>NC_135211.1:41874438-42186938 GCF_052324685.1 Brachyhypopomus gauderio | reverse complement strand
TGACGGGGCAGACGGAGGCATGCAGACGGGGCAGTGGGGGGCAGATGGGGCAGAGGGGGGCACGCAGACGGGGCAGAGGGGGCAGAGGGAGGCACGCAGACGAGGCAGTGAGGCCAGACGGAGGCACGCAGACGGGGCAGAGGGGGCAGAGGGAGGCACGCAGACGAGGCAGTGGGGCCAGACGGAGGCA
This sequence comes from Brachyhypopomus gauderio, assembly GCF_052324685.1. NCBI lineage: Eukaryota > Metazoa > Chordata > Actinopteri > Gymnotiformes > Hypopomidae > Brachyhypopomus > Brachyhypopomus gauderio. Next base: position 42,186,748 of record NC_135211.1, on the reverse strand, counting down.
CACTGACAGGGCAGTGGGGGCAGACAGAGGCACGCAGACGGGGCAGAGGGGGCAGACGAGCCGAGGGGCGCGCAGACGTCCCCTACACCTGGACATGCAGCAGATCAGATAAATTATACACTAGCTGTCTGTCTGTGTCCCACAGGTCACTGTGTCGTTCGTATGGAGTGGGAAGAGACGCCAGCAGTAGATGTTGACAGACAGACAGACAGACAGACACACAGACAGACACACAGACAGACAGACAAACAGGAGTTCCTCAAGAACAAGAAGCCCAAATAGAAACAGTATCTGCTCCTCAGTGTCTTGTCAGTCGCTTTCTGAATTATCTTCCATTCTCTCCATATCTCTCTCTCTCTCTCTCTCACTCCCTCTCCCTATCTCTCTCTCTCACTCTATCACTCTCACTCTATCTCTCTCCCTCTCTATCTCTCTCTCACACACTCTCTCTCCCTCTCTCTCTCACTCTATCTCTCTCTCACTCTATCTCTCTCCCTCTCTCTCTCTCTCACTCTATTTCTCTCCCTCTCTCTCTCTCTCTCTCTCACTCTATCTCTCTCTCTCTCTCTCTCTCTCTCTCTCTCTCTCTCAGTACACTACTCTTTGACGTATATGAACCCAGCTATGTACAGAGTGACCCTGAGTTCAGCATCACTACTGACCCAGGAACAGCTACATGATAGCTCTTCAGCATGTGCTCTCCTTCTATCTCTCCCTCCCTTTATCTGCCTTTCTTTTTTCTCATTCTCTCATTTCTTCCTCCCTCTCTCCCTCTCATTAGTATAGTTTGGAGTTTAATCCCAGACCTGGATTAAAAGAATTTCCTGTGGTGATTCACCATCGACACTGCAATGTAGTCTGGCAGCTAGCAGTGGAATCCACTTTATTCATAATGATGTCATTCATAATGATGTCACTTATTTTAGAATTAAACCAGCATGGCCAATTTAATTCTGTTTGCATCTTCAAGCCAAATCAAATAGTGCTGCAAAGTTGTGCTATCCAGTGAAGGCAACACTGTAAGAGTCTGTTGATGTTATCACTGACCACACAGAACACGGTGTTGGTTAAGGTGTAGCGGTAAGAATGTTCCACGGGCCAGTCTGTAATCGCCTGTACCAGTGCACAGGGCTAGTGCGTGAATGATGGACTCTAGTACAGAAGGCAATAAAAAACATTTATCATGCTCATAAAATTCTATTTTTTCTCTTTCTTTCTCCTGTTCTCTCTCCCCCTCTCCCTCTCTCTCTCCATCTTTCCCTCTCTCTCCATCTCTCTCTCTCTCCCTCATACTGTTCTGGTCCCTCACTTGGCCCCAGTAGGGATAAAAGATTTCTCCTCACGCTGGAAGGGTTGGGGTAATGGAGTGGACCAAGGGCTGGGAAAAAAGGCTCTTTAGTGGGGAAGACAGAGGAAGGACGGACACACACACACACACACACACACACACACACACACACACACACACACACTGCTCACATGCCTCTAGCAACCTCACTTTGTCTCTCTCCTTTGCACTTATGTAGAAGTGCACTTTGGAAGGCCAGATTCATCAATGGTGACATAAAATGAGTTTCCCTAACAATGTGCATTGAACACACACACACACACACACACACACACGGGCGTAAAACCTGAAAATTACATCAATCTATTTTGCTCCCCAGCCAGACAGCCATTTAAAGGGGGAGGCGTGGCCCACAGTGAGATGAAAGGGAGAAGGCGGGATGAAGATCTATTACTTTCTCTTCGCAAACTGGCATGTTTTATCAGCTAGATGTGTCAGGCGGACGGATGAATTGGTCTCAGCCCAGTTTCTGGCTGTAATGTGTTGTCAACTCGTTAATGGCCGGCGAGTGCATGGGTGTAGCCGGAATACAGATCTCATCGTGCGATGGACCCGGGGAGGAGTGAGTCCACGACAGACTACGTCCCGCTCTTAATAACGCTAATAAAATCTTTACTAATAGCACGGGGAGAGCACTGCGGCGGTGTCCTTGGTCGTCAGCCGCATCTGACTAAATTATGTTTACAATAAAGAGACGTTAAACCTGTCCCTCACTGTCTCTCTCGTGTCTGTCTAAATCACTGGCATTAAATGATGGCTTCTGATTGGCTGGCAGGAGCCTTGCTGGGCCAAACAGCTTCTCTCCCACTGGGTCTGTTCACTCCCACACACACACACACACACACACACGCTCTTCAGGACATTAGTGGCCAATCTCGTTTGAAGGGCAGGTCGTGGGGTCCTGCTTTGTTCACTTCCCGATAGTGTCACGTGGGGGAGGGTCGGCGTCCTGCAGCCGTGTCCTGCAGCGAGACGCCCAGTTAGTAGGATCGTTAGCGGGGGCGACAGGCGTAGTGAAGCTTTTCCTGGCCTACGTGGGTGCAGACAGCACTGCCAGATTCAATAAAGCAACAGGAAGGGTTGCCAGATTTTTGTAGAGATGGGTATTAGGAGTGTGTGTGTGTGTGTGTGTGTGTGTGTGGGCACTGTGCTTGAGTGCCTGCTCTAGTATTTTTAATAGTTGGTGTCCAAGGATAACACTGCTCTGGGAAAGACGGCTTTGCCATCTTGGAAGCTGTAATTTGGGTTAAATGTTGGGTCACACAAAGTAGACTCTATGTCTGGAGGAACCACTTGCTCTCTTTTTCTCCCTCTCTCTCTCTCTCTCTCTCTCTCTCTCTCCCTCTCTCCTTAACCTTTTTCTCTCTCTTTCTCTTTCACTCACTCCCTATTTTTTCCACTCTCTCTCTCCCTCTCTCTCTTTTTCACTCACTCTTTTTCCACTATCTCTCTCTCTCTCTCTGTCTCTCTCTCTGTCTCTCTCTCTCTCTCTCTCTCTCTCTCTCGTTTTCTGTCTGTGGTTATTCATACTCATAGAGTCTGTGCCATATTGTTACAAATTTTGCTGCAAGATAAACTGCAATCCCTGGTCCACATAATGTAGGCGTAGAGCTGTTGTTTTATTAATTATGTTGTTCTTAGTACTCTAAAGCATTTTACAGAAAGGTCCTTTTCGTTTTCAACCCCGCTGGGCTTATGTGAACTACATGGTACTAGTTCATAGTCCATTGTCGCTGGGCCGCTGGGAGTTTTTATATCATTTTTTCTGTCTGTCTTCTTAGGGCTGTACTGTGGTCACTGTGTTCACGTTTTCCATCTGTAGTCAGTAGATTCTCTGTTGTTTTATATTCCCATTTTAGGGCCAGATAGCTTTCTAAACTAATCAAATCGAATGTGCTGTTTCAAATTTGGCTATGTGTGTGCATTACACTCAGACTCTACATTGGCCAGATAGCTGTGTGTAATTAGTCCCCCGCATCCATCCATCCATCCATCCATCCATCCATCCATCCATCCATCTATCTATCTATCTATCTATCTATCTATCTATCTATCTATCTATCTATCTATCTATCTAATCTATCTAATCTATTAATTACAGTTTTTCATTTCTCACATCATGCTTTACATTGGCATCACAACTAGTGCATTTCTCAAAACAGTTAGTGCAAACAGCAAAACTCAATGAAATACCGGCAAAATCACATACTTCACTCAAAATTCTTTGTTTTTGCCCCAAAATCAAATATTTAGGTCAGTCAATTTGTCAGTGCCATCAGAATATCTAATCTGTGTGTCATTGCCTATGAACAAGGCAGTCAAAATACTTAGTCATGTTGTCAGTGCAACTATAAGTCACAGTCATTGTAGACTGTATATTCTGATGGAAACTAGCTAAGCTTTTGATTTCAAGAACGCTGCACATTCTGTGGTATATCAAATACATGGTACACACATACACACAAAACTACAGACGGAACACAGTTACACATGACTGTATGTGGGAGACTGATAGCAAGAAATTGGACTGGAATCAAATTTGTACAGCAATATTGTTTGACGGTATTGTTCGCACTGCAATTTGTTGACAAAAACACTGACTAAAATTCAGAAAAGACAGACAACTGACTGGAAAAACTGCAAAATTAGAAACTTGTTCTACACATTCAAAACAACCTGAGCACATACAGCCTCCTCTTGCTGTGTGAAAATTGAACCTCTGCTACCACTATGAGCTAGTCTTGATATCCTATATGGTATAAGAATGCAAAAAAAAAAAGAATAACATGTCAGAAAGTATGTCAATGTGCAGCATTACAGCAGAGAGCACATTTCTGAATTACAGTACAGTACATACATGTTTTCTCTATGAAATGTTTGAACGATTGAAGACACAGTTGATCTTCCAATATTCGGCTGCACCCAGCAACCAGCTTCAGCCATTGTGAGACCATGACTTACATGTAAAACATGGTCCACAATTGTTGCCCTTACTGTATTTCACTGTTTTGTCCCCTCAGCCTTACACCACACAGTCTTACCCATCTACACCACAGTCTTACTTCTCCTATTGACTGTTCACCCTATACATGGCCTTGTCTTTCCATGATGAGACTTTGTGATACTGCCGTGTTTAGCGTCTATAAATGTTTGCCAATTACAGTAAAGGTTCATGAGACACACCTCTGACCTGTGGTTGAGACCATTGGTTGATCTAAGCCTTCACCAATTCCCTTTCTTACTGTAACTGAATGTTCACTTGCAATTTAATCAAATTAGGATAAATTACCAAAATGTAACAAAAAAATTAACTAAATAAATGTGAAATGATGCCGTACAGATTATGACAACATGTTCAGCACTTTTGCATATAATGACCTAGGCGATGACATAAAGACTAAATGTTTGGGAGGGTAAGACAATTCAACAGCCAATCCATACAACACATTTTGATAAACATGACATAAGCAACACATAATGTAAAAAACAACAGACAACTGCCCATGTCCATTTGCAATATGTACAAAAGCATTTGGAAAATGTTAAACACAAGGAGAAATTCAATTATGATGTGCACAAGTGACAAGGAGATGTGGAGACTGAATGAACTGTTTTGAGAATTTCAATTCTGATCTGAGAAATGAACCAAACCGACTGAGAAAAACTGTAACATGTATGATAGGGATTTAAAATTAAAGACTGGCAGTTATGTCTCATTCTCATGGGCACTATACAGGGGTTATAGTTAAGGGCTGGAAAGAAAAGAAGTTTAAATTTTTGGTTTTAGCTTGGGAAATAAAATAGTTTTTAATATTATTTTTCCTGGCGCAGTAAATCACATTTAGATTTTTGTTTCTCGGAGTGTGTTCATAATTCTAAATTCTAATTTTTTCTCCCAAAATAATTAATTTACTGTAAACTTGGTCGCTGTAATTACCCTCCCCAACGCTAGAGGCGCCCCCGTTTAATAGTAACATTGAAATACAAACGCGCTACGTCGGTGTACCACGTCGGCCACCGTCTCACGCGCGTTTGTTGTATCAGGAAGCAGCTCGCGCGCCGCAACTTCAGTGTGGTTTATTTTCTATTTACTGTGTTGTTTATATAATATCATGTCGGAGTATTCACGAGTGAAGTCGACCAGGCTCGTGTTGAAGGGGTCGAAAGTTAAAAGGTCTGTAGTCGCTACTAAAGTCACAGTTAGTCAGTTAGCAGCGAGCTAACGGCACCGTTATTGTTCTTTACTCACAGAAAGAAGAAAAACAAGGACAAGAAACGGAGTGGACACGACGACGAGGACAAACTGGACGTCGTGGGTGAGTAATGTCCTAACATTACTGCTGTCTGGTCTCTCCGTGTCTGGTGTCTCCGTGTCTGATCTCTCCGTGTCTGATCTCTCCGTGTCTGGTCTCTCCGTGTCTGGTCTCTCCGTGTCTGGTGTGTCTGATCTCTTCGTGTCTGGTCTCTCCGTGTCTGGTATGTCCATGTCTGATCTCTTCTCAGGCGGCTGGTGGACCGTTAAAAACTTCGGTGAAATCAGCGGCTCGGTTGCTATAGAGATGCACGCCAACTCGTACATCCACGCGCTGGACACAGGGCTGTTCACCGTGGGAGCCCCACATGCAGGTGTGGAGCGCACGAGCACGTGTGACATAACGGCCTTGTTTGTTTGTTTGTTTGTTTGTTTGGGGTGGAAGGGACATCTCTCCAGTTCTGTCTTTCTTTGGTCAGACGTGCCACTTCCTTGCTGTCCGATAAACGGGTTCCTTTGTGCACGCCTCCCTGAAATCTGTTTAGGAGCCTTAACGGAGGCAGCGAGGTTTTTAATTATGGACCAGCCACGTGTGACCGTTATGGTCCCACAGATCTGATTGGAGGAGCACACCCCCACCCCCACAGAGTTGGGGTGGTGGGTCCGTGCGCACACATACACACCATTAACACACCTCATTTGTACGCGTACAGACTTTTATATTCATCACTACAGGTCTCCATTTGTGTGTGTGGTCCCGTGCTTCACAGCTTTGCTTGTGAAAGAGCTCCATCACGTTACGTTACAGCTATGACATCGGTCTGTACGCACATTAACACTCAACTGAGTTCTGAGAGGTGCGCACGCAGCCTTTGGCTAATTAAATAAGCAATTAGATCTGTGATCGTGGAAATTCTTACGTCTCTTCCTCCTTTCCAGATGACGAAGGACCAGACCCACCAGAGCAGTTCACAGCCGTCAAGCTCTCAGACTCCAGGTAGAAACAAACACCAAAAGGATGTTATGAGACTGACCCTTTAAACAGAACACATTAACAGTAGGATGTTTTAAAGATTAAAGTGTTCAGTTTAAAGTTGACGTGAGCAGAGGGGAATTCTTTCACCAGTTAACATGGTGACGGGGTTTACCCGTCCAATAAGGATGACCTTTGACCCTACTCTACAGAATAGCACTGAAGTCGGGCTATGGGAAGTATCTGGGCATAAACTCGGAGGGTGTCGTGATTGGCCGATCGGATGCTATTGGGTCCAGAGAGCAGTGGGAGCCGGTGTTTCAAGACGTGAGTAGAGCTGTCAATCATTTAATGCAGCCAATTAGAGTTAAGAATGCTTTGTTAGCATTCAGGTCTGTTGTGGTACAGACACACTGCAGCAGGTTTGTTGTGGTACAGACACACTGCAGCAGGTCTGCTGTTGTACAGACACACTGCAGCAGGTTTGTTGTGGTACAGACACACTGCAGCAGGTCTGTTGTATGCTGGTGACTGCGATTCTCTTCCCTGCAGGGTAAAATGGCGTTAATGGCAGCAAACAGCTGCTTCATATCGTACAGCGAGAGCGGAGACATCGTGGCCAAGAACAAAACAGCTGGAGAGGAGGAGATCGTCAAGGTGGGACGGGCGCTCCTAAAATGTCCTCCAGAACCGCTGGGACACGCACCACGGTTCCCACACCGCCTCCCTACTGTTGGGCTGACGTGAATTAGCTGAAGCCGTAAGTGTCGCTGCTCTGCGTGGTGTGTTTGTAAACCTACGCGTGGTCCCCAGATCCGCTCTTGTGCCGAGAGGGAGGAGAAGAAGACTGACGATCTGGCAGACGAGGACCGGGGCAACGTGAAAAGCTGTGAGGTCAACTACGTGTGAGTTTCTGCGTTAGCCTATCAGAGCATGGGAGTGGAGCTAATCAGCCTGTGTGACCACACCCCTCATAACCTCTGAATGACCTTTAACAACTAAAGTATACTGACTACCAGGAGTGAGCAGTCACTACACTGTGGACCATTCACTGAATCCTGAATTGCTTAAACGTTGGTGAGATGTCGGCACTGTTAAAGGCGGCGTGTCTCAACGGCGGATGGACAGGAAGAAGTTCCAGAGCTTCCAGGACAGGAGACTGAGGGTGAATGAGGAGGACAGCGGGACGCTGAAGAGAGCCAGGACAGACGGGAAGTTCCACGAGGCTCTGCTGGACAGGTAACGCATGAGGACGGGGAGGACGAGGCTCACACGGGGAGGACGAGTGGAAACCCACCACCCACATTACTGTTTTCAACAGCAAAATTCAAATACGCACTTAAAATATGCAAGAAATTATGTAATGGTATAAATCAACTTTAATAAACGGGTTTGAGACTATAACGGTTAATCGACAAAGGTGTTGAGATTTACTTAGTTAGTTTTTTCCTTGAAATGTGTGAACGTAGATGATTTGTGTTTTTTTACAGGAGATCCAAGATGAAAGCCGACAGATACTGCAAGTGAAGACGGAGATTTTAGCTTTTTGTGCAACGTTTTTCCCAGATTATGTTCACCTTTTTTTATATTAAATTTCTTTGCTGATCAGAGTATTCAGATGTGTGGTTCTGGTAGTACCGTCTGCCTGTGATTTCAGATAAGACTCCAGCCTGCGACCGCATTCGAGTCATGATTTTATTGTACTGTAGTCTTTATGGATCCAGTGAAGATATTTAATACACATACAGCAGTTGAATATACAAAATAACTGGAAGTTGTTTTTCTTCTCATGTTACTGCGATGCAGCAAAATTGTAAATGACCCCATTAAACAGAGCAGACAGAACGTGACATCAGTAACTAACTTACACCCACAGTGGAAACACAAACTGAAGAACTAAACCACGTTAGAGGCTCCATTGTGTTGTAAACTATCTGGATCATCCCAGCAAACACAACTCTGAGTTTAATAACAGAATTAAGCACTATTCATTATAAATCAGCAGACAACATGTTAATTGTGTATTACTGATGTAAAGTGCTGTTAACACTGCTGTATGTACTGTCAGCCATTATGAATGTTTACCAGATAAACTGCACTGGTGTGTTGCATTGAAAGTTTGTTCTGGATCTCAACAGTATTTATTTACTGAGAGGGTTTTGTAATACAGGACAACCTGAACAGATCAGTGATGGTGTTAACTTGATATCTGTGGACTCTGAAGATGGACGCCGCTTCAACAGAACACCTATGGGATCTTCTAACGTTCAGTGCAGGTTAAAAAAATCTATATACAGCAAAAATCTACAGTATAACAACAACATAGTTTTGTGATTGGATGTGATTTGCATCACAGAAATATGAAAGTTCTGTTTCCTACATTCTTCCAGACTTCCTCTACATTGTGTTGATGTAACAGTGAATATTTACATCTCACTCCAGGACATTAACACAGGATTGTTGGATATGAACGTCAGGAAGGTTTTAGGAAAGAACAAACTCATTTTCAGCAAAACCAGAGTGAACAGTGCTTTTGTGCTCCAGGACACATGACAGGAGTGAGTGGCAGTGTTGATTCCACATTGTAGAAGGTGTAGAGGTGTGATTTTGTATCACCGTCATAAAATGACAGTGTGTGCTGTTCACAGTCTAAAAACACTCCCAGTTCTGTGAACCTGTCTCTGACTAGCACAGGAGTCTGATCTTTCTCATGAACATAGAAACCTTTACCATCCTTGTAACAGAGAAGCCAGAAGCCATTTTGTGGAGTTAAAGGAACTCCCTTCTTCTCTGGTACACTGGTCACTCCTGCGTACCAGAACATGGGGTATTTTTTCTCTATGGTTTTTAGAACAGGTGTCACTTTTATGAACAGCATTTTAATTTGCCAGTAGTGCTGCCCAGTGTTGAATCTCTCTCTACAGAGGACGTGTACAGGTTCAGGTTGACTCCTGTTGTCCCAGTCTGAATTACAGGTAACTCTTTTGCCATCTTGAATCACGTCCAGACAGTTATGGGCTGTTTCAGAGTCCAACGTGAGGTTAACTGAAAGAGTGACAAAGTGCCTTCATCTCACTTTCATCAGTTAAAATCATAAAGTAGTTTTGTCAGTGTTTGTAGATGTCTGTGGTTTGTGTATTTACCTTTTCTCATGATCATCTGGGTCCAGTCTGAAATTGATATTATTATTATTATTATTATTAGTAAATGTAGTAGCATTTGTACTAATGATTTGTACAGCCATTGAAGCCTGACACTGTGCTTTCTCTAGGTGTTACAGATCTGAGTGTTATAGACTTCATTCTGTCCACGTCCAAGGTGAGAATTGAGGTACATCCTATCAAACCTTCCCAACACTGAAAATGTGGCATCATTGTTTTAATGAACCTGTCCCCTGTGCTAGTTACCCCCCCCATTCTCTGCTCAGATTTGTACACATTGTACAGATTTGTACAAAATTATTCCAGATCTGTCTGGTGCAGCTCTTGATGCAGTAATGGGATCTACCAGAACTTTACTGCAGTAATAGGATCTACCTGGAATATGATCTTCTGTGTTTGTTGCCTTGTCTACAGTGGGTGGTTTCTGCTGGGATGTTCCTGTCAAAGGAAGCAACAGACACACCTTTAATATTATAACTACAGTCACAATCAGAAAAGCAGTGTACATGTAATCTGAGAATGATCATAGTGAGTTTAGATTATCGGTACATTCATCAGAGTATTTTGCTCTGATATTCAGATGAGTGTTTCAGAGTGTGTTTGGTCTCATTATCAAAGTGCCTCTCTACTGTGATTTAGTTTGATCTAAACATTTTTTAGTTGATCTTGTAACATTTTGTTACACTGTGTTCTGATTAATTTTCTTAATTTTTGTAAATATTATATTGGCTTATCCAGTTTTGGTTGAGTTAGTAAAATAATGACCTGGTCTGTTTGTCTCGACACCTCTGTTTGATTCAGCACTGAGTCCATGTTTCTCCTCTGGAGTTTCACCACTTGATTCATTGACCTCCACTGTTTAATGTAAATGAACAGACATGAACTGCTTGAGAAAAATGTTTTAAGAAAGAGACATACTAAATATAAACTCAATATATACAATGTTGTCTAATATATATGTATATATTAGAATTTTTAGGGAAGAACAAGACTAATAAATACATTGACCACCTTGAATCAGACCTGTCCAATCTAAAAAATAACCTGCAGTGTGAGGAATTCTGAATATCGACCAGGTATAATGGGATAAACCTGTTCATTCATTGGTTGTTTAAGATTAGCAGTAGTATGGAGTTGAACACAAATATTGTGTATGATATCCTGCAGTTATTATTAACACAATACATGCTTAAACATAATATGGAATAATAATGATAATGAAATTAAAAAACATTAGAATAGAATGCCATCGCCTTCAATCTGAATATTTATTTTCATTATCTGCTAGGCGACCTTTGACCACCAGAGGGAGGCATAGAGCTGCTATTCAGTAATCAAGTGTAATTAGCAGCACCTGCTCCAGCCTCTACTTAAGAGAAACTCATGCTCAACGGTGGAGTTTCAGTCTGACTGATAAGACCTTTGAAGGTCTGCAGACTTAATCCTGTCAGAGTTTCTTGAGTTTGTGCTCACTGTGTGTCCTGTTCTCTTAGTTTTGTCCTCACTATTGTTTGTATGAGCTCTTTCAAATCACCCCGTATTCAGTCCTCATACTTAAACAAAGACCTTTGATGCTTCCCACAATGCCTTGCTGTGATGCATCATCTGATGCGTGATCTCCGCCTGGGGTTCCAGGTCTTGCTTCTTGCATTTTCTCTGCTTAAGAGAATAACTGTAAGTTAACTGCTTCAAAGAACCTGGACAGAGATTCTTTGAACAGCCATTAACATTCTAGATGTGCTGTGAAACATTTAAAGAAAAACAAGATGATCTGTTAGACAAATTAAACTCTGTTGTCTTACCTCCGAGTAGAACTTCTCCTTCTGTTGACCAGAAGTGAAGTGAAAGCATTTATGATTGTAATATTATTAAAATATACTTAAATAATAGAAATAACTGACAGGGTCTGTAGGACTATATAACTGTATATCAGTCTTTTAACATGTGTATGTATGTTTATTTAAAGACCGTTAAGAGGGCTCACATAACTCCAGAGATTGCATTAGTTTTTGAATGACATGGTCCTGCAATCAAAAAGTTAATTATTTAGAATAAACATGTAAACGCAAAATATTTAAATTCTGTGTGCAATAGTTTAATATGACTGCATTTACTTTTAAAATGTGAATATGTTTTCTTACTTTTAATCATGAAGTAAACTGTGATTGCGGTGAAAGCCAGTAAAGTGAAGACCAGAGTAATGATGAAAGACGTTCTCCACACTACAGAACATAAATGAAGGACCATTTAATAATATTCAGTAATAAATACTGAGATTGTGTGTGAAGAGAGTTTGTCTTAAACATGATATCTGCGGTTTGTCTTGTTCACACTGTAGTCACTTCATCAGTCAAAGTAACAGATGACTGTAGCTGAGTGATTGTGTACCTGGTTCTGACGGTGATGAGTTTCTTGATTTAAATGGTACCACTCTGATCTCCTTCATCTCCTGCTCAGATAAACCCACAGAACAGGAGATCCAGTCTGACCCAGAGGGAGAGAAAAAAACCCAGGAACTCACCCTCACCAGCCCTTCAGAGTCTTAATGAGAGAGAGAGAGAGAGGGAGAGAGAGAGAGAGAGAGAGAGAGAGAGAGAGAGAGAAGGGGATGTTATAAATATTTTACATTTGTATTACCTTTGTAAATGTATTATTGGCTGAATATAATTAGATAGTACACATAGATGTATGATGTCGGCTTCAGCTTTTATATGTGTTAATTATCAACCTGTTTTATAGTGTTCAACACTGTTGAGTTCTCTTCCTTCTCTGTCTCTCCAGGTGAGTTTGGGCTTTGGTGACCATCCATCTGACACACAGGTGACATTCACCTGATCTCCAGCATCAGCCAATGAGAGGAGAGGATGAGAGCCAATCACTACAGGACAGAGGAGAGGATAAGGGTGGGGGAGGGGTTGATCATGATCTCACATTCAGTAGATGAACATTGTTTAAAATCTGATATGTCTGGGTCAGGACATATGTGTAAGTGAAATATTTCATATAAAATGTATTAAGTTTTCTGTATAAAGTTTAATAATTATTTGGAAGGATAATCAGGAAGTCTAATAACAAAATAATAACAATTTAAAACAAATAAATAAAAACAAATTTCCTACCTGTAATATTCAAGTTCATACTGGCCTCATCGTACCACTGAATACTCTCAACCAAACACACATATTCTCCTCTGTCTTCTACTCTGAGGTTCTCCAGTTGGAGAGAGACGTTCCCCTTCTCCAGTTCTCCTACCAGAGACACTCTGTTCCTGTACTGAACATCTCCAGTGTTCTCCTGGACCCTTTCATCCTTGTAGAGCAGAACCGGGTCGTTGTATTTATTGGGTCGGTACCAGCGTACTTCGTAGCTCTTACAGTCCACTGAAGGTGAGATTGTACATGACAGGAGAACAGAGGATCCTAACTGTGCTGATATGAACCCATCAGGAACCCGCACAGAGAATAGGTGTGTCTGAGAATCTGAAAGAGAACGTTTCTGAGATCTGATTTCATTTTCAATCCAAAAATGTCTGATATATTCAGGGTATTATTCACAGAATCAGACATCTGATGATGGTTAAGTGGTTTACCTGCACAATTCAGGAGATGAACCATAAACAAGAACACAAGCATAACTGTCAATAGAAAACAAAATCAGTTAGTGTTTATTAGGTTTCTATTTAATACATATTGTTTTCACCTTTAAAAATGGTCTAGAGTAATCTAGCAAATACACAAATGCACCTCAATAATACAGATCTTTGAATTTGTTCCCACCATAATGGTCAACGTGACTACAACACACTTCAGACTCACCTGTGCCCATGATTTTTTACTGAAACAGAAATAAAGAAAATCACTGTTCACCAGAGACTTCAGGCTAATTCACGGCTGTAAGATGTATTTCCATGTTTGGTTTTGAGTTTTTAAATGACTGTCCAAGTGAGATCTCACACTATGACAGTGTGTACAATGCTAATTAGTTAGAATGGTTAAAGATTAATCCCATTGTTACGACCTTGTCTAGGCTAGGAGACCATACCACTGTACTGGAATATGAACAGGTATGTTATGAAGAATGGAATGGAAAGACCAGACAAAAAATACTTACTAATATATCACTGGTTTACTGATAGAAGGTTAGGTGTCCCAAATACAAAACAGAACAAAACTGGTGCAATCTCTTCAGGAGTGGCATTGCCAACATAAAAAACAAAATACGCATGAAACAAAAATGAACACCTACACTAACAAAAGAAACAGACAATAACTATAACTACACTCACAAAACAGAGGTAAACCCACACCCAAACAAAATGGCAGCCACTCCCTACCACCAAAACGTAACACCACCACTATATATAGATTTATACAATATATTACAAGAGACCATACTTGAAAGGGAAAATCACAAATCATAAACCATGAGGAAAGCCAAAGTACCATCAGAAGGTCTTGCAGAAATGTAACGAAATTACAAAAGTAACACAACTGAACAAAGCCTCCTTCCCTTGCAGCTGCGCTCTCCTTCTCTTCCTATTTATGTTGGTCCCCGGTGAGATGTTGATCCCAGCATGGAATGGATCGGAGAAGCTGGAGGGCCAGAGGTAGAACCTGGGGTGTATCTGGAATGGGCACAGACAAGGAAAGGGAAAACACAGACACCCATACAATCCCATACATAACACCGCACCCCTCAAGTGTGGACTTCCTAACAGAAGATCCACAAAAGTACAGGAATTCCATCCATTCAAGGGCACTGATTATGCTCTAGACAAAGCATCCGCCACCACGTTGTCACATCCTTTTTTATGAACGATGTTTAGGTTAAAACCTTGTACGATGAGTGACCAGGACTTCAGATGTTGGTTCAGATTAGGCTTAACATCATGGCTTGCTCATTAGGGATCTGGACCCATACGATTGTAAAGCTGCTTTGTGACAACGTGTGTTGTAAAAAGCGCTATATAAATAAATTTGACTTTGACTTTGACATCAGATTTATGCATGGGAACAAATTCAGCAACAACTACACTACACACTTTCTGCTCATTCAAATAAACAACTGTATGTGGGAGGCAGGATTTAAATTCTTCAAGCAAAATCAACTCTTTCAGCTGTTCAAATTTCCCCACATTTCACCATTTTTCAAATAAACAAGTTTTCTCTCTGGCAAATTCTTTATGTGTCTGTTTGGGTGTTTTTTAAGGCCCCAGAAGTTTTGTCTATAGGCATCTGACACTAATTCATAAGCACATAAAATTGTGGTTTTCACAGTATCATAATCTAGACCAGGGGACCCCAACCTTTTGCAAACCAAGGCCCACTTAACCCACCCCAAAACTTTCCACGGCCCCCCAGAATATTTTTTATTGCAGTTTTAAACCAAATACAGTGAAACCGTTCACGTGACCTGTGAAACTGACTGCATAATCACACAACAAAAGAAACTAACCATTTACAACACTTACAGTCACTCACCTAATGAGATGGCTGATGTTGTTTGCCAGCTACCAAGTGGTGGATGTCAGGTTGAAGTGCAGAAAGTTGCAAATGGAGGTCTGGATCAACATTAAGCCTATTCCTGTATTTGGTCTTCAGTACCACCAACATAGAAAATCCAGTTTCGCAGAGATACGTTGTGGGAAACGGCATCAGGAATCTCACTGCCTTGTCTGAAAGATCATGGTACTCTGACCCAACATGAAGCCAAAAATTTACCAAGGACTTAAAAAAATTAATTTTAAAGCACTGTCACAAGAGAGATCAATAAGGCTGTCCTGCTCAGACGCACTCAGACTTGCAATGGCTCCTTGGCATATGTCGACAAAGGGATTTTCTATCCAGCTGAAAGGAATCTCAAGAGCTGGAAAGTAATCGCGTAGCTGCATTTTCAAATTTTGCAGGTGCTCAACAATCGGTCTTGAAACCACATTTGGCAGAGAAGCATTTTCTTTTGTCAGAAAATCTGACAGATTGTCAAATGACTCATAGTCATGACCCACTCCTGTGTCTAACCCCAGTCCTGTCCAGTCCTGTCCAGTCCTGCCCAGTCCAGCCCTGCTCCTGCCCCATCTCCGTGTCTCCTCTCCCTGCCATGCCCCAGTCTCCATGCCTTGCTTTACCCAGTCCTGTCCCTCCAGTCTGTCCTGTAGTGTCCTGTCCTGTGCCTCGTGGGGGGGTGGGGGTACTGTCACGTAGGGCTACGCCCCCCTCTTTAGCTGTCACTGTCAGGGTTGGACCCAGGCCCGTGCCTCCTGCCGCCACTAGGCGGAGCACGCGAGCTAGACCCAGGGGCAATCAAGCCCAATAGACTGCAGCTGTCGGCAGCCTATTTAAGACGGGTGACTTCAGCAACCCATTGCTGAAGTTGTTAGTTGTCTTTGCACTCGCAGCCTAAGCCAGTTTCTCTTGCCCTCGTGCAGTTTCTACGTTTCACTCGTTCTTTTGTTTTTTCCCCTGAGTGTTCTCAGGTTTTGTCTGTCTTACCTTCTGTTGTTTCCTCTCTGTTCTATGTTGGTTTGTCTACCAGTGTTCTGGTCGACAGGCTGACAGGTAACCAGGTAGAAGCTTTAGGTCTTGTTACCTGAGCTTCATCTCTTTTTTTTTTCGTTTCTCATTTTCTTCCCTTTTTGACACGTTGAGGTGTTCTCCGTGTGATTTTCGTTTTCCCTGTCTTTTTCTTCAACGACGCGTTGTATTCTTTCCGCGTGGTTTGTTTGTTTACTTACCTGGGTTTTAACGCACGTCGAGTTCCTCCGTGTCGTTCTGCTGTTTTTCCCTCTGGGTTTTTGTTTTCGTTTTCCCGCAGTCGCGGAGGTTTCAGTTGGCTGTTTTTTGCCGTTTGCTTTTATTGGGTAGCATTTGAGTCCTCATCACGTCAAAACCAACGCGTCACCGCCGTGTCACTTCAGGTTCCTGCTCCTCGTGTTTGTGTTGTTCCCTGCGTGTCTGTCTCCATGGTTTCCCCTCGTCTGCCACGCCAGTGTCATCAGTGTCTCCACCTGTGTCTAGTTTAGTTCTTTGTATTTATAGTCTCTGTGTTCCCCTAGTCTATATCGGTTGTTTTGTTTCATTGATCTGTTTGTTCCTCGTGCCTTTGTGCAAGTTGCTATCCTCATTGGGATCCCCTCGTTGTCTTGTTGTGAGTATCGGTTCCCTTAGCGTGTATATCTGCCTGTTCTGTGTTTCCCTGCCGTGCTTAGTTCTCTGTCTTAGTATGCCTGTTTACATTTTGTGTATAGACTGCCCTCCCATTATGACCCATGCCTGCCCTTACGACCACGTTTATGGAAATCCATTGAATAAATCTCGCTCTCCTCAGCATTTGTGTCCGCCTCCCTGTTCTGCAACGCGCAGTATGTTACACATATTGAGTAAAGCCCACAGGTCAAATGGTTCAGAGGGGCAATTTCAGATGCTTGCTGTATGCCTGTAAGGTGTCGGGCCAGGCAAAACTCATATGAATCATACATAACAGGTGTCTGTCTATACAACAAACCTGATTTTAGGCTGGCCCGACAGATCTAACTAACAATATGTAAGTGCAGAGTGATGGCAGGCCAGATTCATGGCAGGTCAGATAAACCTGTTTTGTGCACTTTGCATGAAAGTCCCAGTGATTTTTGTATCAAAAGTTTATTTATACAAAAAGTGTATTATTTTATTATATATAATTTTATTATATATATATATATATATATATATATATATATATATAGAGAGAGAGAGAGAGAGAGAGAGAGAGAGATATTCAGGATTGTAGTGAAGTACACAAAATCACAAGTCGCAGGTACGTTAAGTTCTTTTAACAAGTGAAAACAACTCGATGAGCAAACTTAGTGAGCAAACTTAAGGAAAACTTAGTGAACACTGAATGCCACGAAAACAGGCACAAGCATAGAGTAGCAATAACCAGTAAGACATAAACAATAAAGAGCAAAGGAGAGACGGGATAATGGAGTACACCTAAATGTACACAGGACTGGACTAGACACAGGTGATAACAATGATGACACGGGCGTGGCAGACGAGGGGAAACCATAGAATCAGACGAGCAGGGCGGGATCCAGGAGAAGGGAACAACACAGACATGAGATTGGAGTGACAGCTAGGAGAGAGGGCATAGCCCTACGTGACACTGTCTAAAACAACTTTATTAAAGAGAATACCTAAACAATCTTATAGATTTAAAAATTTTACAATGTGCTTTCACCTACAAAGATAATTAAAACAGATCTGATTCTTGAGAAGAGCAAAGTAGCTATTGTTTATAGCAAGGTACTTTATAAAGTTGGTTAGGTATATTCTATAACCTGCACTGATTCTATAACCTGCACTGAACCTGCACTATTTGAGAAGTCAGTTCTTTTAGATTCTTACCAACTATAATTTGGAGTCAGATATTTTATAAGTTTTATGCACGTCAATCCTTCTTCTGCACCTATTTCCATCCTTGGTTGTAGGCAAGCAGGTAGGTTAGTTAAATCTCATAACGAACTTCAAGATAAAGTCCAACTCCAGAACTCGAGACTGTCACGGTGAGACGGCCCCCTACCGGCCGCCTCCGTCCACAGCGGCTGTTGTTGTTGTTATTTTGTTACGTCATGTGCGTCCCTCAGGTGGGCGGAGCCCGTGATCCGTCTCACCTGAGGGTCGTTTGTTTGCCTATATATGTCTTGTCTTTGTACAAGTTGACCGCTGGTCATTATATCCTTAATTTGGATCTTTTGCACGGGTTTTGGTTTGCACACTTTCTATTAAACCATCCTTTTTCCCTGAGACTTGGCGTGATCGCTTCCTTTTCAGTTGCTCACCCCCGCCCGTCACAGAATGACCAGCCACCCTTCGGAAGCCGCCGAGTCTGTTTTTCTTTCTCCTTCATTCGTGGTCATGTCTCGTGGTAAGTGTTTGTCTGCGTGGTGTTTTGTGAAGAGTTCCGCCGTGCTTTTGTGTTGTGTTTGTGGCACGGCGAGGACCAGGGCTGTCTGCCCTGGGAAAAACTCTTCGTGTTTGTTTGTTGGAAGAGCTCCGCCGTGCTCGTGTTGTATGTGTGGCACGGCGAGGACCATTGCAGTCTCCCTGGGTATGCTCTTCGTCTTGTGTGGTGTCTGTGTACGTATGAATGGTAACGTTGGTCAGTGTGCGTCGCTCGTTTGTGTTTGTGTTGAATGTTTCATGTGTGACGCGGGTACCGCTCATCACCGTCGCCTCGCTCCCCCGTCGTCTTGTGTTTAATGTGGGGGAGCGACTGCGAACCTGAGCGGCGCGTCATTGTCTACCGAGCGTGCACGTATGGATCCCGTTCCGTTCGTTGTTTGTGCACAGTTTTGTTTGTCTAGTCTTTGCGTGTGTGTTGTGTCCTAGCGTCAGAGTTGTATAGTAACGAAGTAGAACTACTTTGCTACTGTACTTAAGTACTAAAATGCTGTATCTGTACTTTACTGGAGTATTATTTTTTTGTCCTACTTCCACTTTTACTTCACTACATATTTTCCATCAGTTTAATACTTTTACTCCGATACATTTTTTACGTGCTGTATAGTTACTCGTTACAATTATATACATGTTAGCTGGTGCTGTCACCGGGTCAAGCGATCAGGCTGTCTTATGAAAACTGCGCATGCTCCGGTCGCATCTCGTTTACTCTGCTGCTGCCTTCACTGAACACTTGAGCTTCGTAATCTAGGTTCACTTGACACGCTGTTACTGCGGCAAGGGTCCGCGCGGCAAAAATGACGCAATCGCGGTGGCTCCGCCCATGCGCGTTAACCACGCGCGCAGTCGCGTCGCGAGGTCGTGCACCTCTCGATTTTTGTGCGTGTGAAGTTACAAGGTGGAATTCATGCACTTGTACGGCACTTTGAAGGTCAATTTTCAGTATTTTCCAGCACCTTCAGCTTCATTTACATATTTATACAAATACACATATATTCGAAATTATTCCAAATAATTCGCTTTTTATCTCATTAAAAGAGATGGTACCGTGTTTGGTAACAGCAGAAGAGCGCAGTAAGCACTAGTTAGGTTAGATATCTTAGCTAACTAACCTAATTATGTTCATGGCGTGCTGCAGAATTCACTTAACATTAGCTGGCAATAAAGGCGACGTGCTGACTAATCATGTGCCCATTTTATAGTGTAGTGTTTTTATAGGGTAAGGGCATTTACTGGGGGTAAACGCAGGGCAGTAATCTCACCCTTAGAATCCGACGGACGGATTTTACGTCCAAAATACACCTCGTTTTCTCAGCTAAATTATGGCGAATTTGTACTTTTGCGTCAAACCTACAACGTAGCGGGACATAGGTTATCTGTTTTTTTTTAGAGTTTAGAGTTTTAGAGTTTATTTCGGTTTTTAGAGAAACATGTACATATATACGTACACATACGTATAAACATATGTATAAACATTTATGTATACCAATTCATTTACATGAAAGAAAAAGAAAGTAAAATAATATTTAATAAATAATAATGGTTATAATAGTGAAAATAATGATAACAATAACCGAAAAAGGTATAGTCTGAAGCATTAGCTTATATTGACTACCCTTTTTAATCAAATATATATATTTTTTCCAATTGTTATTAATAATACACTTTGCTCATCTCCAGAACAATCATACATTACTATTAAAAATCAATAACAAGTTATACATATATAAAATTATTTCTCTTTATTATAAGTTTCTATTACCTTATTTTTAAGCATGTTTTTAAATTTGACAAGTGAACAGGACATTTTTATGTCCTTGTCACAACTATTCCACAAGTTTACACCTTTGACCGATATACATCTACTTTTTGCATTAGTTCTTACTCTTATTTTTTTAAACATACCAGTTCCCCTGAGTTCATATGTAGTCACTTTAGTTTCAAACAATTTCTGAATATTGGTCGGAAGCATATTTTTTTGTGCTTTGTACAGTATCAAAGCTGTATGGAGGTCAACTAGGTCACTGAATTTTAAAGTTTTTAAATTAATAAATAGTTTGTTTGTTGATTCATGATAATTGGATCGATTTATAATTCTTATAGCTTTCTTCTGTAACATGAATATTGGTTTAGTGTTGGTTTTATATGCGTTTCCCCATATCTCCACACAGTAGGTCATGTATGGTATTATGAAAGAACAATATAGCAAATAGAGTGATGATTGATTTAAAATATCTTTAGTTTTATGTAATATTGCAATAGTTTTAGCCATTTTTGTTTTTACATAGTTTATGTGTTGTTTCCAGCATAATTTGTGATCTATTATAACACCTAGAAATTTGTTTTCATATTTCCTCTCTATATTAACATCATCAATCCTAATTTTTATATTATTCTTGATTTGTCTATTGCCAAATACTATAAAATTAGTTTTACTCAAATTCAGTGACAATTTGTTCATATCAAACCATTTTTTAAACTCTTTTAATTCCCGTTCCACTGTATTCAGAAGTTGTTCTAAACTTTGCCCAGAGCAATATAAATTGGTATCATCGGCAAATAAGACACAGTTCATACATTCAGATACTTTACAGATGTCATTTATGTACAATATAAACAGTTTTGGTCCTAGTACTGATCCTTGCGGAACCCCACATGTGATCTTCAATAGATCAGATTGAATATTGCTTATTTGTACATATTGATGTCTATCTTCTAGGTAACTTTTGAGCCATGAATATGCTAGTCCTCTAATCCCATATCTCTCCAGTTTATTCATGAGTAATTCATGATCTATAGTGTCAAAAGCCTTCCTTAGGTCTATAAACACCCCAACAGTATACTCCCTATTATCTATTGCAGTGGAAATCTCCTCTACCAGTTGCATCACTGCCATCGAGGTGGACCTATTTGCTCTAAATCCGTATTGATTATCACTTAGTAATCTGTGTTTATTTATAAAATTATCAAGTCTGTCTACAAATAATTTTTCTAAAATCTTGGAGAACTGAGGGAGCAAAGAAACAGGTCTATAGTTGGAGAGCTTGTGTCTGTCTCCATTTTTATATATAGGTATGATTTTAGCTGTTTTCATTTCATTGGGAAAAATACCTGTCTTAAAAGATTGGTTGCAAATATGTGTAATTGGTTTTACTGTGCATTCTATAGTATCTTTTATCAAAGACATATCAATGTCAGTCGAATCAGTGGATTTTTTGTTTTTGAATTTATTTACAATATTCAAAATTTCCTTTTCCTCAGTTCCCCTAACAAAGATGGAGTGAGTTGTTTTGTTGATATTTTTACCTATTTCTTCTGTATTTCTTGTTTTCTCAATCGCTTTTCCTAAAGTGGGCCCAACATTCACAAAATAATGATTAAATTCATTTACAATTTCTTTTATTTCATTTATACTTGTGTTGTCATCTTTTAAAATGTAGTCTATATTGTCTTCTCTTCCTCGTCCATTTTTAATAATGCTGTTTAGAACACTCCAAGTCTGTTGAGTGTTGCTCTTATACCTTTCTAACAGTTTCTGGTAATGTTCCTTTTTGCTAAATCTCATCACACTTATTAATTTATTTTTATATATTTTATATTTTATCTCTGCTTCTTTTGTTCTTACTTTAAAAAATTTCTTATATAATACATTTTTCTTTCTACATGCATTAGCAATCCCCTTCGTAATCCAAGGTTTGTTAGCATTTTTAGTCCTTTGTGTTAGTTTTTTTAATGGACAGTTTTTTTCATATAACATAATAAAAGTAGACAAAAATGCCTGATATGCTTTGTTTGGATCATGATTTGCATAAACCTCTGTCCAGTTTTGTTGCATTAGGTCAATTTTAAGAGCAGTGATAGCTTTTGGAGTTCTGTGTCTTTTCACTTTATTGATACTCGGCCTGTGTTTATTTTGTACATCAACTAAGTTTTGAAAAACTGCAAAAACCGGTAGGTGATCACTTATGTCATTTATGAGCAGTCCCCCAACTATTGCACTATCAATCTTGTTAGTGAATATGTTATCGATTAATGTAGCAGAATATGTTGTTATTCTAGTTGGTTTTATTATCACCGGAAATAAATTGTAGCTGTACATTGTATTGATAAAATCCGTCGTTCCTTTGTGTCCATTTGGGTTTAACAAGTCAATATTGAAGTCTCCACATACAATCTGTACCTTGTTGTTGTTTGCTCTGTCAAGCACTTCCGCTAATTTATCTTTAAATGCATTGATGCAAACCCCTGGTGCTTTATACACGCAACTAATTAATATATTTTTAGATTGTTTTACATTAATTTCTATTGTTATATATTCCAATATATTATCTATAGCCTTTGACATATTTTTAACCAAATGGCATCTTAATTTTTTATCAACATACAGAGCAACACCTCCCCCAGGTTTATTATTTCGATTAACTGAAAACATCTCATAACCTTCGAGTCTTACTTCAGAGGATTTCTCATTATCAAGCCATGTCTCTGATACAGCAATGACCTGAAACTTGTTTAATTTATTCAGTAAATCTTGTATTTTGGTGTGGTTTTTGTAGAGGCTTCTACTATTTATATGTATTACTGATAAAGCATCTTCCATATTTACCTTATTATTGAGTTGTTCTTCAGTATAATATTCACAATTATTGGTGATGTTTTTGAAAAAGTGCTGTTCAGGGTCAATGTTATTTCCGAATTCGTATATTTTGTGTTCCGTATGGTTAAATGTTTTAAAGTTGCATTTTCCAAAGTTCTTAGACCGGCTGTCTAATTGATCATCCCCCCAGTCCTCATTATAATCTATGAGTTCATCATCCTCAATGTCTCTGTATGGGAATAAATATTCTTCGTTTGGATTAGTCATTTAGTATTGTTATTTTATCCAGAAAGCAAATTTCACCGATTTATAATTTTAAATTGTAAATTTTATCATCATCTGTATGGTTTTAAATCTTCTGGTTCTTTTATCATAATTACTTTTGCTTCTTCAGGTGTTCCATTCAGTCGTATCATGACTTTGCAGTTCCTAGTCCAGGTTGACTGTATTTTGTTTTGTTTTCGGAGAATGCGTGCTTGCCTTGCTATGTCTGCATTCTTTTTTGTAAGATGTTCATTGATGTAGACTCCAGTCCCTTTCAGCTTCTTTGCCTGTCGTAGAAGTTCTGTTTTGTGTTTCCTATTCACGAATCGAACCACTATGGTAGGCTTTGCTTTGCTATCTTTTCGAGGCAGGGTGTGGCAAGCTGAGATGTTACTGCTTTGCATGTTTATGTCTTTGCTTTCCAGAAACTGAATAACTTGCCTTTCCAGAGTATTTAGTTCCTCTGTTGAGACATCCTCACCATTTTTGCGTCCAGCTGTACTTGCATAAGTTCTATGTTTGGTTTCAAGTCCACTTATAATTAAGTCATCCATCCTGGTATACTGTTCAAGATCATCAATTCTCCGTTCTAGTCCTCCAATTAGTTTGTCTTTTTCTTTAACTAATATCTTTAGTTGTTTGACTTCATCCATTAGATCCAGTAGCCTATTCTGTTGCTTAACTACTTTGCTCAGTTCTTCTGACATGTAGTTCAAAGATTTTTTTATTTCCTCCAGCTCTTCTTCGTATATGTTATTGGCTTTTTTGGGTGGCATTTTGCTAACTTTTTTCTTGTTACTGTGAATAATAGACAGTTTAGCTTACCAGCATTTAATGCAGTCCTGTAGAGCGTGAATGGCTTACGGCCTAGCGTGAACATACAGTCTGGTAGCAGCGTTGTTAGCGCAACGGCCTAGTGGCGTCCCGCACCTCCGTAACGGCCCCGGTACTCCGTGTAGCCTGGTGGTAGTGTTGTTAGCGTAGCTGCCCAGTCACAGCGTCCGTAGCGTATCGCCCCCACTACTCCGTGTAGCCTGTTGTCAGCGTTAGTAGCGCAGCGGCCCAGCGTTGGTAGCGTATCGGGCCCGCTACTCTGTGTAGCCTGGTGACAGCGTTAGTAGCGCAGCGGTCCAGCGTTAATAGCGTATCGGTCCCGTTTCTCTGTGTAGCCTGGTGACAGCGTTAGTAGCGCAGCGGTCCAGCGTTAATAGCGTATCTGTCCCGTTTCTCTGTGTAGCCTGGTGACAGCGTTAGTAGCGCAGCGGTCCAGCGTTAATAGCGTATCGGCCCCGCTACTCCGTGTAGCCTGGTGTCAGCGTTGTTAGCGCAGAATAACGCGTCGATGAAGGAAACCCATACAAAAGTCTACCTGGGCTAAGTTGTTTAGGAGAAGGATACAAAAAGTTGTCTCAGAGATTTAACCTGTCAGTTTCCACTGTGAGGAACATAGTAAGGAAATGGAAGACCACAGGGACAGTTCTTGTTAAGCCCAGAAGTTGCAGGCCAAGAAAAATATCAGCGAGGCAGTGAAGAAGAATGGTGAGAACAGTCAAGGACAATCCACAGCACTTGTGTACGAAGTGTTAACCCCAGTTTTTTAAGTACATACAGAACACTTGTATTTGTGATCTTTGACGTCTTTGATTTGTAAGTGATATATAAAAACAATTGATAATCAAACTTTGATGGCTTTCTTTAATTAATTCAAAACACAATACTTGTACTTTTTACTTTCAGTACTTGAGTAATAAATTTTAGACTAAACTACTTGCAATACTTAAGTACAAAAAATGCTGAATACTTCTGTACTTCTACTTAAGTAAAGTTTTTAAAGAACACTTCAACTTCTACTCAAGTAAATGTTTTGATAGAGTACTTGTACTTTTACTCAAGTATGGGTCTCGAATACTTTATACAACACTGCCTAGCGTGTTGTTGACTGTTTGCGTGTAATTCCACGCATGCTCCTCCCCTTGAATGTGTGTTTGGGGGGGGACCGGCTGTGGTCCCGTGCCATGGGGTGTGGCACGGAGGGCGTCGCTCCCGAGGGAGGCCCTGAATAGGGTAGGGCGCGTTTGTGGTGTGTGTGTGCTGTTCTCTGTGCAGGTGCTTCTCCTTGGCGGTGTTCCTGGACCTTGTGGGGATCTCCACCTGGCAGGAGCCCCCTTGTGTTGTGGGGTGACCGGAGCCCGGTCATGAAGAGCCCCTCCCTAGAAGGCTGGGGCCCCCGGATGTTTGGGGACCATGGGGCTCCGGTCTGAAAAGCTCCTGCTGAGGAAGGAGATCCTCCCTCCTGCCCGGGGTGACCAGGAGGCCCTTGGGGCTGCTCCCTAGCCCGCGTCGGGGGTGCTCTGGGCCTCTGTCTCTGGCGCTCCTGGGTTGGGTGGAGGAGTCCACCTTGCGATGAGAGGCCCCGGGAGGGGTTGGCTCCCCAGGAGGCTGGGGTGACCCCTAGCAGAAGGCAGGGGTCAGCTCTGGGAGGAGGTAGGTCCAGGAGGTGAAGTAGCCACGCCTTGGAGAGGTAGCCTGCACACACACACATACATGAGGGACGAGAGAGGAGCCGTAGCCCCTCGTCCTCACACCTGTGGGGCTCACCGGCTGAAGGCCGGTTGGGGCGTGAGGGCCCTGTGACCGACTGGGGCGTGGTTTTGTGTTGTTAACGGCCCGGTCGGTCCAGGGTCCCGCCCGGGGAGGTGAGCTGTTTAATGTTGTGTGTTTTATGTTCCAGCTCCCGGACGGCAGGAGGTGTGTTCTTGCCTGTCTCTGCCTTCCTGCCCCTTCGTGTGCCACACACCCAGTGGAGGGGAGTGCGGCTTGGTGGGGGGGTCTGTCTTTGTGAGGCGGCCCCCTACCGGCCGCCTCCGTCCACAGCGGCTGTTGTTGTTGTTGTTTGGTGACGTCATGTGCGTCTCTCAGGTGGGCGGAGCCCGTGATCCGTCTCACCTGAGGGTCGTTTGTTTGCCTATATATGTCTTGTCTTTGTACCAGTTGACCGCTGGTCATTATGTCCTTAATTTGGAGATTTTAGGTTTGCACACTTTCTATTAAACCATCCTTTTTCCCTGAGACTTGGCGTGATCGCTTCCTTTTCAGTTGCTCACACCGCCCATCACAGAGACTCAACATTAGATGTTTGTTGAGCCCACAGTAGAAGGTTCAGCTGTCTGATCTGCATCAGTTATTGAAATGTATGAAAATAATTTCCTGTTACTCCAGACGTCCTGTTCATAGTGATGTAACACATCATTAAATACTTACACTTTTACTCCAATTCAACAACGTCAGATTTGATGTGGATGAACTTGAAGTACTAAGAGATTTATTTAAGAAAATAATACAATGCACTCATTTTTAGTCCAGCTTGAAGGAACAATTATGTTGTAGATCAGGACCAATAACTGCAATTAGGGGTTGTGTTGATTCCACGTTGTAGAAGGTGTAGAGGTGTGACTGTGTATCACAGTCAAAAAATGACAGTGTGTGCTGTTCACAGTCTAAAAACACTCCCAGTTCTGTGAACCTGTCTTTGACTAACACAGGAGTCTGATTTTTACCACAGACATAGTAACCTTTCTCTTTCTTGTAACAGAGAAGCCAGAAGCCATTTTCTGGAGTTAAAGGAATTCTCTTCTTCTCTGGTACACTGGTCACTCCTGCATACCAGGACACAGGGTCTGACTTCTCTGTCCTGTTTAGAACAGTTCTTATGAAAGTCATTTTCATTTGCCAGTAGTGCTGTCCGGTCTTGTATTTCTCTCTACAGAAGACATGAGTAAGTTCAGGCAGAGTCTCTCTGTCCTCTGTTGCTGTACAGGTAACCTGTTTGCCATCTTTATTCACGTTCAGACAATCAGCGGCTGTTTCAGAGTCCAGCGTAAGGTTGACTGAAAGAGTGATAAACCATGTCATCAGTTCACTGTCATCAGTTTAAATCATGAAGTAGTTTTGTCAGTGTCTGATTGTAGAAGTCTGTGGTTTGTGTATTTACCTTTTCTCAAGATCATCTGGGACCAGTCTGAAATTGACATTATTATTAGTATTAGTAAATGTAGTAGTATTTGTACTAAGGGTTTGGTTAGCCATTGAAGCCTGCACACTGTGCTTTCTCTAGGTGTTATAGATCTAGGTGTTATAATGTGAGATTTTAATGTGAGGTGTTAACGTGAGGTGTTAATGTGAGAATTTACAGGTAAAATTGAGGTAGACTGACAAAGCTTTACTTAATTCTAAATGTAGTAGAGGCAGTTTAACAGTTACAGAATTACAATTTAGATCCACATTATATTCCTGATAATAACATATTATGAACATGAACTCCACCTGTCAGTCATGTCCTTGTTTTTATGTTCTGTGTGAATTTGTTATTATTTCAGTTGTCACCTTGTTGTTTGTAACTCTGCCCTTCGTTATTGGCCTCATGCATGTCTCGTTTAGCTCTGTGATCATCCCATGTATTTCTACCCTGTTTTGTTGTGTGCTTTGCTTGTTATTGTCTACATAAGCCCCAAATGTTCTTTTGTTTCTCTACTGCCGTGTTTCTCATTGCTTTCGTATGTATTTTTAGCCTGGTATATTGTTTTGGTTAGCCTATCTGTTATTATATCCCTCTATGGCAGGGGTGGGCAATAAATTTTTACAAGGGGCCACATGAGAAACCTGAATTGTGTCAGAGGGCCACACAAACGAAAATGACGTCATTACGGTGGCCCCGCCCACCTCGCATGAACTTCCGCAAACAGTGGAGGCGTTTATACTTGCCGCGTCACATTCTGTGTAGTGTTCTCCGAAACGATGTGTGCTAGTATAAAGAAACACCCCTCAAAAACAATGGAAGGAACATTTACCTGACCAATTTTAATTTTGCTTTTTGTTTCAGATTTGAAAAGTGCTGGAATTTAGGCTAAATACTTGAAAATGTTTGAAATTGTAACTACTTCGTTTCATAACAAATAGCCATCTGAATGAACGGTTTTCTTGTATTACATTAACAAATACGAGCCTCTTGTAATTCCAGGACAAAACATGAGAGAACATGAAGACTTTAAACAACCATTAAATAATGTGATAAAAAAGCGAATTATTTTGAATCATTTCGAGTATATGTATAAATAATTAACTTAATTAAGTTTAAAGTGCTGGGAAATATTGAAATGGACCTTGAAAGTGACGTACAAATGCTTTAATTCCACCTTGTAAAGGTGTATGAACCTTGCAAACATGACTTTATCCATCGCGCTGAGGCGCGGCGTGCGCGCGAAGTTACAAAATTCGAGAGGTGCACGACCTCGCGAATCAACAGCGCGCGAGGCCCTCGCGATTACGTCATTTTCGCCAAGTATAAACCAGGCTTAAACCTAGCTTTAAAGCACTTCTACGGCACTTTCAAGGTCCATTTCAATATTTCCCAGCTGACTCAGGTTCTCTCTAAGCTCGGTTTCTGGAACGGAAAACCCTGAGTTTTCGTTAACTCTGAGTTTACTTACCCGGTTTCTTCACTGAATCTGCTTTCTGGAATACCCCCTGTTCAGTCAGCTATTTGTTGTGAATCGAAATACAGTTACAATTTTAAGCATTTTCAAATACTTTAGCCAACATTCCAGCACTTTTCAAACCTGGAACACAATTCACAATTATAATTTGTCACGTAAATGTTCCGCCATTCGCGGAGGTTCGTGCGAGGGGTGTGGAGACGCGCGCTACGTTCACTCGCGAAAGTATAAATTTTGGCTTAACTTGTCGCTGATCACCTACAGTGTTTCTTGCACAGCTCACACACAAGCACATACATCCACACGGAATTAACAAAAACATGGCACTTTCAAAATAAAAGCGTCACAGTTGTATTGCACGCACGACATAGATATTTGTTAAATTTATGATTGGCCTCTCGCGGGGACGCACAACGGGCCAGATGTGCCCCGCGGGCCGTAGTTTGCCCAGGTCTGCTCTATGGCATGGTGTAGCCCTCAGGCAACAAACCACTATTTCTCCCCCCACACTGCCTCTTTAAATTTTTTTTCGGTAAAACATCACATTTTAAATCAGCTGATAAGTCTGGCACCAATAAAAATTTATCTGGGTGTGGGTGTGTCTTTCACCTGGGTGTGGAGCACTCCGTTTTTGGAGCATAGCATGCTTGGACACACTGCTAGCAAAAGGTAAGATCAATATCACTTTAAAGACACTTTTTCTCTTTATCTATATTCTAAAATTTAGGTTTTTCATTTGTTGCCTCAGGGCAACATTGCGCAGTTAGACCACTTTAGTTTGTACAATGACATGTTCATGGATGGAGATGTGTAGGGACTCACACTTATTTCCATAACATTGTTTTTGCTGTCCTATCAACTATTACTCACAGGAAAAAAGGATGCAAGAACATGTTATGGGTGTAAGGAACATGTTAGGGTCATACCTCAGTTAGGGTCATACCTTAGGACAGTGAGATTGATGACAGTGACGGGGAAAATTTGGATGATGATGGTCCAGTCATACTGAACATACTGTATGTAATGTGTGTGTGTGTGAATGTTTATGAATGTGTGTGTGTGTGTGTGTGTGTGTGTGTGCGCGCGCGCGCATCAGCGAGCTATGACAGTTATATATGACCTATTGTAATTTTATGCTTCCTGGTTTCTTTTGAAAACAGATGAAGATGAAAATGAAGATGATAATGATGTATCAGAGGAAGGTGTTTCACACATACCCCGGTGGAGAACACACCACAGTCCCAACATCACTAATTTGCAGGCCAGCCTTCCAAAATCAGACAATATTGTGTCCCTATATCAACACTTCCAGATATTTTTTCTGAAGGCATTCTGGAAGTTATTGTAGAGCAGTCAAATTTACAGGGGTTGGAAACACCTGGTTTTAGACCATAATAATCTATTAGTATGGTGTAGATCCCCCATACTCAAATAGCGGCCCGCGGACCACACGCAGGCTATCTATTTCTGGCCCGCGAGCTGTTTTGAAAAGTGTTTTTTTTTTTTTTTTTTAAGGAATTTTTTTTTTTCAATCGCGCTATCCGCTCTTATTTTGAAATCGCGCACCGCGATCTCAAGACGATGCCAGGGATTGCCTCTATGGCAACAACAAACACGTAGCAGACGCCCAAATGCATCCCCCCCGTAACCGGCCCCTTCAATGATTGAAAAAATAAAATGTGGCCCGTCATCATTTCTATTTGAGTACCCCTGGTGTAGAGCTTCCTTTTGCAGCCAATACAGCGCCAATTCGTCTTGGGAATTACATATACACGTCCTGTACAGTGGTCAGAGGGATTTTAAGCCATTCTTCTAGTGGCCAGGTCACTACATGATGCTGGTGGAGAAAACGTTTCCTGACTCGCTCCTCCAAAACACCCCAAAGTGGCTCAACAATATTTGGTGACTGTGCAGGCCATGTGAGATGTTCAACTTCACCTTCATGTTCATCAAACCAATCTTTCACCAGTCTCGCTGTGTGTATTGGTGCATTGTCATCCTGATACATGGCACTGTCTTCAGGATACAATGTTTGAACCACTGGATGCACATGCATTGCAATATTTTGAGTAAAACTGTGCTCTTACCCTGCTAATTGAACCTTCACTGCTCTTACTCGTGCAATGTGCAATTAATGAAGGTTGACCACCAGGCTGGTCCAATTTAGCCATGAAACCTCCCACACTAAAATGAAAGGTGTTTCAGTTGAATTGTCCAACCCATGTATATGCCATTCAGTGTGATACCAACAAACCCTTAACCTCACTACTAAAGAACTGGAGCAGTTAATGGGTACAGCAGTGCTTTGTGCTTTCCAAAAAAAGTGAAACATTGATTCAATTTGTACCCCACAGGAACAAACATTCAGAAACACAAACACACATTGCAGCAAATTTCTAACCCACTGATTGATAAACCATTTGTGGAATTTGTGAAATAAAACTTCTAATGTGATTAATACTTATTTGTACCTCATTACACTTATATGAAAATTACAGAAAACCTTGGTGTTTTAGTACCCTCATAGCATCTTGTTGCCCTGAGGCAACAAACCAAAATCTGGGGGCAGGAGGGTGGGGGGGCAAATTTTATTATTTATATATTATAAGGGACCCCTAATCTAGCAAATACTAGGATGAAAAAATGTTTTCCTCCTAAAATAAAAATTCATGCCATAGAGGGATATTTTTGTCTTTGCCATGTCTCACCCTAGTTTACTTGTTAGTTACGTCTCTGTTTCTGATGGTTTTCCTGATATGACCCTGAACCCTTTAAATACCTTTGAATATGAATTTGCCTATAATAAATCTCCCTTTTCTCAGTGCATGTGTCCACCTCACTATCACTGTACAAGGACCATCACATTACAACAGCAACATACACACCACTGTACACACCACTGTACCCATCTCCCTCTGCACTGTAACTCAATCCCTTCAGAACACCTCCTGTTTTATGTTATCATAAAAATCATTACAAATCTGCCAGGGATTTGCCTGATCCTCACTGCAGTAAGTGGATCTACCTGTAAAGTGATCTTGTGTGTTTGTTGCCTTGTCTGTAGTTAGTGGTTTCTGTTGGGACGTTTCTGTCAAAATAAGCATTATACACACATTTAGTATTATATACAAGCACATTCAGAAAAGCAGTGTATGTGTAATCACAAGATGATCACAGTTTAGATCATCAGTACACTCATAAAAATACTTTGCAAGATTCTTTTAGATTATCAGTAATCAGGTGTAATTAGCAGCACCTGTTCCAGCCTCTATAAGAGAAACTTGTGTTCAACGGTGGAGTGTCAGTCTGGATAGTTGTTTAGTAAAGTGGTTATTTATTAAAATAGGTCTGCAGCATAGATGTAATTTTGATTTCATAGGTGAGGGGGACACAAATGGGGGTGCTGGTGTGTTCCCCCCTGGGGGGTGAACGAAAGCGATAGATTCGTCGCTATTTAAATGCTTGTTTTTTAACCGTTAAAATGTGGGGGGGACATGGATTCGTCGCTATTTAAATATTTGGTCTTAACCGTAAAAACTGGGGGGGACCAAAACTGGCTTTTGAAAAAGTGTCCCCCCCCTGCCCCCCCCAAATTACGTCCGTGGTCTGCAGACTTAATCCTATTTTTAAAAAAATTACATATTTGCCACCTTGAATCAGACCTGTCCAATACGTTAACAAAACATTCCCAGCAGTGTGAGGAATTCTGAATGTTAACAAGGAATAATGGGACAACCCTGTTCACTAATTGGCTGTTTAAGATTTAAAAAGTAATATATATATATATTTAAGATGGTAATGTATAGAATTAGAACAAAATGGTATGATTTTGAATATTTCTTTCTTTGATTTTCTGCTACGCCATCAGAACAACTATTCAATAATCAAGGGTGATTAACAAGACCAGTGCCAACCTCTCAGGCTGGCTGATAATTTAGTGAAGTGGTTGTTTACTAAAGTCATTTGAGGTCTGCAGACTTAAACCAGTCAGAGTTTCAGAGTCCTCACTGTGTGTCTTGTTCTCTAAGTTATGTCCTCAGTATTGTTTGTATGAGCTCTTTCAAACCACCCCGTATTCAGTCCTCATACTTAAACATGGACCCTTTATGGTTCCCACAATTCCTTGCTGTGATACGGCATCTGATCCATGATCTCCCCCTGGGGTTTCAGATCTCAGTTCTTAACATAAATAATAGTAAAATCATTGCCTCAAAGACTCTGGACAGAAGTAAACAGCCATTAACCTTCTAGATGTGTTGTGTAAAGTTTAGAGATAAACAAGATATTCTATTGTCTCACCTCTGAGTAGAACTGCTCCTTCTGTTGACCAGAAACGAAGAAAAAACATTTATGATTCTGAACATTATATTAAAATGTTAAACTTTAAACAATTAAACTAAATTAAATTAAAACTTTAACAATAGGACAAAATGACACAACCTGATTATCTAAATGTATCTCTGTCTTTTTACGTGTGTATGTGTGTTTATTTAAAAGATACTTGATAGGGTTCACTTAACTCCAGGGATTACACTGGTTTTTGAATTCCATGGTACTGTAATCAAAATCAGTTTAGTATAAGCATGTGACAGATAAAATATTTGAATTCTCTCTAGTATATGATCACATTTACTTTTAAAATGTGAAAGTTAATGTTTTTCCTACTTTTAATCATGCAGTAAACTGTGATTGCGGTGAAAGCCAGTAAAGTGAAGACCAGAGTAATGATGAAGGCTCTCCACGCTACAGAACATAAATGAAGGACCATTTAGTAATATTCAGTAATAAATACTGAGAGGTCATGTGTAGAGAGTGTTAAATATGTTATCTGTGGTTTATCTTGTTCACACTGTAGTCAAAGTAACAGATCACTGTAGCTGAGTGATTGTGTACCTGGTTCTGACAGTGATGAGTTCTTGATTACTGGTACCACTCTGATCTCCTTCATCTCCTGCTCAGAGAAACCCACAGAACAGGAGATCCAGTCTGACCCAGAGGGAGAGAAAAGTACCCAGGAACTCACACTCACCAGACCTTCAGAGTCTTAATGTGACAGAGAGAGAGAGAGAGAGAGAGAGACAGAGAGAGAGAGAGAGAGAGAGAGAGAGAGAGAGAGAGAGAGAAGGGGATGTTATAAATATATTATCAGCTGAATATAATTAGATAGTACACACAGGTGTATGTGATTTCAGCTTTTATATGTGTTAATTATAAACCTGTTTTATAATGTTCAACACTGTTGAGTTCTCTTCCTCCTCTGTCTCTCCAGGTGAGTTTGGGCTTTGTTGACCATCCATCTGACACACAGGTGACATTCACCTGATCTCCAGCATCAGCCAATGAGAGGAGAGGATGAGAGCCAATCACTACAGGACAGAGGAGAGGATAAGGGTGGGGGAGGGGTCGATCATGATCTCACATTCAATAAATGAACATTGTTTAAAATCTTCACATTGAATAAATGAATAATGTTTAAAATCTGTGTCTGGATCAGGATATACACATATACACATATATACTATAGTGGAGAATACCCTTTATCTCCTGGCACATTCCTAACCACCTTTGAAGGTCCAGGACAGATCTATAGCCAAGAACAGCAATCTTTTCATCCTTGTAACTCCGTATTCTAAGATAGATACTGGATCCTAACCCGTCTGAGAGGAGGCAGCTCTTCAAGACCCAGGAACACCAAGTTTGACAAGATTCTAACCAGTTGATGATCATTATCCTCATGAAGAATTTTGGAGCCATAGTAGCATCCAGCCTCTGGCATATAACCAGCCTACAGTGGTGTTTGAAAGTTTGTGAACCCTTTAGATTAAATATGATCTAAACATCATCAGATAAAGATAAATATATTAGATAAAGAGAACCCAGTTAATCAAATGAGTCAAAAATATTATACTTGGTGATTTACTAAGGAACATTATCCAATATAACATATTTGTGAGTGGCAAAAGTATGTGAACCTCCAGGATTAGAAGTTAATTTGAAGGTGAATTTAGAGTCAGGTGTTTTCAATCAGTGAAATGGCAATCAGGTGTAAGTAGGCACCTTGTTTTATTTCAAGTACAGGGATCTATCAAAGACTGCTCTTCACAACACATGTTTGTGGAAGTGTATCTTGGTGTGAACAAATGAGGTTTCTGAGGACCTCAGAAAACAGAAGTGTTGATGGTCATCAGGCTGGATTACAAAAGGTTACATAACCATCTTTAAAGAGTTTGGACTCCACCAATTCACAGTCAGACAGATTGTGTACAAATGGAGGACATTCAAGATCATTGTTACCCTCCCCAGGACTGGCTGACCAACAAGAATCACTCCAAGAACAAGGTGTGCAGTAGACAGTGAGATCATGAAGGGGATTTTCTAAGCAACTGAAGGCTTCTCTCACATTGGCTTATGTTAATGTTCACGAGTGCACCATCAGGAGAATACTGAATTAAAGTGCGGTGCATGGCACGGTTGCAAGGAGGAAGCCACTAATCTGCAAAAGAACTTTGCTGCTCATTTGCAGCACATGGACAAGCCAGAGTGCTATTGGAAGAATGTTTTGTGGAAAGGAAATCATTGCATTCCTGCATAAGAACCTTATCCCATATGTGAAACATGGTGGTGGTAGTATCATGGTTTGGCCCTGTGGGGCTGCATCTGGGCCAGGACGGTTTGCCATCAGTGATGGAATGAATTCTGAATTATCACAGAATTCTAAAGGAAAATGTCAGGAATGTCTGTCCAGGAACTGAATCTCACGAAAAGGAGAATCATGCAGTAAGAAGATGACCCTAAGCACACAAGTCGAATAGTTATAGAAGAAATATAGCCGCAAGCGGCAATTGCGGGTTCACACACGAAAAGGCAAAAAAGTCCAAAAAATAGGCAAAATGATTCAGATCAGAAGTAAATCACATGCTGACATAACTGATATAACTGGCATGATGGAATGACTTCACTGGCATGATGAACAAACATAACATGACTGATATGACTGACAACTGGCATGACTGGAATGAGTGACATGACTAGCATGACTGTAATGACATGACTGATATGAGTGACATGACTGGCATGACATGACTGATATGACTGACATGACTTATGTCTGACATGACTGGACTGACATGACTGACATCTGCGTGTGTCAGAAAAGGAGACACAGAAATAGCTCATCTGGCTAGGGTTGCATCTATGTGAACAATATAGGAAGGCCTGCTTGTGTCTATACATGATTGGGCCTGTATATTACCAACGGAGAGAGATTGAGGGAGCCAGAGACTATGCTTTGTTAATTCACTCCTTGCACACCTAGCACGCATAACATGACTGTCCGTGTATTCAAAGTATGAATGTGAACTGACATGACTGATATGACTGGACTGAAATGATTGGCATGACACCACTTACATGACTGGCAGAACACGACTGACATGACTGGCATGACTGACATGACTGATATAACTGACATGACTGGCATGGCATGCCTGATATGACTGATACGACTGACATTGCTGGCACGACTGACATATACTATACATATACTATAAATATGCATACAAACTATACATACATTTAGGTAGAAGTGTGTGTGTGTGTGTGTGTGTGTGTGTGTGTGTGTGTGTGTGTGTGTGTGTGTGTGGTAGTGTATGTTCTGACATTAATCAGATTAAGCAAATAAAGTCAGCCATTGTCAATTGTCTTGAATCTCAAGAAGATATGCAGGGGCCCATGGGCCATATAGGATATGAGCATTGTTTAGAGTAAATAATTAACCTTGGATTTGAATACATGTAGCGTGCTCTGAAGTATCAGTGTCCATTTAACTGGCTTATGAGTCACCAAGGCCCAAAAGGTCACAAAACATTGTAATGGCAAAACAATTCAGATAATAGATCTAAATCACTTGCTGAGATTATCTTAGTGTGTCTTTGGATGACAAAAATAAGCTAAACATCAGTTAGTGTGTTGGAAATGGCTAGAGAACTGTGTATATGAAGCATAATTGTAGTCCTGTGTGTGAATGTGTATGGAGAAAAAAGTTAAGTGTGTGTGTGTGTGTGTGTGTGTGTGTGTGTGTGTGTGTGTGTGTGTGTTTTAGTCAAAGAGTAATGGGTATACATGGCTAGGGCAGTGTGTATGTTAAACCTATAAGTAGGTGTGTGTGTGTGTGTGTGTGTGTGTGTGAGAGAGAGAGAGAGAGAGAGAGAGAGAGAGAGAGTGTGTTTTCAAAAACAGAAGCTAAACGTCAGTTTGTGTGTTTGTATCTGGGTTACTCATAGAGAAATGGGTAGGTATGGCAAGGGCAGTGTGAAAGCTACAGAGGCCTGTGTTTTTGTAAGTGCATGTGAAAGAGAGGGGGGGGAGGTAGAGCCCATGGGTTATAAAGTGTTGGAAGCATGGGGGAGTGTGAGGGGAGTGGAGGAGGGGGGGGCAGCGTGTGTGAGAAAGGCACCTGCGTGTGTCTCTACTTCTCCCTGCACTGCTGAGTATGGAAAATGAAAATATTCACTGTAGAGCTGTTTGTGGACGGATTTGGCTCAAAATTGGCACATAGGACCACACTGGTCATGTGAATGTGGATGTCAATTTTCATAACAATCAGACATACTATGGCGTAGTTATTGAACTGTGAATTTGATGTGTTATGATGGTAGCATTGTGATGCATATGAAAAATATTAATTTGTCAAAACCTTAGGATTTTTTCGCTAATCTTAGCATTTCAGAGTCTGCTGAGTATTACAAGGTGTGATTTAAGGTGATGGAGTTAAAATGCTAGGACTAGTATGAAAATGGCAAGTTATATATATTTGATAATAGTGAAAAAGTGGTACATTTTTGCAAAGCACATGTAATTAGAAAGTTGCTAGGAATTCTGCATACAATCATATGAGTGCAAGCATTTCTTGATAAGTGAAAATATCTAGGAGAAATTCAGGATTTTTTAGTATAGCGCCACCTAGTGGTGCAATTCCCTTCCAACATGGGTATGTCTTAGAGGGTGTGTACATGAACATACCATGTCAGTTTCATGTGTATGTACCTATTGTAAGTAGGTCAAATGGCCAATTAATTAAAATTAAAATTAATTGGCTTATGGCGGCCATGTTTTTTGAGTGATGAGGTCATCATTGTGTGTCTTGATACCACTTGACCCCATGATGATGCCTGTAAAGTTTTGGTTTGATGTGACTAATGGTTTCTGAGAAACAGTTTTTCCCATGTTATAGCGCCCCCTATTGGACAATCGTGGCCTGCTTTGACCTGTGACCTCTGAGTCATGTGTCCTAACAACTGATATATTTTCATGAAGATTGGTCAAAGCATTGCTGAGATATAGCTGCTGAAGTAAATTTGGCCACGCCTCAGAGCTATTGATTGACATGTGACAGCCAGGCTGTATGGAAATGTCACAATGTTGGCGATGGGTTTTGATAATGAGATTCTTCTGAGTAGTTTGATACCAAGACTGTGGTGATCAGACGAAAAACCAAGGAGTAGTAGGCAAAAGTAGGTTTTGCATATTATGCAAATTAGCAAAAAATCTAAGTAGGCGGAGCTTCATAGTTGTATATGAAATGTCCTATTGAATTGAGCCAAGGAATGCATAGGAAGTGGAATTTTGTTTCTATGACTTATGGTATGGGAGATATGGGCCAAAAAGTCACATAGTGTGCTATAGCGCCACCATCAGGCCGATGTGGGTCCCTATAAGTGTGTGTGGTCCTTTTGACCTAGAGAACAAGTTTGGCAAGTTTGGTGTGTCTAGGCCTTACGGTTTAGGCTGCAGTATCATTTATAGACAGCAAAATGGGAAGAAGAATAATAATAAGAAATATAGCCGCAAGCGGCAATTGCGGGTTCACACACGAAAATTCAAAAAAGCCCAAAAAATTGGCAAAATGATTCAGATCAGAAGTAAATCACATGCTGTGATTAGCATTGTGTGTATGTGTGTTTGTATGTTTTTTGATGTAAGCAGTACATCTTGGCTTGAGCCAAGGAATACAATAGAAGTAGAATTTTGTTTCTAGGCCCTACAGTGTGAAAGATATTGGAAAATAAAAGTGAAAAGAAGCTGTTTGGGTTTGGCCAGTGTGTACTCTACAGATAGTTTGTGATGACATCTGCGTGTGTCAGAAAGGGAGACACAGAAATAGCACATCTGGCTAGGGCTGCATCTATGTGAACAATATAGGAAGGCCTGCAGGTGTCTATACATGATTGGGCCTGTATATTACCGACAGAGATTCAGGGAGCCAGAGACTATGCTTTGTTAATTCACTCCTTGCACGCCTAACATGACTGTCCGTGTATTCAAAGTATGAACGTAGTCTGCAAAGCCTGCCATAACATGACTGACATGACTGGCATGACTGACATAACTGATATGACTGGAATGACTTCACTGGCATGATGAACAAAAATAACATGACTGATATGACTGACAACTGGCATGACTGGAATGAGTGACATGACTAGCATGACTGATATGAGTGACATGACTGGCATGACATGACTGATATGACTGACACGACTTATGTCTGACATGACTGGACTGACATGACTGACATCTGCTTGTGTCAGAAAATGAGACACAGAAATAGCACATCTGGCTAGGGCTGCATCTATGTGAACAGTATAGGAAGGCCTGCATGTGTCTATACATAATTGGGCCTGTATATTACCGACAGAGAGAGATTGAGGGAGCCAGAGACTATGCTTTGTTAATTCACTCCTTGCACACCTTGCATGCCTAACATGACTGTCCGTGTATTCAAAGTATGAATGTGGACTAACATGACTGATTTGACTGACATAACTGGCATGACTGTAATGATTTGATTATTTGACTTATATGACTGACATGACTGATATGACTGGACTGAAATGACTGGCATGGCATGCCTGATATGACTGATACGACTGACATTGCTGGCATGACTGACATATACTATACATATACTATAAATATGCATACAAACTATACATACATTTAGGTAGAAGTGTGTGTGTGTGTGTGTGTGTGTGTGTGTGTGTGTGTGTGTGTGTGTGTGTGTGTGTGTGTGTGTGTGTTTTAGTCAAAGAGTAATGGGTATACATGGCTAGGGCAGTGTGTATGTTAAACCTATAAGTAGGTGTGTGTGTGTGTGTGTGTGTGTGTGTGTGTGTGTGTGTGTGTGTGTGTGTGTGTGTGTGTGTGTGTGAGAGAGAGAGAGAGAGTGTGTTTTCAAAAACAGAAGCTAAACGTCAGTTTGTGTGTTTGTATCTGGGTTACTCATAGAGAAATGGGTAGGTATGGCAAGGGCAGTGTGAAAGCTACAGAGGCCTGTGTTTTTGTAAGTGCATGTAAAAGAGAGGGGGGGGGAGGTAGAGCCCATGGGTTGTAAAGTGTTGGAAGCATGGGGGAGTGTGAGGGGAGTGGAGGAGGGGGGGGCAGAGTGTGTGAGAAAGGCACGTGCGTGTGTGGCTTAGCAGCTGTGTATGCCTCCCTCCACTGCTTTGTATGGAAAATGAAAATATTCACTGTAGAGCTGTTTGTGGACGGATTTGGCTCAAAATTGGCACATCGCACCACAATGGTCATGTGAATGTGGATTTCAATTTCCATAACAATCAGACATACTATGGCGTAGTTATTGAACTGGGAATTTGATGTGTTATGATGGTAGCATTGTGATGCATATGAAAAATATTAATTTGTCAAAAACTTAGGATTTTTTCGCTAATCTTAGCATTTCAGAGTCTGCTGAGTATTACAAGGTGTGATTTAAGGTGATGGAGTTAAAATGCTAGGACTAGTATGAAAATGGCAAGTTATATATATTTGATAATAGTGAAAAAGTGGTACATTTTTGCAAAGCACATGTAATTACAAAGTTGCTAGGAATTCTGCATACAATCATATGAGTGCAAGCATTACTTGATAAGTGAAAATATGTAGGAGAAATTCTGGATTTTCTAGTATAGCGCCACCTAGTGGTGCAATTCCCTTCCAACATGGGTATGTCTTAGAGGGTGTGTACATGAACATACCATGTCAGTTTCATGTGTATGTACCTATGGTAAGTAGGTCAAATGGCCAATTAATTAAAATTAAAATTAATTGGCTTATGGCGGCCATGTTTTTTGAGTGATGAGGTCATCATTGTGTGTCTTGATACCACTTGACCCCATGATGATGCCTGTAAAGTTTTGGCTTGATGTGACTAATGGTTTCTGAGAAACAGTTTTTCCCATGTTATAGCGCCCCCTATTGGACAATCGTGGCCTGCTTTGACCATTGACCTCCGAGTCATGTGTCCTAACAACTGATAAATTTTCATGAAGATTGGTCAAAGCATTGTTGAGATATAGCTGCTGAAGTAAATTTGGCCACGCCTCAGAGCTATTGATTGACATGTGACAGCCAGGCTGTATGGAAATGTCACAATGTTGGCGATAGGTTTTGATAATGAGATTCTTCTGAGTAGTTTGATACCAAGATTGTGGTGATCAGATGAAAAACCAAGGAGTAGTAGGCAAAAGTAGGTTTTGCATATTATGCAAATTAGCAAAAAATCTAAGTAGGCGGAGCTTCATAGTTGTATATGAAATGTCCTATTGAATTGAGCCAAGGAATGCATAGGAAGTGGAATTTTGTTTCTATGACTTATGGTATGGGAGATATGGGCCAAAATGTCACATAGTGTGCTATAGCGCCACCATCAGGCCGATGTGGGTCCCTATAAGTGAGTGTGGTCCTTTTGACCTAGAGAACAAGTTTGGCAAGTTTGGTGTGTCTAGGCCTTACGGTTTAGGCTGCAGTATCATTTATAGACAGCAAAATGGGCAAAAGAATAATAATAATAATAAGAAAAACGCTAACAATTACAATAGGGTTCCCACACTATGTGTGTGTGAACCCTAAAAAACGCTAACAATTACAATAGGGTTCCCACACTATGTGTGTGTGAACCCTAATAAAATAAATGTTATGGAATAGCCAAGTCTAAGTCCTGACCTTAATCTCATCTAAATGTTGTTGAAGGACCTGACAGGAGCAGTTAATGTGAGGAAACCCACCAACATCCCAGAACTGAAGTTGTTCTGTACCGAGGAATGGGCTCAAATTCCTATAACCCGGTGTGCAGGACTGATTCACTATGAATTATTAATAATTCATAACTTTGCTCCATTGCTATAATACACATATTTGGTGTAATATTATAATATTGACAATTACTTTGAACAATAATCATGAAGTCTACATATAATGACAATGTAAATTTCTTACTTGTAATATTCAAGATCATAGTGGCCATATCATACCACTCACTACTTTTAACAAAGCACACGTATTGTCCTCTGTCTGCTAGTGTGAGGTTCTCCAGTTGGAGAGAGACGTTCCCCTTCTCCAGTTCTCCTACCAGAGACACTCTGTTCTTGTACTGAACATCTCCAGTGTTCTCCTGGACCTTTAGATCCTTGTAGAGCAGAACTGGGTTGTTGTATTTATCAGGTCTGTACCAGCGTACTTCATAGCTCTTACAGTCCACTGAAGGTGAGATTGTACATGGCAGGACAACAGAGGATCCTAACTGTGCTGATATGAACCCATCAGGAACCCACACAGATAATGGGTATGTCTGACAATCTGAAAGAGAACGTTTCTGAATTATGTTTACATTTCATTTTAAATCCAAACATGTCAGATTAGAATTAGATATCTAATTAGAATTAGACATCTGATGATGGTAAAGTGGTTTACCTGCACAACTCAAGAGATGAACCATAAACAAGAAAAACAGCATCACTGGTAATACAAAACAGTAAACCTTGTTTATTAGATTTATATTCAATAGATATTGATTTTGCTTTTGGTCTAGAGTAATACTGATATCTATGCTAATGGTGAAGGTGCATACCAGGCACTTCAGACTCACCTGTGTCCATGGTCTAAGTTCAGGCTATTCCATATTTAGTTTTGGGATCAAAAATGTCTATTTCTAAAGGAGATGTCTCATATTATGACAGTGTTTACAACACTGTCATCATATATGCTGGTTACAGATTAATCCCAGTGAAGGAGAAAACCAGAGATCCACACTGAGAACTCCAGTCTGAACGGTCAATAAGGAACTCATAATGCTGTTAGTATGTTGAATATTAACATTGTGGCAAACCACATTTCATATGACTGTCATAATGAAAACATTAAAGCAAATCTTGTATAGGTTCTGCATATTTTAAGATATACATCCTTCTTGTTTTACCTAGCAGGCAGAGATCCTTCCTTTAAAACTCCAATAAACACATATGGGCTCAATAAGATAAAAATGTAAAAAATGAAACAAAATGGAGGAAGACATCCACTCACATGCGGAAACGTGTCCCGAACGCAGCGGCAGGTTGGCATGACCACAATCACCACTTCAACAGTGAAATTACAATATGTGTTTAAGATGTACAAAAAAAAAAACATGTAATAGAATAAATCTATTTTCAGTGAAA
Source organism: Brachyhypopomus gauderio (assembly GCF_052324685.1). NCBI lineage: Eukaryota > Metazoa > Chordata > Actinopteri > Gymnotiformes > Hypopomidae > Brachyhypopomus > Brachyhypopomus gauderio. The sequence continues at coordinate 42,143,230 of NC_135211.1, read as the reverse complement.
CTACAGGAAGATGGAGATCCTGCTAAGCACTGGTGCCAGTCGCATCTCCTCTGGTGCCCACAGGCCTTCGATAGGTGTTTCCCTCTGCGCATATTGTCAGGGTTAGTTGGTCTTCCCAGCACTTATCTCTCCTCCTCAGCCAGAGCCAAAAACTCCCCATTTCAGTCTCTTCCACTGGCTCTTTTGTTGCCTTCTTAAGGTTCCCTCCAGTCACCCCTACATCCCTCATCTGGCGTATTGTTGACCGCCCCTAATAGCCATGGCGTCCAGCCTCCAATGGATAGACGGTTGTCTTCCAGACAACCTCCAGGCACTCAGCAACGAACTCAAGTGCGTTCTGGCGCTTGTAGGCAGCTCCATTCCCTCCTGTTGATATTGTGAGCTCGATAAGGAGAACCGCTCCTGCCTTGGTGGACCATACCACCATGTCAGGTTGAAGAGCTGTAGCAGTGATATTGACCGGGAAGTGCAGCTGCCAGTCAAGGTCTACTCTCATGTTCCACTCGTACTCGGGAGAAAAAGGCCTAATATTTCTCTTGTTGTTGTGTGGTTCCCCCCCACCTCGGACGAAGCTGATGAGGTTGTGGCCTCCTGCAGTTTGGTCAGTTGATTCTGGTTTTGTCCTGCATGAAGCCCAAACTGATGGCTTGGAGTGGCAGCTAGAGGATGTTCTGAAGAGGCCTGTCTTGGAGAGGCACCATGGCAGTGCCAACCAACCTCGGATGAATCAGTTGGCTTTCCCATCCGTCATACTTATAGTGGACGGGGAGATCTCACTCATTTTCAGTGGCCACATCACCCTGCTATAGAGCGGGCAGTGTTGGGGAGTAACGAATTACATGTAACGACGTTACGTAATTTAATTACAAAAAAAGTGTAACTGTAGTTCGTTACAGTTACAATGAGAAAATATGTAATTCAGTTACAGTTACTTCTGGAAAAATTAAGAATTACAATTTTAGTTACATTTTTAAAATATAAACAAAAACCTTTGCGAAATATTTAATGATATTTTTATTGCTTTGCGCCCTATATCGCCGTTTCCCGCTTGTTTCTGTGCTGGAGCAGCAAGCGCGCGGTTCAGTTTCAGCTCAAGCAGCAATGACAGACGCCTTCAAGCACTGGACATTTAAGAAGCATTTGTTTTGTTTTCGTGTTGTCAATAAATGTGAACCATGTGCCACCATCGGCAACTATTTGTGATTATGCCAAGCCTTTGTGTAAATTTCGGAGTTTGGAGGTTTATTTCCGATCAGAAGGCAATAGGGTTGCCACCTAGGTCTGACAAAAAACAAGGACACTGTCATACGCGAACGTAAATTGTTGACGGAGGCGAACGTAAAATGGACACATCGAGAAAAAAGACGGATTTAAAGTGTGCAGAAACAGTCGTTTGAACTAACTTAGTGAAAACCGGGACATTAAATGATTTTTTTTTTTTTTTGCCGGGACCGAATATTAAAAAGAAGGAAAACCGAGACAAACTGGGACAGCCCGGGAAAACAGGTGGCAACCCTAGAAGGCAACCAGTATTGAGGTTGTAAGCGAGCTAACAGCAGGGTATGCTGACCGTCACACTGTGGTTTCCATAGTTACCTGCTGGGCTAGCTACTTCCATTCACTTGAATGTGTTTGTCCTTTAGCATGCTAGCTTGATTTACAGGCTAACCAAATTAGCTGTTTAAAGTCCTAAACGTATTCGCTGGAATCATACATGACTATTAGGCAAGGCAAGGCAAGGCAAGTTTATTTATATAGCACCTTTCATACACAATGGTCATTCAAAGTGCTTTACAAATGAAAAGAAAACAGAAAAATGTAAAACAATAGATTTAAGAAATTAATCACATATATAAAGAAAAATATATAATAAAATAACATAGAATGTAAAAAAGTACAGTAAATAAAGTAATAAAAAGTAAATAAGATCTAAAGGGGGGGAGCAAAGATAAGAACAGTAAAAATAAAATGTTAGACTTAAACATAAAAAAAGAAACAAACACAATAAAATCTAAAATAGGAAGCATGATTAAAACAGTAGATTTAAAGGAAGTTAAATTAATGAAGATAAAAGTGCCGTTACAGAGTAAAGGTAATTAAACTGAGCTGAAGGCCTGCTCAAACATGAAGGTTTTCAGTCTGGATTTAAAGGTATCTAGTGTTGGGGCTCTTCTAATGCTCTCTGACAACCGGTTCCATTTCTGAACGGCGTAGTAGCTAAACGCCGCCTCTCCATGTTTAGTTTTTACCTTAGGCTGCACTAACTGACCAGTTTCTAATGATCTGAGAGTTCTGCTCGGCTCATATTGTTGGAGCACATCCAATAAATATACTGGTCCTACACCATTAAGACATTTATAGACCAGTAATAGTACCTTAAAGTCTATCCTGTAACATACGGGTATCCAGTGTAAGGATTTAAGGATGGGAGTGATGTGCTCCCTTCTTTTACTCCTAGTGAGAACTCTGGCAGCTGCGTTTTGAATCAGCTGAAGCTGTTTAATTGTCTTTTTTGGGAGTCCAGTTAGGAGCCCATTACAGTAATCAATCCTACTAGAAGCAAAGGCGTGGATGAGTTTCTCCAGGTCTGCTTTAGCCATACAATCTCTGATTTTGTTGATGTTTTTGAGGTGATAGAAAGCTGATTTGGTGACAGCTTTGACATGACTGCTAAAGGTGAGATCAGAGTCCATTAGTACACCAAGGTTACGTACTAGTTCTTTAGATTTTAGGCCTCTCGAATCTAGATAGGCAGCTAGTCTGTGTCTTTCATTGCTGTTCCCAAATAAAATAATCTCCGTTTTATCTTTATTTAACTGCAGAAAGTTGTGTTTCATCCACTTGTTTATGTGCTCAAGGCATTTACACAGTGAGTCTAGGGGACCGTAGTCGTTTGGGCAGAGAGCCATGTAGATCTGAGTGTCATCTGCATAGCTGTGATAAGATATCCCATAAGTATGCATGATTTCACCCAGAGGAATCATATATAAATTAAATAAGAGTGGCCCAAGAATTGAACCCTGGGGTACACCACAGGTCACTGGCACAGTCTCAGAAACATTACCCTCCATTTCCACAAAGAAGTTCCTTCCTTTAAGGTATGAACTGAAGCATTTTAGGACAGTTCCTGAGAGTCCAACCCAGTTTTCAAGTCTATTTATGAGAATTTTGTGGTCAATGGTGTCAAAGGCAGCGCTGAGATCGAGCAGTAGAAGAACAGACATATTTCCTGAGTCTGTATTTAGCCGAATGTCATTGATAACCCTAATTAGTGCAGTCTCAGTACTATGATTAGGTCTGAAGCCAGACTGAAATTGGTCTAGACAGCTATTTGTGGACAGAAAGTGCATAATTTGCTTGAAGACAATTTTTTCTATTATTTTTCCAATGAATGGTAGATTAGAAATTGGTCTATAATTATTCAACAAGCTTGTATCTAGAGTTTTCTTTTTCAAGAGAGGCTTCACAACTGCAGTTTTTAATGCACTCGGAAATACACCTGACATGAGTGAGGAATTTACTATTTGAAGAATGTTCACAGATATTGCAGGAAAGACATTCTTTAAAAACTTGGTTGGTAATGTATCAAGGCTGCAAGTGGATGATTTGAGATGACTCACTGTATCAATTAAACCTTCTTCATTAATAGTACTGAACTGGGCTATGTTGAACATTATGCATGGTTTTGGAGAGAAAATCGGCTCGTTGGTGGACGTAGGCGTACAGATGGCTTGTCTGATATTGTGGATTTTAGTATTAAAAAATTTTGCAAACTCATTACATCTCTCAATTGAAACTAGCTCAGGGGCCATATATGTAGGTGGGTTTGTTAGTCTGTCAACCATAGTGAAAAGCACTTTGCTATTGTCAGCCCCGTCGACAGGGGGGGACAACCGGGTCTGTTGTCCCGGGGCCCAGGGCCAGGGGGGCCCATCAAAGAGCCCAGCAATTTATTTTTTATTTAAAGTCTATCATTTTTAAATAATCTTAAAATCTTTCATTAATATAACATTCTGTACTCAAAATAAGCTCAATGGCTAAAATATATATGTTTTTTACCTATCTGCATATTTTCCATTAAGTGCATACACCCCCGCCTCCCACTGGAAAATGGTTTGATCCAGCACCGACTGTAACCGGCTGGTACCCGCCCAACAGCGGGAAATACAGTGGTGGATAGTTAAAGTAAATACAGAAATCTGGAGCGCAGAAAAGAAAGGAAAAACATTTACCCGACGAATTTTAAAATTGCATTGTGTTCCAGCTTTGAAAAGTGCTAGAATTTAGGCTAAATCCCCCCGCTCAACAAGTTACGTTCGCCGCCACCCCCCCACTCAACACATTAAATTACGTTCGCCAAGTCGGAGCTATCTGCCATATTTGGCGCGCGGAGAAATATAGTTGATTACCCCTGATCTACAAGCATAAACGTATATATTGTACAGCTTGGTCCCCCTCACTTCAGAATTTCCATCTGCGCCCCTGACTCTGTTCATCGCGCTGAAGCGGCGCGCGCGAAGTTATAAAATTCGAGAGGTGCACGACCTCGTGAATCGACAGCGCGTGAGGCCCTCGCGCACGGGCGGTGCCACTGCGATTACGTCATTTTCGCCGCGCGAACCCTCGCGCCGCTCGCGACACGTCAAGTATACTCGACGCGCCGCGAGCGGCGCGAGGGTCCGCGCGGCGAAAATGACGTAATCGCTGTGGCTCCGCCCGTGCGCGAGGGCCTCGCGCGCCTCTCGAATTTTGTACTTCGCGCGCGCGCCGCGCTTCAGCGCGATGGACAAAGTCATGTTTGCCGGGTTCATACACCTATACAAGGTGGAATTAAAGCACTTGTACGTCACTTTAAAGGTCCATTTCAATATTTCCCAGCACGTTAAACTTAATTAAGTTAAATATTTATACATATACTCGAAATGAATCGAAATAATTCGCTTTTTTATCACATTAGTTTATGGTTGTTTATTTTCAAAACGCCCAATCTTAACGTCTTCACGTTCTCTCATGTTTCGCCCTGGAATTACAAGAGGCTCGTATTTGTTAACGTATCGTTTCGGACAACACTGCAAAGCCATATTTACGTTTGATGCCTGATGTGTTTAAATACGGTCTCTGGTCAGGTAAAAATGTTCTTTCCCCGGTTTTGCAGGGGTTTTTTATTCTCCACTGCCACCTATCGCCACCTATCGTTTCGGAGAACACTGCAGCGACGCTCGCGACGTTCGCGAAAGTATAAACGCCTACACCGCTCACGCAGGGTCGCGCGAGGTGGGCGGAGCCGCGCGCTACGGTCGCTCGCGAAAGTATAAACCAGGCTTTAACCAGTCAGCTGTCAGAAACAGCTTTGATGTGTGGCTGTATTATATACTATATGACCTAACAGAAGGATTATCTGCTACAGAGGAAATTCAAATGACGTAAGGTTGGGGGGGGGGGGGGGCACATGAAACTTTCTTGTCCCGGGCCCCAGCAAGACTGTCAACGGGCCTGGCTATTGTTAACATTATTGTTAATAATGCTAGAGAAGAAGGATTGTCTAGCTTTACACATTATTATATTGTAATCACGCAGCCTATCTTTGAAAATCTCTTTATGTACGTGAAGGTTGGTTTTACGCCATCTGCGCTCAGCCTTTCTGCATTCTCTTTTTTGGTGCTGAACTGAAGGATCATTTCTCCATGGAGCTTTCTGCTTACATTGCATGGTTTTAACTCTAACTGGTGCAATCTGATCCAAGATACTGGCAGTTTTTGAGTTGAAACTATCCAGCAGAGTATCAACAGAGCCTGATAGTTGGCAAGGTGCAGAGCACACTTTGGTAACAAAAAGTGCAGCAGTCCTGTCATTTATCTGTCTTTTCTTTAACCTAACCTGCCTGGCATTGCTATGGATTGAAATCCACATTTCAAAAAATACACAGTAGTGATCAGACAATGCAACATCCTTAATACAGGCTGAAATGTTAAGACCCTTTGAGATAACCACATCCAAAGTGTGACCATGGCAGTGCGTGCTTCCAGTCACATGCTGAGAAAGTTCAAAAGATTCAAGTACATCATAGAATTCTTTGGCATAACTATCATTGGGATTGTCAATATGAATGTTAAAATCACCAGCAATGACAAAATGATCAAATCCAGTAGAAATAAAAGATAACATATCTGTGAAATCATCAATAAAATTAGCATTGTACCTAGGAGGCCTGTAGACAGTGACTAGTAATATTCTTTGTACCCCTTTTAAAATTGCACTCAAATATTCAAAAGATGTGAAATCACCAAGTGACAACTGCTTGCATTGGAAAGTATCATTAAACAACATTGCTACACCTCCACCTTTCTTGCCATTGCGAGAAACATTTAAAAAGTTAAAGTTTGGTGGAGCCGACTCAGTTAGCACAATATCAGCACTTTATGAATTTAACCATGTCTCTGTTAAAAGCATGAAATCAAGCCCATAAGATGTAGTTAAATCGTTAATTAGATAAGACTTATTTGTAATCGATCTGATATTTAGTAGAGCTAACTTAATAACTGTGCATTTTGTTTCAAAGCCTGTGGGATACTTCTAACATACTGTAGGTTGGATGTATTCACAGTATCTGACCTAAACTCCTTGTTCTTTCTGCTTCTGATAAGAACTGGAATGGGAGAGATAATTGGGACACAGGGTCCATGCTTGTTTTGAAAATATGTACCGCTGATATCAACACTGTAGCAGCACGGACCCAAAAGATATCAATTTTCCTTTACGGTGGTGGAGGGTGGGTGGAGCTCCTGCTGGTGATGAGCTTGCGAGCGGAGCTGTCTATTTGGTGGATTATGAGCTTGTTTTTTAATTTGAGGATGTGGGGGAGATTTGTTCAATAGTTCATCCATTTGGCTGAGCTTAGTTTTGGCTCCTTTCACTAACTCCTTGATTGGGGAAAGTGGTTGTGGTGACTGTGGGGGAGGAGTTGAGGTGATTTTCCGCTGTACCTGAGGACTCGCTGACAGTGAAAGCGTCAGTCTTGTCCCTACAGATACAAGCTTCTCTAAAGTTTCTGGAAAGTTCAGGTGAGGTGATGATGAGGTGGAGGTGGTGGAGGATGGTGTGGATTGTCTATTCGGTTGTGGTGTTTCTGGCAGCTGATACAGCACATGGCTCCCATCTGATAACTCCGCATCCTCTGTGGGGGGAGGATGTTGTGTCTCTGTAGCGACGATGGTGTCCTTGGGTGTTAACGCTGACGTTTCTTCACCAGTTGAAACAGAGAAGTTACACAGAGAGAAAATAAAGTTTTCTGACAAGAGATTGACACCCCTCTTGTTAATTTGCAGTCCATCTCGATTGAAGAATTATCTCTTCCCAAAAAACAGATTGAAGTTGTCGATGAAGTTCAGTCCATTTGACCTGCAGGTTTTCTGTAGCCAAACATTTAATGCCAGTAGCCTTGAGAACATATTGCAGCCCCCTGCAGGCACAGGGCCACTGATGAATACCTGGATGTTAAGTTTCAGCAGTGTGGAAAAAATATCATTAAAGTCCCTTTTCAACACCTCAGACTCCTCTTTTCTTATGTCATTCTTTCCAACATGAATAATGATCCGTTTCATTGTTCTGTATTCAGCCAATACTGTTGGAAGTTTCACATTCAGTTCAGAAACTTGTGACACCGCCACATAAAGGAGACCCATGGGATCCCTATTGTTAAGTATTAACGCTTACATTCCTGGTAGGATTATATGGGTGACCCCATGGAATAAATCCTTCAGTACCCTAGACTGTTCATTGGAATGTGGTGGGAGGAGGTGTAGCTTCCTGATGTTTCTTTGGTATTGGGGGTGGGTGTATTTCAGAATATATCACTTCCTGTTAGTTCCTAGAGGGTAAGACTTTTATTATGAATGTGAACCCTGATGTGAGGACAGGAAAAGGAAGTATGGCAGCCATCTTAAAGAGGGGAGGGTAATGTGTAAGAAGGTAGGCCTGGGGAGGCAGGCTGCGCAGCCACGAATGAGTATCGACCTTCTCACAACCTTGTCCTTGTCCTCTGGATTATCCTTCAAAAGAAGAAAGCGGATTACCCTTTTTTTTTGTTGAAAGCCAGAAATCGCAAGGAACTGGGTGAGCTCATTCCAATTTTTCTTTTTTTTACCTTTTGGGATATTTTTAATTTTTGTATAGCTGGGCCCATGTTTTTTTTTGTTTTTTTGGACTTTGGCTTGAACCATTGTGCTGCTGGGGTTGGTTTTTTGGATTTTTCTCCTTGAGGACATGATATACTCCTTCCTTTTTTCTTTTTTGTTGTTTGGATTCAAAGGACGATACATTGACTTTTGACTGAGCTTAAATTCATTGTGGCTCTGGGTGTTTAGATGTTGCTGCAAGGGGTGAGGGCTGGGCTGGGCTGAATAAAAAAAACGTATCATGTGCAACCTTGGTAACGTACTGGCACTTGCATGGTTTATACTCTCCTAATTAGTTCTCAGAATATTGATAGTAACAACCAAGTTGGTTAAATCGTTACAGATGGTGGCCCGTATGGGGAACGAATAAGGTTTTTGGGTGGAGTTCATGTACAGTGTTTTGTGGTACTTTTATTAGACTGTAGATAATGATGGATTCCGTTGGGCCCCTGTTGTTGGAAGAACCTGTGGGCCAAACAGAAGCCGTCCTTAGCTCGGACAGGGTGGGTGATTCAGAGTCCCCTTCCTTTGTCCCTGGGCCTGGTGTCACGTATAGAAATCCAGCTCCTGTGGCTGAGGTCAGTTCATTGCTTGGTGAGTTATACCTCAATAGTGACGAAGAAGAACAAACTTCCCAGATACCTTCTAATAGACCTACAGGGAGCATCATAGCTCGTCTGGAGTCGGAGGTAACAGGCCTGTCCCAATCAGTTCAGTCTTTGAAAGCTGAGATGAGGGACTTGCAGGAGGATTTCCTGACAGCCAGTGAAAGTACAACAAACCGAGAAGTCATGCTCAGAGAAAGTATGGATCAGCGGTTTGAGGCCATGGAGGAACTGATCAAAAGATCCCTAACCCAGCTTGAGCAAGGAGTGGTTGAATGTATGCAAAGAAGAGATGAACAGTGGAAGAAGGATCTGTTTCGGTGGAGGTCCAGCACCCCGTTCTCCAGGGCCTCTTTCTTCCCAACGACTTCTGCTGTAGAAGGTCCAGGTTCAGTTAACAGTGCATCCTCATATTCCAAACCGCCTATCAATCTGGAATTTCCCACTTTTGGAGAAACAAGAGATGCAGCGGGGGTTTTGGATTTTATGGAAAAGTGTGAAAACTTCTTATCCTTAAGACACTTAACAGATAATGAGCTTATGGCCACCCTCAATGCTGTTTTAACTGGACCTGCTCGAAGCTGGTGGATGGCTGAGAAGATCAAAATTCACAATTGGGCTGGTTTCAAGAAAGCGTTTTTGTCGGCTTTTCTTCCCACCGACTATATGACCGAGGTTGAAGAACAACTTAAATCCCTGGTCCAAGAGCCTGACCAATGCATTCGGGATTTCGCCTATGATTACCGAGCCCTGTGCTTGAAATGGAAGAGTGACTTGCCCGAGGCAGAGCTGGTTAGAAGAATTCTTAACAACTGCAATCCCGCCCTGGCAGGGAGCCTACGGGGGACGGTGCATACCGTGGAGCAGTTGGTCAAAGTCGGATCTATGGTGGAAAGGGATATGAACGCCAAAAAAGACTACTGGGCCAGGATAAATCAACTTAAAACACAGGACAAAGGCAGGAAAAAATCTTACCGCTCTAAAGAGGCCAATAATCCGTCCCCAAGTATGGCTCTAGTCCAATCAGCCACTCCTCAACTATTAAAAATCGCCATTGCAGTAAGAGGGTTTCAGGTGGAGGCAGTGTTGGATACTGGCTGTACTTATACCCTGATGCAGAAGCAGCTCTAGGAGGCCATGGAAAGACCGGGAGAATCCCTGACCAAAGATGTAACAAGGTCCTTTATCCTGGCGGACGGGAAGGTTCATAACCCTGAGGGGAGAGTCCAGCTATCTTATGAGTGGCACGGACTTTTGGTAAGGGCAGACACGTACATCATGACGAATGCACAATTGGTGTTTCCTCTGGTCTTGGGACTTGATTTCTTGATTAGGTCCGGAGCTCAACTAAATGTGGGGGAGCGCCACTACAGCCTGAAGATCAGAGGGAGGTGGAACGTTTTTCCTTTTTTACCATCGGGGGTGGCAAACCACCCATGGGTAAGGCCCAAAGAGCCGAAAATCAATCTTTACGTGGCTTTACCCCTTGAAGAGGAACAGTTGGTGGAAACCACTAGTCATTCCCAAATACAGGAGCCTAATGAACGGTTGAATATTCACCCCCCTGAGTTGTGTATCCTCTTTCAGAAATGGCCCTCAGTCTGTTCTGAAAGGCTGGGGAGGACAAGCAGGATCAAGCATCATATTGTGACCTTTGATGAGATGCCCGTCCGGTCCAGAGCGTACAGGGTCTCACCAGCAAAGAAGGAGATTATAAGGCTGGAAATTGAAAGCATGCTCAAGGCTGGCATAATAGAACCATCTGATTCGTCATGGGCCTCTCCAGTGGTGATAGTACCCAAGCCGGATGGAAGCAATCGTTTCTGTGTGGATTATCGGCGGCTGAATGCGAAGACTCCCCAGGATGCTTACCCCATGCCCCTCGTACATGACATCTTGGAGTCTTTGTATGGAGCCAAATATTTTAGCACCCTTGACCTGAAGTCGGGCTACTGGCAGGCCATCGAAATGGATAAAGGCAGCAAGGAAAAGACTGCCTTCATCAGCCCATTCGGATTATACCATTTTTTGACCATGCCTTTTGGTCTCAAAAATGCAGGGGCCACTTTTCAAAGGCTGATGGAGCAAGTGCTGGGGGAACTAAGGGGGTCAATTTGCTTTGTTTATATTGATGATGTCATCATCTATTCCCAGACAAAAACCCAACACCTGAGGGATATAGAGACTGTTTTTGGAAGGCTCAAGGAAGCCCACCTTACCCTGAACATGAAGAAATGTCATTTTCTCAGAAAAGAGCTAAAGTTTCTAGGTCATCTGGTGTCTGGGTAAGGGGTCAAGGTAGACCCAGGGAAAACCAAGGCTGTAGCTGCTTACCCCACCCCCCATGACCTAACCTCTTTACAGCATTTCCTTGGGTTAGTAGGCTGGTACCATAAGTTTATTCCCTACTTTGCTGAGTTGGCAGCTCCCCTCAACCACCTCAGACGAAAAGGGGTGGTATGGGTGTGGACTGAGGACTGTCAAAGAAGTGTGGATAGGCTAAAGGCAGCTCTCCAGCAGGCCCCGGTGCTTGCACAACCCCACCCTCTTCGTTCCTTCCAGGTGCATACAGATGCAAGTGATGTAGGACTGGGAGCCATGCTTACTCAGACGGTGGACGGAGAGGAAAAGGTCATTGCTTATGCCTCCCGGAGCCTCAGAGGTGCGGAATTGAACTACTCGACCTCTGAAAAGGAATGCCTTGCCGTTGTATGGGCTGTGGAGAAATGGCATTATTACCTGGAGGGAAGTCCCTTTGTAGTGTATACCGATCATGCTGCTCTTACCTGGGCTTTCAATTCTCCCAAGGCCACCTCCAGACTGACCAGGTGGACTATAAGACTTCAGCGTTTTGACTTTCAAGTAAAATATCGAAAGGGGTGCATGAACGTGGTACCAGACGCTCTATCCCGATCTATACGATCGTTGGACCCTGTGCTCGTGGCTACCTGTGGAGCCAAAAAGCCCCGCCTTTGGAATTCTACGTTACCAGTGAGTCTGGCCGAAATAGCTCAGGCTCAGGGTGAAGATGACTACATCAAAGGGTTGAAAGACCATGGTAATACAAGGTGTACACCAAAAGATCGTATAAGATGGGAAATACAGCAAGACCTGTTATACAGAGCCCTTCCGTATGGTGAAGGAGGGGTCAAGTACCAGCTGGTGGTGCCTAAGTCCCTCTCTCTCCCTTTTCTCAAGTACTTCCATGACAGTCCATTAGGGGCACATCTGGGGAGGACGAAAACGCTCCTCAGGATTCTAGAGGTGGCCTGGTGGCCTGAAGTGCGTAAAGACGTGTGGCAACACGTTAAAGAATGCCCTGTCTGTCAGACATACAAGCCTTCTAACACCAAGCCAGCTGGGTACCTTCAGAGCACTGACCTCAAAGAGCCTGGTTACATGCTCGGAATGGATCTAATGGGACCTTTTCCCAAGAGCAAAAAGGGTAATGTCTATCTGTTTGTCATCGTGGATTACTTCACCAAATGGGTTGAATTTTACCCTTTACGGGACAGCAAAAGCCCTCGCCTCTGTAAAATCCTGAGAGAAGAGATCTTCACCAGGTGGGGTGTCCCAAAATATGTTTTATCTGACCGGGGGCCCCAATTCCTCAGCCAGTTGATGGCAGACCTTTGCAAAACCTGGGGGGTCATTCAGAAACTTACAACAAGTTACCACCCACAGACCAACCTTACCGAACGGGTCAATAAAGTCTTGAAAACCATGATGGCCTCCTATGTGAAGGAGAATCACAGGGACTGGGATAAGTGGATGTTTGAGTTCAGGTTTGCCATCAACAGTGCGAGACATGAAACCACAAGGAACTCCCCCGCTGAGCTGGCCTTGGGCAGAACTCTGAAGGGTCCCTTGGAGAGACTCATCCACCACTGTGCGGTGACGCCAAGTCAACCTTCGTATTCCCTTGTTGAGCGGCAACATCAGCTCCATGAGGAGGTAAGACGCTTTTCTCATGCAGCGCAACTTAGACAAGCCAGGTATTATAATACCCGGAGGAAAGATGCGCACTTTCAGGCGGGAGACCTGGTCTGGATGCGTGCTCATCACATTTCCAACGCTTCTGAACAATTCTCCGCTAAATTGGCACCCAAGTGGAAGGGACCTGTCAGAGTGGAGAAGAAGCTAGGACCAGTGAATTATGTAGTCAAGGGATTGCGCCCTGGTGACCGACAGGACGTTGTACATGTGGCAAATTTAAAAAGGTTCTTTGGTGCAGTTCCTGTGTAACCCCAACAGGGGGGGGGACTATGTGACACCGCCACATAAAGGAGACCCATGGGATCCCTATTGTTAAGTATTAACGCTTACATTCCTGGTAGGATTATATGGGTGACCCCATGGAATAAATCCTTCAGTACCCTAGACTGTTCATTGGAATGTGGTGGGAGGAGGTGTAGCTTCCTGATGTTTCTTTGGTATTGGGGGTGGGTGTATTTCAGAATATATCACTTCCTGTTAGTTCCTAGAGGGTAAGACTTTTATTATGAATGTGAACCCTGATGTGAGGACAGGAAAAGGAAGTATGGCAGCCATCTTAAAGAGGGGAGGGTAATGTGTAAGAAGGTAGGCCTGGGGAGGCAGGCTGCGCAGCCACGAATGAGTATCGACCTTCTCACAACCTTGTCCTTGTCCTCTGGATTATCCTTCAAAAGAAGAAAGCGGATTACCCTTTTTTTTTGTTGAAAGCCAGAAATCGCAAGGAACTGGGTGAGCGCATTCCAATTTTTCTTTTTTTTTACCTTTTGGGATATTTTTAATTTTTGTATAGCTGGCCCCATGTTTTTTTGTTTTTTTGGACTTTGGCTTGAACCATTGTGCTGCTGGGGTTGGTTTTTTGGATTTTTCTCCTTGAGGACATGATATACTCCTTCCTTTTTTCTTTTTTGTTGTTTGGATTCAAAGGACGATACATTGACTTTTGACTGAGCTTAAATTCATTGTGGCTCTGGGTGTTTAGATGTTGCTGCAAGGGGTGAGGGCTGGGCTGGGCTGAATAAAAAAAACGTATGATGTGCAACCTTGGTAACGTACTGGCACTTGCATGGTTTATACTCTCCTAATTAGTTCTCAGAATATTGATAGTAACAACCAAGTTGGTTAAATCGTTACAAACTGTGATGTTCGGCTCACATCGAGCTAATAGTTTCCTATTGTTTTTCATGCCATGAATAGAGTCATCCCCAAAAACAAGGGTGTCTGCTGTGGCTACGGCCTGGAGCCTGGTGGCTCTTCTAGGATGTTCTGAATGGCTGAATCTTCTGGTTCTTTCTGGGTTAAGTAGACTGTTATTGGGAAAGTCATTGAGGTCTTGCAGTGTCTCAAATCTGTTTTGCAAGTGCAGCGACTGAGACTGATTTCCTCTGTGTCTGTGCTGTGATCTCTCAGCAACAACTTTAGCATTAGGATTAGCTGGATGTACTATGTTAGCCGGAGCATGTCGTTTGGGTTTAGCTCCAACGCGAACCCATTGCTGGTTTTGCCCATATCTTTCCGCTGTACTCACGTTTTGGACTCTGTCCACCTGTTCAGCCGGTCCAGCTCTGTGCATCTCCACCGCTCGCTGCTCCGCCAAACTGTCTGCCCGCTGTCAGCCAGCAACATTCCCACACACAGATTGTCCTCGAACAGCGCTGAGATGCCATTCCTTAAACTCTGATAACACGGTCCTAAAATTTGTTTCTAAAATGGTCATTCTTTGTAAAAGATTGTAGCAGTTCTGGCAGCACATGTGCTCTGAACCAAAGTGCAGAGGCATCTTGTAGATTTCTTCTTTAATACTTTTCAGATTACTCAAATAAATGAAAAAACAGTAAAGGACAAGCAGAGCTAGCAGAAAAGTGTCTGTACAGCACGAAAGCAGGAAGCCTGTCTGCATTAGAGACAATGACAGACGGTATCAAATGAATATGTATGACTGTTTGGTGTTGAAAAACGTTTGTCGATGTCTATGACACGACCTAGCCTACCTAATTGGTATCATTGGACCTATCTTCGACAAGCAATACATTTAAATAAAATTTGTATGAAGTAGTGAAATGCAGTTTGGTATCTAATCAAGTGCAACACATGCAGATTGTATAGAATGCAGTATTTAGAGATACAATGCAGTTAGTTACAGCTAGTGTAAGTAAAGATGGTTAATAGTGTTAGCAGGTGCACCACTAACATCAGGAATTCAATGGTTGCAACACAGAAATAAACAGGACGAAATATTTTTCCTCTGCCTCTAGGGCATATTCATTTTAATGAACAAATCGCTATAACAAATCGCTCTAACTGCTATCACGTTGGGAGAAGGCCAAGAGAGAGCATCAAGTGCAGTATATACATATATATGTGTATGAGGGCGTGGCTTCACCAGTCATAGTACAATCATTAAGTCGATAACCCCCCCTTGTGGTGTGAACAGATATACATTACAGAATACATCAGTCAATCATACACGTCAACAGATAGGCTATGTGCAGAGTAGATAAATTACCTAGGGAAATGCATGTGTGTGTAATGTAGTTATGACAGTACAATGCACAGGGCAAAGAAAAATATATGGTATAAATAAATGTGATAAATACAGATGGAATCATACAGATAATATACAGATTATCCTATACCACTGTAGATAGGGTTATACAGATGTGAATTGAAGAGGAACACTGTTCAGATTTTGTGTGGATGGTAAGGTATGGATAGAGAAGGAAAGAATGGTCTTTGGGAAGAGTTGAATAAGGTGACCGCTGTGGGAAAGAAGTGGTTTCTGAACCTGCTTGTGTTAGTCTGCAAACTGTGAAAATGGTAGAGCCTGGGGGAGGAGCAGAAAAGAGTATGGCCCGATGACAGTAGTCTGAGAGTCTTACATGCCTGGTGCAGGCATCTCTTCTTGTGGACCTCCTGTGATTGCCTGTCAGCAATTCCCTCTCAGCTTAGTACTCTTTTAAGGTTCACACTGTCAGTTCTCAAAAATTAAATGTTGATCATGGGTCAATACTCATTTAAACCTTAAAGCAGTGGTTCCCAAAGTGGGGGGCGCGCCCCCTAGGTGGGGCGCGGAGCTATTGCAGGGGGGCGCGGAGCTTGGAAGTGTCGCCCTTGGCTTGCTCACTGGGGACAAGGACTCGGCACTTGTAAAGCTGCTTTGTGACAACAACTGTTGTAAAAAGCGCTATATAAATAAAATTTGATTGGTTGATTGATTGATTGATTGAAGTAAAACGTGCACATTTGTCAATATTAAGAGGAGAGGTGAATCACTGACTCGTACTCGCGCTGGTGGTATTCCACTTAGTCCGTTTATTTGCTGGTTGACCAAAATAAACCTGGGCTCCAGCAATACGTCACTGTTCATACATGAACTGGTGAGTTGTCCAAAGCTCATTTAATGCGTTACTTACAGAAATAAAATAAAGAGCAGTGGTCTGAGTCGGTCTACGGCAGAAAGCTAAAAAAACAACAATATTCCATACGCGCGCTCAACTCGCTCCCTTAAAGAGACAGTACACATATTTCTGGCCGTTACATGCTTTGTGCTCTGCGATGTCTGCGCTTGCAAACTAGCCACATATGTATTGCTGTTTCTCTTATTTCATCTCCTTATTTATTTTAAATTATATTTAGAATTCTTGAACCATTTAAAAGGTTTCTTGCAGTTTATTTTTTTCATGTTTGACCAAAGTTGTGAACCTATTGTTTTTGTAAGTTTCAGGTTCTTTGGTATTATTTATTTTACATTCAAATGTTATATTCATAATTGCACTGACTGAACAAAAGTTTTGTTGTTTTTACATATTTATATGTTATATGTGTTTAAGTGTGCTATACTGGTGCAGAGTTTTCAATAAACTTGTAATTCAGTATGTCTGTGTTTAAATAAAATGTTTTAAGTCGATTCAGCACTGTTTTACTCTATCAGATTGGTATCGGATCAGTATCGGCCGATACTAAGCCTCAGATATCTGAATCGGTATCGGAAGTGAAAAACGTGAATCGGTGCATCCCTAGTCAATATGGGGGGGGGGCGCAAAAATATTCTCATCTACTAAAGGGGGGCACGGCAGAAAAAGTTTGGGAACCACTGCCTTAAAGTAATCAAAAAGTAATCCAAAAGTAATTAGTTACATTACTTTTCAAAAGTAATCAGAAAAGTTACACTACAATTACATTTTAAACAAGGTAACTTGTAACTGTAACAAATTACTTTTTTAAAGTAACTTACCCAACACTGAGAGCGGGAACACCCTGCTATAGGACTCCATGATTCTGAAGGCTTGAAGTTCATTCACGCATTTAGCTGTCTTGACGTACATGCTGCTGTTTTAAGAAGGCTGGTAACATCCATATATGCCCTCAGTGGGGGCAATCTCTGTCCAGATGGCAGCTTGATTCCTCCAACTTGGATTACTTCAAATGCAGTCACAAAGAGGATAGAAGAGATGACACATCCCAAAGCGATTCCCACTTCTAATTGTTGCCACCCAGTGGCAAAATCCTCGAGGGCAAAACACAGCTGCAGGTCACTGAAATAGTATATTACCATCTTCTTCATAGTGTCATGGGAATTTGAACCTTAATGGTGAGCAAGAACAGTCAGAAACAGTTGGTAAGGTATCAAAGTAAAATACAAAGTTTA
The DNA here is from genome assembly GCF_052324685.1 of Brachyhypopomus gauderio. Classification (NCBI taxonomy): domain Eukaryota; kingdom Metazoa; phylum Chordata; class Actinopteri; order Gymnotiformes; family Hypopomidae; genus Brachyhypopomus; species Brachyhypopomus gauderio. The sequence goes on along the minus strand of NC_135211.1, from coordinate 42,125,810 downwards.
TTAAAGACAAAAGATATAAAAAAAACAGAAAGATGGATCGATCCAAATGGACATTATTGCATCTTTTACATTCTGTCTACATTCTGTCTATATTGTTGTTGTCGTCATGGTGACCGGTGTCGGCCAGAGGAGGATGGGTTCCCCCCCTGAGTCTTGGTTCCTCTCAAGGTTTCTTCCTCATGCAAAAAACTAGGGAGTTTTTCCTTGCCACTGTCGCCTTTGGCTTGCTCACTGGGGGCTAGGACTCGGCACTTGTAAAGCTGCTTTGTGACAACAACTGTTGTAAAAAGCGCTATATAAATAAAATTTGATTGATTGATTGATCCAGAGATCTCTGTTACACACTCAAGAGCATCTGCAGGAGAGAACTGCCCCCCCACCCCCTCTCACAGACCATAGTTCTTAAAGTATTTTACCACATGATTACATCATACTTCCGTGACATGAGTTAAGCATGTTAGGTCTCATTGGTGGCCCACATGAGGTGAGGTGATGGGATGAGGTTTCACCCCACCACCCCTCTCCTGCCAGGGTTCTTGGGCCAAGACCTCCTTGTTCCTCTGGTCCACCAGATATACCATTCTGACGCCAGGTACACCCTTATCTACAGACCCAAGACCTTCAGGACTGTCTGCCTTCAACATACTAGGAGTACGACACAATGTACTAGAAATATAATAATAATAATAATAATATTTATTTGTATAGCACCTTTCATACATACATGCAACTCAAAGTGCTTTACAGTATAAATAAAAAGAAACATTAAAGGAGATAAGACAAAAACAAAATGTTAAAATAAATTAAATATAGAAAAATTAAAATAACATAAAATGTAAAAAAGTAAAGTAAATAAGATAATAAAAAAGTAAAGTAAATAAGATAATAATAATCAGGAAAACTATTAAAATAATTAGAACAGATTTAGCTACTCAACCACGCTCTCTCGTACAACAAACACTCACACAGAGCGCGACCTTCACTCTCACTGGTTTTCTGCGAACTGTGTGCTTGTCAGCCCACAGTTATGCGCGGCCACCTGGTGCTCGACTCCCAGCCGAGGGTGAAACTCCCAATCACTCAGTTACCCTGCCTGGTAACCACCAGAAAGAGCATATAGAGAGAGCCTACAATCATGTTAAGCATACCAACGTGTACCAGACCTAACATATGTTCAATATACCTTAATAAAGTGATTTCCTTTCCACTTAATACTAAGAGTGGTCAATAAATGTACGAATACTGATGAATATGATTACAGAGAGACCAAATATGAATTTTGCCCCAACAATAGCTAATCAGTTGGACTCTGGTGTTAATTTAGTTATTCTCAAGGAGGTAGGTGGTCATCCTTCTGGCCATCTCTAAGAAGAACATTTTCCCTTCTACGATAAGCAGCACGATGTTTCTGAACTGTCTGATATGTTTGGAGTTTGCCTCCTTCTGGATAAAGACAGCTACAGCTCTCTGAGGTGCTCCTGAGCAAGGCCCTTAACCCTCAATTGCTCACTTGTATAAAAATGAGATAAAAATGTAAATCGCTCCGGATAAGGGCTTCTGCCAAATGCCGTAAATGTAAATGTAAGAGTTTATTTTTTATGTTTCATGTTACTGCGATGTAGCAAAACCTGTAAAACACAACAGTAGAAAAGCAACCTGAAGGAAACCACACTGGAGGCTTCGTTGTGTCTTAAACTATCTGAATCATCCCATTCAGGAAACACTCTGAGATTAAGAACAGAATTATACACTGCCGGATCTACTGTGATCCATTATGACTGTTTAGCTGATAAGCTGCACTGGTGTAAGTGTTACAGTGAAGGTTTGTTCTGGATCTGAGCCGTATTTATTTAGTGAGGGAGTTCTGGAATATAGGACAACCAGGACAGATCAGTGATTGGGTTTCATTCATATCTGTGGACTCACAGTAACAGAAATATATGAAAACTTTCATATACATAGTGTAAGTTTAAAAGTGAACATCAAGATGAAATCCAACTCCAGAACTTGATACTCAACATTAGATGTTTGTTGAGTCTACAGTAGAAGGTGCAGCTGTCTGATTTGCATCAGTTATTAAAATGTATGAGAACTCCTACATTATTCCAGACGTCCTGTGTATAGTGATGATGTAACGTTTCTTTAAATACTTACACTTTCACTCCAATTCAACAATGTCAGATTTGATGTGGATGGACAAAGAGATTTATTTAAGAAAATAATACAATGCACTCATTTTAGTCCAGCTTGAAGGAACAATTCTGTTGTAGATCAGGACCAATAACTGGAATCAGGGGTTGTGTTGAATTCACACTGTAGAAGGTGTAGAGGTGTGACTGTGTATCACAGTCAAAAAATGACAGTGTGTGCAGTTCACAGTCTAAAAACACTCCCAGTTCTGTGAACCTGTCTCTGACTAACACAGGAGTCTGATTTTTACCACAGACATAGTAACCTTTCTCTTTCTTGTAACAGAAAAGCCAGAAGCCATTTTGTGGAGTTAAAGGAATTCTCTTCTTCTCTGGTACACTGGTCACTCCTACATACCAGGACACAGGATCTGACTTCTCTGTCCTGTTTAGAACAGTTCTTATGAAAGTCATTTTCATTTGCCAGTAGTGCTGTCCGGTCTTGAATCTCTCTCTACAGAAGACATGAGTAAGTTCAGGCAGAGTCTCTCTGTCCCCTGTTGCTGTACAGGTAACCTGTTTGCCATCTTTATTCACGTTCAGACAATCAGGGGCTGTTTCAGAGTCCAGCGTGAGGTTGACTGAAAGAGTGATAAACCATGTCATCAGTTCACTGTCATCAGTTTAAATCATGAAGTAGTTTTGTCAGTGTCTGATTGTAGAAGTCTGTGGTTTGTGTATTTACCTTTTCTCAAGATCATCTGGGACCAGTCTGAAATTGATAATAGTTAGAAGAATATGAAGAAAAATAATAATCATAATAATAATATTTATACTGAGGTTTTGTCCATTGAAGTATTATAGACTTAGAGTGTGTCCACTTCACTAGTGAGAATTTACAAGTGAAATTTACAGGTGTAAAGCCTGACAGTGGTGTGTATGCAGACAGTGGTGTGTACACACATCACTTTTCACACCACTGGACACTTGCAGCTGATCCAGTCATATTCACTCTTCCCCAGTTCACACAGAGATCACTCCACTATCGCATTCTCTCTACTGGCTCCGTGTCTCATTACTAGCTAGTGTTAGACTTAAAACCCTGTCACCCATCTGAAAATTAAAAAACGTCCTGGATACCTGCTACCTGAGAGTGTTCATCTCACCCTGCACTGTACCTCACTCCTTTCACACCACCTCCCATAGGAGAACATAAAGATCATTACAGATCCACCAGGTACAGCTCTCACTGTAGTAATGGGATCTAACTGATCCTCACTGCAGTGAGGGGATCTACCTGTAAAGTGATCTTGTGTGTTTGTTGCCTTGTCTACAGTGGGTGATTTCTGCTTGGACGATTCTGTCAAAAAATCAACAGACACACACTTAATATTATAACAAGCACAATATCTACAAGCACAATCAGAAAAGCACTGTATATGTAATCACAAGCTGATCACAGTGAGTTTAGATTATCCGTTCACTCATCAAAAAACCTTGCAAAGTTATTTAATAATTTTTAGGGGAAAAGAAAATGTTACAATAGAATGGCAGCATCTGAAGTCTGAATATCTCTTGCTTTCCTTATCTGCTAGGCCAACTTTGACCACCAGAGGGAGGCACAGAGCTGCTCTTCAGTAATCAAGTGTAATTAGCAGCTGTGCCAGTCTCCTTAAGCAAAGCTGTAGCTCTGTGGTGGAGTTTCAGTCTGGCTGATAATTTAGTAAAGTGGTTGTATACTAAAGCCCTTTGAGGTCTGCAGACTTAATCCTGTCAGAGTTTCTTGAGTTCCTCACTGTGTGTCCTGTTCTCCAAGTTATGTCCTCAGTATTGTTTGTATGAGCTCTTTCAAATCACCCCCGTATTCACTCCTCATATAGACATAAGGACATTTTATGGTTCCCATGAAGCCTTGCTGAGATGCATTATCTGATCCATGATTTCACACTGGGGTTTCAGGTCTCACTTCTCCCTTTTTCTCTGCTTAAGACACATTGCTTCAGAGAACCTGGACAGTAGTAAGTAACCTTTGACCTTGTAGATGTGCTGTGTATAGTTTAGAGAAAAACAAGATACATCAAAGACATTTGACATTCTCACCTATGAGTAGAACTTCCCCCTCTGTTGACAGGAAATGAAGGAAAAACATTTAATGATTATAAAGATTTTTAAAGATGCATTTTAATAATTAAATAAATGACAGTATCTATCTGACTATTTAAATGTATGTCTGTCTTTTAACATGTGTATGAATGTTTATTTAAAGATTCTTGAAAAGGTTCACTTAACTCCAGAGATTTTATTAGATATTGAATGCCATGGTCCTGCAATCAAAAACAGTTAATTACTTAGAATAAGAATGTAACATATGTGATGGAAATTTGATGATTTCCATTTATGTCAGGCTTTCTTAGTATACATTAAACACATTAGATATAGGTGTAAGAGATCTTTTTACATATATGTGTGTTAATTATGCCACTGAAGCCATTCTCGTGACTTCAGTAGGCCTCAGATGCGTGTGCGTGTGCTCTCTGGACGGCCTCGGCTCAGTCCTAATCTGATGTTCCTCTGTTGTTCCTAAACTGACCTCGTTGGAGACGCCTAATCTCTACTTGGAAGGGACTACGGCGACACTCAGTCTGTCATGACATCACGAGGATTCTGAGCGTGGAGGGGGCATGCGTCATATGCATCTGTCAAATCAGTGTTAATTATTTCATGTATTGTCCAATCACATTTGGTTGATCACCTCGTGTTCACCTCGTGGATACCGTGTGTATTGATGAGTAAAAGTATAAAAGATGAGAGTTCGTAGTGGGGAATTAGCTCTCTGCGACAGACACCTTGTGTGTGTGTAACTGAGATCTCTGGGTTAATCCATGCTTTGTTAAATAAATCATTGTACTTTATTATCTAACCCAACTGCTTTTGACTTTTATTGTGCTCACCATTTAAGGGTTTCAGAATTTCTAACACACATAAAATATGTAAATTCTGTACTTAATATGACTGCATTTACTTTTTAAAATGTGAAGTGAATGTTTTTCTTACTTTTAATCATGACATAAACTGTGATTGCGGTGAAAGCCAGAAAAGTGAAGACAAGAGTAATGATGAAGGCTCTCCACGCTACAGAATATGAATGAAGGACCATTTAGTAATATTCAGTAATGAATTGTTCACACTGTAGTCACTTCATGAGTATCAGTCAAAGTAACAGATCACTGTAGCTGAGTGATTGTGTACCTGGTTCTGACGATGATGATGTGGGTTCGTTCTCTCGGGCTGTAAAGTTCTTTCTTGGTTTAAGTGGCACCACTCTGCTCTCCTTCATCTCCTGCTCAGATAAACCCACAGAACAGGAGATCCAGTCTGACCCAGAGGGAGAGAAAAGAACCCAGGAACTCACACTCACCAGCCCTTCAAAGTCTTAATGTGATAGAGAGAGAGAGAGGGGGAGCAGGAAAGAGAGAGACAATATCAAAATGGATATTGTTTAAAATACATCACTCTGTATGCTTTGCAAGCAGTCATGTCTTCAAGGTCCCATGACAAAGCCTGGGGCAGTCATGGTCCTGTGGTAGGGAACTGGTCTTGTGACCGGAGGGTTGTGGGTTCCATTCCCAGACCTGAGGCCATGACTGAGGTGCCCTTGAGCAAGGCACCTAACCCCAACTGCTCCCACCGGGCACTGGGCTAGGGCTGCCCACCGCTCTGGACATGTGTGCACCACAGCCCCCTAGTAATCACTAGTGTGTGTGTGTGTGTGTGTGTGTGTGTGTGTGTGTTAACTGCACAGATGGGTAAAAAGGAGTAAAAAATCACAGTTGACTAAATATGGCACATTCACATTTGATTATTTAAGTGTGCCTTTACTGAACAAACCCTGAAGGAAGTTATTGTATTTTAAATAGATAATAATGCCTTGATTTATCATAATTTTTAAAATTATTATTGCTGCAGTAAACAGCAAACTATCTGTGCAGATTAGAAAATGTAAACATTAGAAAAACCATGAATCAACATATGTGTTAATAATGAACCTGTTTCATAGTGTTCAACACTGTTCAGTTTTCTTCCTCCTCTGTCTCTCCAGGTGAGTTTGGGCTTTGGTGACCATCCATCTGACACACAGGTGACATTCACCTGATCTCCAGCATCAGCCAATGAGAGGAGAGGATGAGAGCCAATCACTACAGGACAGAGGAGAGGATAAAAGCCAATCACTACAGGACAGGGGGGAGGATAAGAGTGGGGGAGGGGTCGATCATGATCTCACATTCAGTAAATGAGCAGTGTTTAAAATTTTCACATTGCATAAATAAACAATGCTTAAAATTTGATGTATCAGGGTGTACACACAGCTGATATAAACATAATTTTTTTTTATGTAAGGTTTGTTGTTGTTTGAAATGATAATTATGAAGTCTTTAAGTCTTACCTGTAATATTCAAGATCATACTGGCCTTATCATACCACTCAATACTCTTAACAAAACACACATATTCTCCTCTGTCTGCTAGTGTGAGGTTCTCCAGTTGGAGAGAGACGTTCCCCTTCTCCAGTTCTCCTACCAGAGACACTCTGTTCCTGTACTGAATATCTCCAGTGTTCTCCTGGACCCTTTGATCCTTGTAGAGCAGAACCAGGCTGTTGTATTTATCGGGTCGGTACCAGCGTACTTCATAGCTCTTACAGTCCACTGAAGGTGAGATTGTACATGACAGGAGAACAGAGGATCCTAACAATGCTGATATGAAGCCATCATGAACCCGCACAGAGAATAGGTTTGTCTGACAATCTGAAAGAGAACATTTCTGAGTTTCATTTAATTTTCAATCCAAAAATGTCTGATATACTCAGGATCTAAATCACAGAATCAGACATCTGATTATGGTAAACTGGTTTACCTGCACAACTCAGGAGATGAACCATAAACAAGAAAACTAGCATAACTGTCAATAGAAAACAATATCAGTTTATTAGGTTTCTATTTAATACATATTGTTTTCACCTTTAAAAATTGTCTAGAGTAATCTAGCATACTAATCTCAATAATACAGATCTTTGAATTTGTTCCCACCATAGAATTAGCACAATAAACCATTCTTATATCTGTGCTCATGGTCAAGGTGACTACAACGTGCTTCAGACTCACCTGTGTACATGGTTGTCTACACCACAGTGCCCTATAAACCGAAACAGAAATGAAGAAAAACACAGTTCAACACAGACTTCAGGCTAAGTCACTGCTGTAAGATGTATTTCCATGTTTGGTTTTGAGTTTTTACATGACTGTAAGAAAGTCTCCATCTAAGGGAGATTATGACAGTGTGTACAACACTAAATGTCATCAGATACGCTGGTTACAGATTAATCCCAGTGAAGGAGACAACCAGAGATCACCAGTTAACATTCCAGTTTGAATGGTCAATAAGGAACTCATATAACGTTGTTAATATTATACATGGTGCACCGGTAGACATGGTACAGAGTCCATCTGTTAATATCTGCAGTTCTCTCTCTCGCCACCAGAGCTCTCCAGAGTTCTAGGGTTTCCATGGTTTCCTACATCAGCTGTTCCTCATCACTCATGAACTATTCCCTTCCTGGTTCATACCTACTTTGTGAAGTATTGTCTTGTGCACACTAGTGATGGCAAATGAAGACTCTTGAAGCAATGAAGCTTTCCAACCCTTTGCTTTGCAAAAAGGTTCATTACTCGAGGCTTCATTCATCACTCACTAGTGACATCTGCTGGTGAAACTGTAACAGCCTCGTCATTCAGTTGGATCATACTTTCAACAATTTGTAAATGCAATACTGTCACAAAGTTTCCATCAAATTCATGTTTAGTAACAGGAGAATAAATTAAATCATACTTAATTGTCATGTTTTAATTATTAAAATGATTTGTAGCCAATCTAATCCTTGACCATTAGTGGTTGTGTTGGGTTTTCTTGTACGTCATGAACGTATTTGACAATGAAGATATGTTGTACTTTACTATATTGGGAATTGAGTGATTGTTGAAGCAGACTGAATATTTTGAGTTAGAAACCGATTAAAAAAAACAGAATGTGTTTAAAATAATTGCTTCTTGGGGGTTCTAGATCTGGTTTGGCAGTCATGACCTGGTGGTTAGGGAAGGAAAGTGGTTAGGGAACTGGTCTTGTAACCGGAGGGTCGTGGGTTCGATCCCCAGACCTGAGGCCATGACTGAGGTGCCCCTTAACCCTCAATTGCTCACTTATATAAAAATGAGATAAAATGTAAGTCGCTCTGGATAAGGGTGTCTACCAAATGTAAAATGTTTTTAACATTACAAATAAGGTTTGCCTCTTCCAATGGTTTTTAGTCTGTTTTTGATGTGTGAATCTGATTTACATCCTGATCAAACAAAAAGAATCTAGAACGTTCCAGATTTTAAATTTAACCACCTACTACAACCCACGAAGCAACAGGGTTCATAGCGCTTTTATTTAGAAAAACGATACGCAAAATGAAGCAATGACGTGGCTGATGTAATGCGAGGCCTCGTTTGTTGCTGATCACGTGATTTTGCTCAATATGACACAAGCTCCGAAGCGGGGCTTCATCGGACACGCCCCCTTATTACTCGGTACACGCCTCGAAGCCTCGCTTCAGATGTCCCATCACTAGTGCACACCGAGTGTGATTATTCCCTAGTCTGTTTATGGTCTATGATCTCTGCCTGTGTTTGTGACTTTGACTTTGCCTAGACCTCTTGTACCTTTGCCCTTGTGTTACGACCACTTTTTTGTGCAATTGTGTGTTTGTGTTGTCCCTTTCAGGCTATGGTCCAGATGTGCCTCCACACCGATGGCCCAGAATCGCGTTGTCACTGGATTGGCTGCCTCTTTTCAGCACTTCGCTGGACCGCCAATAAGACCGACACGTCCGATCAGGAAGGGGGCATTTTTTCCTCCATTGTTTGGCACAGGGCGTGACTGATGTGTGTGTATTTGGCTTGTTTTTGACGTGTGTTTTGCTCGTTTCAAAATATTATCGTGATTGTGAGTGCGTACTTCTGAGTCCTTCTGTGTGTGTCTACGAAAGATGTTGGGTGTAAATTCTGTACATAGTGTAAATAGTGGTTACAGGAATACGAGGAAGTAGGGAGCTCCACCCCGGAGCCTGGACAAGGGTCGTAACATCTTGGTTCATTGGTTTTATGTACACTGTCTTTTGCTCTGCCCCTTAGTTTAAAAAAACACTCTCCCTGCACATGGACCCAGCTCCTCCTCGTGTTTCTGGATCTTTACATCATCAGCTGTATTTCTGACGTAAAGTGCTGTATCTCTGCAGGATCTACTCTCAGCCATTATGTTTGTTTAGCAGATAAACCGCACTGGTGTCACTTATTTACTTATCTTCACCACTTTTCATAACCATCACCTCCCCGTTCCAGACTCCTGCCGGTTCATCTTATTAGTGTTTGCCATATGATAGTGTGCGTGTGTGTTTCTTCCCTCATGGACATGCCCCTCCATTGTTAGCTGGCCTGGCCATGTGTTACACCTGTCTGTCAGTGTTTGTATTTAAGTCCATGTCTTGTGTTTGTCTGTTGTCATGTTCTGGTTGCCTTGAAGAACAGCTTATCTGGTTACCGTTTTTTCCATCAGGATTTAGTTTTTATTTTATTTTGTGTACATTTACATTTATGGCATTTAGCAGACGCTCTTATCCAGAGCGACTTACAAAAGTGCTATGTAGTGCTTGGAATCTCCAAGGTAGAATAGATAGTCCTGAACACAAGGTACTCTAAGCTGGAAAAACCACTAGACGAAAGTCAAATGATACCTAACAATTATACCTGAATATACACATCACCTGAGGAAAAAGACAGTAAACAATTCCTATAACCCAATCATGCACAATACCTGAAAAAAAGACAGTAAGCAATACCTGTAACAAACACCTGAGGAAAGAGACGATAAAGCACAGTAGACGAAGTGTAACAGATGAAGCCTGTGATGGGCTACGAGTGGGTTGCGAATCGTGACTGCAACTATAGTCAGTGTGAGGTGTTTCCATTCTCCTCCCCCCTTTCCTCTACGTGAGCGCCAGGTGTGTCCAATTAAGAGTGGGTGTTGGCTCTAGCATATATACACACGAATGGTGGTGCTGCGGGTAGGCAATATCCTCCCTCTGTTGTGGTCTGCTGTGGCTGGGCTGGGCTGAGTCACTGAACGGGTAGGTTGCTTTTAGAGGTGGTGTACTTTGGGGTTGGGGTTTTATATTAATGGGTAATGTCTCTGTGCAGGTGTGCTGTTTGGCTGGTTCATGCAAGTTTCTATTTTCCACTCCGTGTTGACGGCGCGTTGGCGCAAAGCTCCCTAAACCGGCTTTTACATTGTAGCCATTTGTTGTGGCTTCACGGCGGTTTTATTATTTTAACCCGGGTGTGCTGAAGCAGCACTGATCCGGAGGTAGGTACGCGGTATTCCGCACAGTTGTTGGTCATTGGTGGTTCATGCAGCTAATACCTGTTCATTGTAGGAGTAACGTGGGTTGGCGCAACAACTAACAGGGTGTGAGCTGTGAATGGCAGCAGCCGAAGGTCCTGTGTGAGCGTCGCCAGTGACCGGTCCGGGTTGCGATTGGAACGAGCGGGCCTGGAAGCAGCTATTCGTCAATTCATGTTTTAATGAAATATTTCAATACCTACCTAGTGAAATTGGAGTCGCTGCTGTTTTGTTTTGTTTGTGCTGGTTTTGTTTTGTTTCCTTTTGGCTGCGTTGGATACGCCGTCGGTTAGGTTCCTTGTTTTTTTCTATTTTGGTTTTTCTGTGTAATTTTATGTAACGTGTTGTCTAATTCGTTTATTGGTTGTTTTGCTGTACTTGATGTGATATTTATATTTGATTATTAACTGATGGGTTGATAATGTTTTTGTTCTGTTAACCGATTATGGTTTATTTTGGCAGCAGTTTCTGGTTTAGTGGTATTGTTTTTAAAGCATTTTTCTTGTCTTCTGGGAAATATTGACTGTGGGGCGTCCTGTGGGTCTAGAGGTCGGAGCAATTGCATATTCTAATTGTATCTCTTCTTTCTGTAGGACATCTGGATGTCCATTCACTCGTGGTTTGGCACCTTAATTTGCAGTGGTGTGTTCACGTGCATTGCACTTTTGCATGTGTGTGTGTGTATTGGAGATTTTAGAATATAGACCGGGCGAGACCGCTAGTTCTTTGACACCCACAGCCAGTTCGTCGGAGCTCCTGTATTTCTTTACTGTTTTCTGCATTGTTGTTGTTTTTAAAATAATACTAAGAAATTAAGTGATTTTATGGATGGGTTGTGAATAAACCTTTGATTACCTCAAATCCACATCTCTGAACATTTTATTCAGGTTTACCTGTGTGCCTAGGTGCCTTTATTGGCTTGGGTTAATACATGTCCTGGGGTGAATTTCCCCAGGTGGCGTAGTCGGGTTTGCTCTATTACACGGGCCACAGAAGCATAATTATGCAAAGTGCACTTGAAAGAGGTGGGTCTTCAGTCGGCGTTTGAAGACAGCAAGTGACTCCGATGTTCGGACACACAAGGGAAGTTCATTCCACCACCTTGGAGCCAGAACAGAGAAAAGTCTGGATGCTTGTCTCCCATGTGTCCTGGATGATGGAGGGTCAAGACAAGACATACTTGAGGCGCGGAGGGCTTTAGGTATGCATCTGGGTTTTACTATGGCCATCAAGTAAGGAGGAGCTGCACCATTCTTTGCTTTGTAGGCCAGCACCAGGGTTTTATATTTGATGCGGGCAGCTACCGGAGGCCAGTGGAGGGAGCACAGCAAGGGAGTGACATGGCTGAACTTGGGAAGGTTGAAGACCAGCCGAGCTGCAGCGTTCTGGATCAGTTGCAGGGGTTTGATGGCATGCATAGGAAGACCAGCCAGGAGGGAGTTGCAGTAGTCCAGTCTTGAGATGACAAGGGACTGGACAAGGACCTGAGTGGCCTCCCTAGAGAGAAATGGCAGAATCCTCCGAAAGTTGTGAAGGGCGAATCTGCATGATCGTGTTGTGTTAGCAACGTGGGCCGTAAAGGAGAGTTGATTGTCGACAACTACACCAAGGCTACGCGCTTCCATGGATGGAGTGATCACGGTGTTCTCGAAGTAGCGTTCAATAAACATTCAGCATGTGCACAGAAGGTTCACCATCTTTTATAGGTACTGCTAACTATTCACATTACTAACAACATGCACATTCTTCATATTTCATCATCGGTTTACATTTACGGCATTTAGCAGACAACCTTATCCACAGCGACTTACAAAGTGCTTTGCATCTGATCACAGAATACATCCTAGGAAATAGTACGGATAGGCCAGAATTCAAGTTACCATTGAGTCAGACTACTACTAAACTACAGGAGTCAATGTCATTACCTAGTGTTTTGCAAGTTACATTTGCCAAGAAGCACAAATAACCATAGACAGACATACAATTTAAGAACAACTGCAAGTGGTATCAGCTGAGTTAGTGCTCTGGTAAGAACTCAACAAACAGGTGGGTCTTCAGTCTACGCTTGAAGATAGCAATAGACTCTGCAGTCCTAGCAGCTAATGGAAGATCATTCCACCATCTTGGAGCCAGGACGGAGAATAGTCTGGAGCTTTGTCTTCCATGAGACTTTAAGCATGGAGTTTCGAGTTGAGCCAAGCTTGAGGTTCTGAGTGTTCGCTGTACGGATCGGCTTTTGACCATGGACATCATGTAGGGTGTAGCGGATACATATGTTAGTTTATGGATTATGAACGGGGCACCATCCTGATTGCTCAGGAACCAGTATTGTGTTAATGGAGATAGGTGGAATATGGTTTAATCAGTCTCATTAACAAAGGGTTAAGTTCTGATTCTGCGCAGTGATCTAATACTATGGAAGAAAATCTGTGTCACCAGACTTTGAATTTGTATTTGAAGCACTGAATTTTTTTTTGCACCAAAATTATGCATCTGAATTTTGTTGCTTTTGAATTTAATGCTTGAACTTTTATTATTCATGGTTAATAAAATACAATGAAAAAAAATTCAAGCGTTAAAAAATTCAAAAGATATTTTTTCAAGTTGCTCGAATTCGATTGGACAAACTTGGCTCATAAAATACGCGTGCAAAATTTTGCGTGCTAAAATACGAGGTCAAAGATATTCAGAGTAAACATCCGGGACACAAAGGATGAGCAATCGATTCAAGTCTCCAATCGAACCAACATCCAACCAATCACATTATGCTCCACTGGTCACGGCGGTGTTTGAAGCCACAGGCGGACAGAGGGAGAGGTATGTCTGCGCACTGGATCGGCTCCTCTTCGGTGAGTGTATTTACTCATTTATTTGTCTTTTGTGGTGTTTTTAAGATACAGTAAACGATGCGTTGCACATCAGAGGTTGGCGCTGGACTGATCCTTTTTTTTTAACTCTCTCTGAACTCGCTATGTAGTTAACGTAGCTGCGTATGTGTGTGTCTGTCCGTCAGTCTACACTGTGCTTTATGATATTATATTTATCATAAAATCATTACATTCGTTTATTACTTCCTTACCAGTCAAGTAGTTTTCTTTTTGAGCTGTCTTCATTAAGCAGGGTAATCATGTTGTTTTAGAACTGTCTCCGTGAGGTAATGGTTAGCGAAGAGGGCTTCAAACAAAATTGGACCTTGGTTCGATGCCCGCGACTGACAAGCGAATTTTTATATATATTTATATATTTTACACACACATATATATCCAGATACTTTTTGTATATATATATATATATATATATATATATATATATATAAATAATAAATCTTTCTCTCCGAGTTTACTTCTGGATAAGGAATTTATTTTTTCATTTTCTCTTCCGTTTGTTACTCTAAACAGGTAATTGGACGTGTCACGACAGATCAAGCAGCTAGGACGAGAGATTAAAGAATCCCCAATGTGGACAGTGCTCACTCAACGACTTGATAATGGCCTTGCTTTTTCCAAAAGAGGCAGAAGGGAATTTGACTCTATCATTTTTGAAAACTTCAACTCTTAATAAAATGAAAGTGAGTCAAGCATGAGTTTTAATTAGTTTTATTTTTTGTGGTGTATAATTTTTACCTTTAGGTCAAACATCAGAATAACAAAATTGGGCAAACAACTTTTGATTGTATCCATTTACTGCAATGTTTCCTACACTGTAAATAATTAAAAAAAGTAATGAAGCTGCATCTCAGTTTTTATTGTTTTTTTATTGCTCAAACTAAAACTGATGACATAATTTGCCATACATTTTTCATTCTTATGGTCTTAACTTTGTAAAGATGTGTTATTTTATTCCAATTCTCAGACCAGTTGTTTCAAGAGACAGGAAATTCTCACAAAACTGGACAGCAGAAATGTAAAGATCACAGCCAGAGGACTGGGATGCAGCTCCTGGGTTAACTGCATCTCTCAAAGCTGTCATCTGTTCATCTGTCAGTGGGCATTCTGTGTGTGGGACAATGATATTTGAGTGGTCATCAATGGGAAGTCCGTTGTTGTCCCACTCAATATTGGGAATCTCCATTCCCTACAAATAAGTTGTATACACTTATGTGGATAAAATAGCCACTTGCAAACTTTATACATAAACCACACTTTGTTAAAATCATATTACACTTGCATGTACCTCTGTGCTATCTGCTGCAGGAATTGGGTGATGTGAATGACCCAGCACCCACAGTTGATTAGGTGTCATGTGGCTCTCTGTTCTTATTGGATGATTGTCCCAACCACTACAAAAGTATCTAGGTCTTCCTGCAGTCGTGGTAGGAACACATAGTGGCAACAGAAGATATGTGTGGTGTTGGAAATGTTGAGCCCTCTCCTTCAAGGTAATGGAGAACATCATAGTAGATGCATGTGACAGCTACCCATAGACTTCACCACAGCCTTTCAATCCTGGAATATAATCAAATTGAAATACCTTGTATTAAAAAAACAAAACAACTTGCACTCAACTTCTGAAACTTCCACTTCAAAAAGGGCGTCGTCCCCTCAGGCAAGGTGTCCCACCCCCTCAGTGTAAATAATAAGACCCATTTATTTTACAACAATCGCTACACGGCGTCCCCTCGCCCGCTCAACAATCGTCACACGCCGCCACCCCTACTGTATATGTCCTGGCGCCGGCCCTGTATATATATATATATAATTTAAAAAAAAAAAAAAAAAACTGCTTGTCAGTCGCGGGCATCGAACCAAGGTCCACTTTGTTTGAAGCCCTCTTCACTAACCATTACCCCATGGAGACAGTTCTAAAACAACATGATTACCCTGCTTAATGAAGACAGCTCAAAAAGAAAACTACTTGACTAGTAAGGAAGTAATAAACGAATGTAATGATTTTATGATAAATATAATATCATAAAGCACAGTGTAGACTGACGGACAGACACACATATACGCAGCTACGTTGACTACATAGCGAGTTCAAAAAAAGATCAGTCCAGCGCAAACCTCTGATGTGCAACACGTCGTTTACTGTATCTTAAAAACACCACAAAAGACAAATAAATGAGTAAATACACTCACCGAAGAGGAACCGATCCCGTGCGCCGACATACCTCTCCCTCTGTCCGCCTGTGGCTTCAAACACCGCCGTGACCAGTGGAGCGTAATGTGATTGGTTGGATGTTGGTTCGATTGGAGACTTGAATCGATTGCTCATCCTTTGTGTCCCAGATGTATTAACCATGAATAATAAAAGTTCAAGCATTAAATTCAAAAGCAACAAAATTCAGATGCATAATTTCGGTGCAAAAAAAAATTCAGAGCTTCAAATTCAAGGGCAAACAAATTCGGTGCTTTAAATACAAATTCAAAGTCTGGTGAGACAGATTTTCTTCCATAAATACCATCAATCAAAATATGTATTTACCACCGTGAACAGATTAATGAACAAATATCAAAATTTAATAAATGGTTAATATGACAATTGATATAAAGGATAACGTGTGGAATGATTTGGCTCAAAGTGAAACTAAACCTATACGTGAATCTACTAATCTAACCAGATAGGCTATATAATGGTAAACAACAAGGAATAGAACATTAAACAACAACAGCAAATAATCAGCAATTATTGACGGCCATGGAACTTAAATGGATTATAGATGTTTTAGAAAGAAAGTAGGATAGTATGAAGAGAAGATCCAGGCATAGATTTCTATAGTAACAACTATTGCTAGATCGGACTCTGGGAGGTAGAGATATAATTGTTCGCTAACAGACGAACTGGCAACCCCAAACAGCACGTGAACTCTGGGTCTTACTGTGACGTTGCCCGGCACGTCCGTGCGTGTGTCCGGGGGGAGGAAGGCGTGTCGGCCGACGCGCGTTCAATGTTCGTTCACTCCTGAGGTGGCTGGGTCAGCTAAGTCTGTCTTTCAAGACGGCTCGAATCGCTAAGACCTAGTGATGACGTCACAGTCGTGGCTGGAGGGTAGCAGTTCACTTGATGAGATGTACTTCGAAGTTAAACTAAAGTTAATTTCTATCGGCCAAACAGAAATAACTCGAATTTAACTAAGAAAGGAAGATGAGTTTGACTTTAAAACAATGAAAACAAAAGTAAGTTTGACGAAGACAGACTAAATAAAACACTTTCTCGAGAAATAAATGATAACGAAGATCTTCTAGAAGTTGGATAAAGTTCTAACCTAATTGCGGTCTCTTGGCATCACTCCAACTCTTCTGATTCACTTCTCGAGGGACAACTTTTAAGCAACATTTAGGGGCGTGACTGTAATTCCCCATGAGTTGCTATTCTGGTGATCATTGGACTCTGATTCCTGAATATGCATAATCTCTGCCCAGACAGGAGGTAATCCGAGAAAGGAGATAGAGGAAGGGAGAGAAGGGGGGTTTGTGACCCTGCCCGTCTCTCAGAGATTTAGTTAATGGGAGACAAAAGCAGACTATTACAATTTCAAGACAATTGGAATTCTCTGATTCCTAAATAAATTGATTTGTATGCTCTGCCTAAATAAGTATTAATTTGATTCTACCAGCCTATACCTTGAGCCATTCTTAATTTCCACTTCTGGACACTGAATGACACATAATGCACAGACAGGTATGAATATGAGGTCACAAAAGCACATATGAACATGGTTACATTTGGTAAGTGACACAACTTAATACATGTATATGTATATGCCTACCAGGGGCGAGGCTAGGGTATTTTTAGTGGTGCTAGAGCACCACCGTGAAGTTGCTTAGCACCCCCTGGCTCAACACATTTTTAAAATATTATATTATGCAAAAAACTTGCTCTGCACCCGCGCAATACTTTGGTATTGTACCTCTGTGAGCACTGGGGGCTGGGCACCCCTAAAGACCAGATCCTAAAATCGCCCCTGATGCCTACTATAGCTCATTACATTTTGATACTCGGATAGATATATAAATCTTAATTAGACATTACACTGGACTACAAGTGTATTGATAGATCTCAAATAATGTAGCACATGGATATGAGAATATGTAGGTCTCTATGATCTTAACACACAGAACTTAATGAGCATGCATATCTAAACAGCAGAACACACAAGAATATGTATATGCATGCATGCCTTCACAATACAATTCAAAGCTACAAAGATAGGTGTATCTAACTACTGAAATTATAGTAATACATGGATATGCATCAATGTGGTGTGATTATATAACCACAGAGATTCTGATAACATTACTTAATGCTGAATACATGAAAGATCACGATTGGTTTCACGATTGGTATATCAACCACAGATCACATAATGTTCAATTCAGAGGTACTCTGTCCTGGTGCCTGAAGGCTGGGAAGCTGGATATTGGTTCCACGCATTATCCTTCCCTTGGGTGAAAGATAGTCATGTTTGGTGTCTCTAGACTGCATCCGCCGAGCTGGTTCCTGTAAGCTGAATTCCAATTCCGTGTACAGTTCAGATTTGGAGTTACAAGGATTTCTAAAATATTGCACCTTTAGTTCTGGGTCTTAACACAAGAATTCAAGGTGTTATAAAATGGGGTCAAACCTTGGAGAATCAGATAGGCCTGTGATTTAGGTTTATGAGTGTAGACCTTTCCTGCTCTCTGTGCTCTTAAGACATTAAGGGTCTTTGTTTTACTCTCAGACGATCAGATAAGTTAAGACTTCCTAAGCTTTTTGGAGAGGAGAGCCATTAGGAGTAGGGATTCCTTGGTGATTG
This sequence comes from Brachyhypopomus gauderio, assembly GCF_052324685.1. NCBI lineage: Eukaryota > Metazoa > Chordata > Actinopteri > Gymnotiformes > Hypopomidae > Brachyhypopomus > Brachyhypopomus gauderio. Next base: position 42,107,451 of record NC_135211.1, on the reverse strand, counting down.
TTACCGAGCGAAGGATCAGTGTTTATGTTTACATACACTTAAAGAGCTGTGGATGGGTTAGTCTCTTGCCTTCCAAGGTGAAAGTAATCCACTTTGTGATTTTGCAATGTCTTTGGCTGTCTCCGTTACAAGGGAGGGGCCAGTCCATTTTTGGCTTTGTAAGCAAGCATTAAGGTTTAATATCTGATGCGTGCCACTACTGGAAGCCAGTGAAGAGAGCGTAGCAGAGGAGTCACATGTGAAAACTTAGGGAGATTGAAGACCAGTCATGCTGCAGCATTCTGAATTAGTTGTAGAGGTCTGATGACCCATAGAAGAAGACCTGCAAGTAGGGAATTGCAGTAGTCCAGCTTAGAGATTACTAGAGACTGCACAAGCACTTGAGTAGCTTCCTGTGAAAGGAAGGGTCGTATTCTCTGTATGTTGCAGAGGAGAAATCTGCAGGATCTGATCAGTTTTGAAACATGTGTTGAGAAGGACAACTCGTTGTCCAACGTAACACCCAGGCTTCGTGCAGTTTCTGATGGTGTTAACAAGGTGTTCTCAAAGGAAACTGAGGTGGTTGTGTGTGTTTGGGGTTCCTGGAATGTACAGAGCTCAGTTTTGCTAGGGTTGAGCTTCAAGTGGTGAGCAGTCATCCATGAAACAATATCTGCCAAGCATGCCGAGATATGCCTAGAAACCTGGGTGTCAGAATGAGGGAAGGAGAGAATTAGCTGGGTGTCATCAGCATAGCAATGATAAGAGAAACCATGAGACAAAATAATGTCACCAAGGGAACAAGTATATAAAGAGAAAAGAAGAGGGCCTAGGACTGAGCCTTGGGGGACTCCAGTGGAAAGTTTACATGGATTGGATGTAGATCCTCTTCATGTTACCTGATAGGAACGGCCTTCAAGATATGACTGGAACCATTTCCAAGCAGAGCCAGTCACACAGAGGCTAGAAAGAACAGAGAGGAGGATGTTGTGGTTGACCATGTCAATGACTGCACAAAGATCTAGAAGAATTAAAACTGATGATAGCTTGTTAGCCTTGGCAGCATGGAGCTTCTCGGTCACTGCTTTGAGGGCAGTTTCTGTTGAGTGTGCCCATTTGAAGCCAGACTGATTAGGATCATGGAGTTGGTTCTGGGTGAGGAAGAGAGATAATTGGTCATAGCATGGACGTAATTTTGTAATAAAAAGTGAGGGGGACATGGATCGTCGCTATTTAAATATTTGGTTTTAACCATAAAAACTGGGGGGGACTTTTGAAAAAGTGGGGGGGACATGCCCCCCCCCCGTTCCCCCCCCAAATTACGTCTGTGGGTCATAGACTGCTCGCTCCAGAGTTTTTGATAGAAAAGAAAGAAGTGATACCGGTCTGTAGTTGTTCATGTCAGAGGTGTCAAGTGTTGTTTTTTTCAGGATTGGTACCACCCTTGCCATCTTGAACACAGTAGGTACATGACCCGAAACTAAGGAGTTGTTGATGATTGTCGAGGTGAACAGAAGGAGTTCTCTTGACATATTCTGGAAAAGAGTGGAAGGAATTGGATCCAGTGGGCATGTAGTAGGATTGCTGGAAGTCAGAAGTTGATGTATCTTGTCTGAGGAGAGAGGGGAGAAAGAAGCCAAGGAGTTGAGTGTTGGGTTATAGATAGTAGTAGGAAGGTTGGGAGCTGGGGAGAAGGACTGATGGACTGCTGCAATCTTCTCTTCAAAGAAGATGACAAAATCCTCAGGAGTGAGAATGGCAGAAGGCTGGATGTTTAAATTGGTTCAGACTATAAACGTGGGATGATGATACACTAAGGGTCTGAGCAAATGTCATGCTTAGAGTGGGACTTCAAATTCACTATAAACCTCCACCCCTCCCCCTCTCACTATAAACATTCAACCTTCTCCCTCTCACTATAAATCACTAGAGCTCCTAGAGAAGCGAAAAATTTCACAGGGCTTGGTAGGGTCCATGTAGCCCACTCCCCTGCTGTGAAGGGATTAACGCCCATTGTCTTGGTAATGCGGTGGAAGCGGCTCACCCCCAGCTCATACGCCTGCCAAAGCACAAGCTGGCTCACCCCCAAGCTCATATGACCAAAACACCAAACGTGATACTTCACGAAAAAGTTGAAGTTACAAGCAGACTGTATGTTACCGATACTACAACAAACGGCAGAAAATTTGTAGACTCGTGTTTCAAAAGTTACAATTCAATCGCACGTAGAGACGACAGTTTCTCTAATGAGTCCCGTGCCGTCAAACAATAAAAATAAATAAAAATGTTTGAATCTTGCTCTTTGTATATTTCATATACTATACTCTATAATATTTGTTGTAATCAAACACTTTCTGTTTCCGCGTTTGAATTCGCATTTGAAAAGCTAAGAAATTATATGGCGCAATTAGCTTGATGCTAATGTTATATAGGAAATCCCATATCATTGCTAGCGAAAATTAGCATGGTCGCGTTGCATCACTGCATCACTGATAAATGTTGTGATCTAAACAGCAGGCTGGAAAAGGAGAGGAAAAGACAGGAAAACAAAGTCATGTGCTTTCTATCTATCTATCTATCTATCTATCTATCTATCTATCTATCTATCTATCTATCTATATTTGTGTTAGAAGCATTTGTGTTTCTGCTTGTTTGTGATCTAAACAGCAGGCTTGAATCTTGCTCTTTGTACATTTCTTATACTACCTCTCTATCTATCTATCTATCTATCTATCTATCTATCTATCTATCTATCTATATTTGTGTTAGAAGCATTTGGTAGAAGCATTTGTGTTTCTGCTTGTTTGTGATTTGTGATCTGTGATCTCTGTGATCAAAGACTTTCTGGGTGAGGCTGCTGCCTCAGTCTTGCTCTGTGAATTAACATAATAAAGGGGGATGTTTGGCTTTGCTAATTGCTGGCAAGAAGGAGAAGAAGGAGGGGTGATGTCCTCAGAATCCTGAATTCTCAGGAGCTCTAGTGATACATCCACCCCTCCCCCTCTCACTATAAACATCCACCCCTCCCTCTCTCACTATAAACATCAAATCAAATCAAAGTTTATTTGTATAGCGCTTTTCACAACATGTCACAAAGCGCTTTACAGGATTTACAAGGTTAACAATACTATGGGTCCAGAACCCTAATGAGCAAGCCAAAGGCGACAGTGGCGAGGAAAAACTCCCTATGTGTTACGGTGACAGTCCTGGACCCTTCCCTGTGGGCGTGCTGCTACATTGTCTGCGTGTCGTTATGTTCATATATGTACTTCCGTGGGTGTGGGTTGTCTGTGAGCGTGTTCGTAGTCGCACCTGTGCCTTGTCTCGAGATCACGAGGGTCTGTGTTAATCACCTATATAATGTGCGTTCGCGCAGTGTCTTGTGCTCGTCTTTGTCTAAAGTTTCGTGCCAGTGTGACTGTCCCTGTACCGTGCTCGCACTATCGTGTCGAAGCTACGTGTCTCTGTTAAAATAAACTTTCTATGTTTCACCGTTCAACACTCGTCGTGCCTCCTCCCTTGAGTGTAACACTATGATGGTGGGGAATAGGAAGAAACCTCGGGAGAACCAAGACTCAAAAGGGAACCCATCCTCCATTGGGCGGCCCGTTAACACACAAATTACACAAAATACAGACAAATACACAAGTCACACACAAATCACACAATCAGACTAAGTAAAAGGTAAAAATGAAAGTTCTGGGTTTTGATATTGTCACTGTAAATGTCTGTTGATGAACGCCAGGCTTTCATTCCGTGTCGGAGCAGTGATGCTGGTATTGTAGGCTCCGACTGCAATGTTACTCTCCAGGTGAACCTCGGAGAAAAGATACGAGATGTAGTAACTATGTAACAGATTAATCAAAGGCCAAACTAAACTCACTTACATACACTTCTTCATCACTTCAACACTTTTTTATTTTGTCTTAATGAATATATCACGTTGAGGACCCCGGCCCCTCCCTTTTGGGTGTGTGTTTACGTTGTCCACGTGCATCGTCTGCGTCTGTGGAACTCCGTGGTTGTGGTTGTGTCTTGTGATAATCCGTCTCACCTGTGGCCTGTCTTGTAATCACGTGGGGATTATGTGGTTCGTCTATTTAATCTGTGCTCGCGCAGTGTCCTGTGCTCGTCGTTGTCTACAGTTTACACGTATCTGTGAGTGTTGCATGTTCTTCGTGCACTTTGTGCGTTATATGTCAAATAAAACGTCAGTGACGTCAGTCAAAAGAGGATTCCATGTCTCATCCTTCGTGACAGCCCGAACATCACAGAATATTAATTTGACATCATCATCATTATCATCATCATCATAATCACCATATTCACCATCATCATCATCATCATCATCAAGACCTTAAAAAATACTGCCACATTTGAGTGTAAAAAAAACAAAGATTTGACATTATTTTGTGGCAGTGTCACAAGAGGGTTGAGCTCCATCTTAATTTAGTTTGGGATTTATCACAGTGGACAATTCTGAGTTTAAAATAGCAATGATGGACATGAGGACGTGCACATGTGACATGTTCAGAGTCTGTGGTGGGAGTGGCCAGATGGAGGTGTTCAGAGTCTGTGGTGGGAGTGGCCAGATGGAGGTGTACAGAGTCTGTGGTGGGAGTGGCCAGATGGAGGTGTTCAGAGTCTGTGGTGGGAATGGCCAGATGGAGGTGTTCAGAGTCTGTGGTGGGAGTGCTCAGAGGGAGAGAGTCTGTGGTGGGAGTGGTCAGAGGGAGGTGTTCAGAGTCTGTGGTGGGAGTGGTCAGAGGGAGGTGTTCTGAGTCTGGTAGGAGTGGCCAGATGGAGGTGTTCAGAGTTTGTGGTGGGAGTGGCCAGATGGAGGTGTTCAGAGTCTGTGGTGGGAGTGGCCAGATGGAGGTGTTCAGAGTCTGTGGTGGGAGTGGCCAGATGGAGGTTTTCAGAGTCTGTGGTGGGAGTGGCCAGATGGAGGTGTTCAGAGTCTGTGGTGGGAGTGGCCAGAGGGAGGTGTTCTGAGTCTGGTAGGAGTGGCCAGATGGAAGTGTTCAGAGTCTGTGGTGGGAGTGGCCAGATGGAGGTGTTCAGAGTCTGTGGTGGGAGTGGCCAGAGGGAGGTGTTCAGAGTCTGGAGGGAGTGGTCAGAGGGAGGTGTTTAGAGTCTGTGGTGGGAGTGGTCAGAGGGAGGTGTTCAGATCTTTGTTTACATCTTCTGAGTCATTGCTGGATTGTGCATCTTTGTTTACATCTTTTGAGTCATTGCTGGATTGTGCATCTTTGTTTACATCTTCTGAGTCATTGCTTAATTGTGCATCTTTGTTTACATCTTCTGAGTCACTGCTGGATTGTGCATCTTTGTTTACATCTTCTGGGTCATTGCTGGATTGTGCATCTTTGTTTACATCTTTTGAGTCATTGCTGGATTGTGCATCTTTGTTTACATCTTTTGAGACATTGCTTAATTGTGCATCTTTATTTACATCTTCTGAGTCATTGCTGGATTGTGCATCTTTGTTTACATCTTCTGAGTCATTGCTGGATTGTGCATCTTTGTTTACATCTTTTGAGACATTGCTTAATTGTGCATCTTTGTTTACATCTTCTGAGTCATTGCTGGATTGTGCATCTTTGTTTACATCTTTTGAGACATTGCTTAATTGTGCATCTTTGTTTACATCTTCTGAGTCATTGCTTAATTGTGCATCTTTGTTTACATCTTTTGAGACATTGCTTAATTGTGCATCTTTGTTTACATCTTCTGAGTCATTGCTTAATTGTGCATCTTTGTTTACATCTTCTGAGTCATTGCTGGATTGTGCATCTTTGTTTACATCTTCTGAGTCATTGCTGGATTGTGCATCTTTGTTTACATCTTTTGAGTCATTGCTGGATTGTGCATCTTTGTTTACATCTTTTGAGACATTGCTTAATTGTGCATCTTTATTTACATCTTCTGAGTCATTGCTGGATTGTGCATCTTTGTTTACATCTTCTGAGTCATTGCTTAATTGTGCATCTTTGTTTACATCTTCTGAGTCATTGCTTAATTGTGCATCTTTGTTTACATCTTCTGAGTCATTGCTTAATTGTGCATCTTTGTTTACATCTTTTGAGTCATTGCTTAATTGTGCATCTTTGTTTACATCTTCTGAGTCATTGCTTGATTGTGCATCTTTGTTTACATCTTTTGAGTCATTGCTTAATTGTGCATCTTTGTTTACATCTTCTGAGTCATTGCTGGATTGTGCATCTTTGTTTACATCTTTTGAGTCATTGCTGGATTGTGCATCTTTGTTTACATCTTTTGAGACATTGCTTAACTGTGCATTTTTGTTTACATCTTCTGAGTCATTGCTGGATTGTGCATCTTTGTTTACATCTTTTGAGTCATTGCTGGATTGTGCATCTTTGTTTACATCTTTTGAGACATTGCTTAACTGTGCATCTTTGTTTACATCTTCTGAGTCATTGCTGGATTGTGCATCTTTGTTTACATCTTTTGAGTCATTGCTGGATTGTGCATCTTTGTTTACATCTTTTGAGACATTGCTTAATTGTGCATCTTTGTTTACATATTTTGAGTCATTGCTGGATTGTGCATCTTTGTTTACATCTTTTAAATCATTGCTAGATTTTGCTGTTTTGTCTGCACCTTCTGTGTCATTGCTGGATTTTACAGTTTTGTCTGCACCTTCCGGGTCAGGGCTGGATTTTGCAGTTTTGTCTGCACCTTGCATGTCATTGCTGGATTGTGCATCTTTGTTTACATCTTCTGAGACATTGCTTAATTGTGCATCTTTGTTTACATCTTCTGAGTCATTGCTGGATTGTGCATCTTTGTTTACATCTTTTGAGACATTGCTTAATTGTGCATCTTTGTTTACATCTTCTGAGTCATTGCTGGATTGTGCATCTTTGTTTACATCTTTTGAGACATTGCTTAATTGTGCATCTTTGTTTACATCTTCTGTGTCATTGCTGGATTTTGCAGTTTTGTCTACATCTTTTAAATCATTGCTGGATTTTGCAGTTTTGTCTACATCTTTTAAATCATTGCTGGATGGTGCAGCTCTCTTTACACCCTCTGGGCCCACACTGAACATTTTGGCTTTCTGTAAGGCTTCTGGTGGTATAGCTGTTGAAATAACTGATTAGCAAAATTTTTTATCAGACATGAACACTGTCAATCAGTGTTTATAATATTTCTGAAATTAACTAAAACTAAAAGTCTTTCATGTATTAAAATATGTTTTCTGACAAAGAGAATTAACTTTATGATAAATAAACCTGTATAATGTTTTAGTCAGTCACTATACTATTACTGTTAAATGTTTCAAAGTGTCCTTTTATTGCAAATAGTACTACTTGCATGAATGCCTTTAAATTTGTTATCAGAGACATGCAAATTCAGCATGTGTTTGAAAAGTTTTAGCACAGTCTTTACTTGCTAGCAACAGTTACACTAGTAATGTGTACAGTATAAGTTAAAAATTGTGTTTAATTTTATTCTAAGGTCTTCAGTCACTTCCATTATATTATTGTTGTTGTTATTGTTGTTGTTTACCTGGCATTTGATTTTCTCCATCATCATCTTGTCCATTCTCCTCCTCATGTGGATGCGGTCCTATATAGAGGACACTGTGTTACTTTTAGCATGAAGAACTTTAATCAGAAAAAAGTGATGATTAATTATTCTGGACAAATATGCATTTTCAATTTGTCAATTTTTTCACTGTAGCAGCCAATTAACGTGAGGAATATTTTCAACATTTTTTACATGTTTTTGGTTAACATGTTTTTTTATGTATTTAAAAAAATGTATGTGAATGGCGCATGGTGCAAATATGCAATTGAAGGAAACATGATAACACATTTTGTGACGTGGGTGGTGCTGTGATCCGTTTCCAAAGCGGATTCGTCTGAATCACGAATGTGCTCATGTTTGGGTGTATTGGGTGAAGATCATAACTCAGTGATGGAAATGTCCTCTAAAGACAAGTGAATGATCTACTAATGTAATTAGATCCTTCTCAGTGTAATGTTGCATTTGCATTTATGTCCAAATGCAGATACATTTGATAAAAACTGTTACAGGTGTACTAGGTTAAACTTTAGCTCTAACAGTAGCTGGCTAATATGACAGTCTATCAGCAGACATGGGCTGAACAAGACAAATAACCCTTTACATCTACTCACCATTAAGAAGACGAGCCTCTTCTAAGTTGAAAAAAAAAGAATAAAACACCATTTAAAAACTATTAAAATATTTTTATTTCAAAAATTTGAAATATGTCTAATGCAATCATTAAAATGCAGGTGCATTTTAAGCCAGTCAAATCTCGGGGTATATTTTAAATAGTGGTGGGACTTTAACGCGTTAATTTCGATTAATTCATTACAGGAAAATTAACGCACTAAAAAAATTAACGCATTTTAACGCATTTAACGGACGAGACACTTTTGCACCGTGGAATGTTTCTCAGTGCGCGAGTTCCGGGCATACAGATTATGGACACACAATAAGATGATCATGATGGAGATGACTGAAGAGGCTATGCTGGTGGATGGGAAATTTAAATATAAGAAACTTTCAGATGGAATTACAAACAAAAATAGTGTTATTTACACTTTATGTAGGAAGGAGTTCGCTTATCACAGGAGCACCCTTCGTTACTACCTCAACGCAAAACATGTTGCGGCTAAAGCTGGGCGTACACTGCGATATTTTAAATCGTGTACTCAGCTCCAGCTCAAACTGTACGACTAAATCGCAGGGAGAGTCGGCTCGTGGAGCTGCTTCAACAGTGCGATACTCTCACGAGGAGCGATTTGAATTTCAAACATGTTTGATGTTCTTGCGACGCTGCGATTTCTGATCGGGAGTTGTGAATCGCTCCTCGTTTACCTGTGTAAACTATACGATGCACGACACGCGATTGAGCCGAAACGAGTGAAAAATCGGCTGAAAATGGGCCAAAAATCGCACAGTGTACGCCCAGCTTAACGCGCAGGTCAGTAATGATAACTTAGCTGCTAAATGTATTCCTAGTACGATAGGGTGACCAAACGTCCGTAATTCACATCCTGTGAGGAAACGTCCTGGTTTTTAAATGACCTTCATTGGACCATTAAGACTGGATTAAACTTTCGCGAATGGCCGTAGCGCGCGACTCCGCACGCGTTTATACATGATGCGTCACATTATTTGTGTTGTCCGCTCTCTGTGGTCGAAGATAAATGCTTACAAGAAGCGCTGCGAATTGCGTCAACTGATGCAAGTTACGAACTACCGTCCAGGGGTGAGTTTCCCAAAACGTTCTTAGCGCCAAGTACTTCTTAACCTCGTACGTAAGAACGAGGTGACGAAGTACTTGGCACTAAGAACGTTTTGGGAAACTCACACCAGAAAGACAATGTCGAAGAAAATCCAGCAGCTGTATGATGAGGAAAGAATTAAAACAGGTTATTGTGAAGAGTGCCACAAATGTGGCTCTGACTGGGGATCACTGGACCTCTGTTAGCAACAAGAATGATCTTGGTGTGACAGCTCATATTATAGATGATGAATCTATAGATGATGAAGATCCAGTCATTTGCTTTGAGCATGCAGAAGACCACTTCTAGGCACTATGAAGATGCCTATGGCAGAGGCCTGGGAAATTAAAGAAAGTCTACCATCTAAAATGGTATTAAAAAACATCTTCTGATTTACTTCAATTCTTCCAATATCCTGAGCAAAACTCCCTAAATTAAACAACATTTTTGGTCAGAATTTCCAATGTTCTGAACTGTTTTCTGCACACTACACATATATTGGTCTTCGTAGTAGACTGGTGGAAAAATAAACAAGATGTTGAAGTTTATGATTATGTTCATTGATTCATTCATCATTCAAACTTAAATTAATATTTCTCATGTTAAATACTGAAATGCGATTAAAATGCGATTAATTTCGATTAATTAATTACAACGCTTCCGATTAATTCGATTGATTTTTTTAATCGCGTCCCACCCCTAATTTTAAAGTATAGAAATCAGAACAGAATTAAAGTTGAAGGCTTCCATTGTAGTGAATCTTACCTTCTGATCTTTTTTTATCTTTTTGATCCTTTTGATCTTTTGGCAAAATGTAAAAAAAGTTAGTTTTTCATGACAAATTGAGACTTGAATTATAATCACATATAACATGTCCTACCTCTCCACCTGAAGATGGTGAAAACAGCAATTACAGAGAAAACCAGCAAACCGATAACCAGTGAGATGACCAGTGCCCTCCATCTAGGAGAAATATCTGATCAAAGAGAATATGTTGTTGAGTCTATATGATTTATGTGATATGAAACCATTAATGCTTCGATGAATTTTGCACCATTAACAGATGGGTATGGGAATAACCTGGTTGTAATGTTCCTGAGGCATCAATGAGTGGTACCACTCTGATCTCCTTCATCTCCTGCTCAGATAAACCCACAGAACAGGAGATCCAGTCTGACCCAGAGGAAGAGAAAAGAACCCAGGAACTCACACTCACCAGCCCTTCAGAGTCTTAGCAATAAGGAAAAGAAAAGGAAATATCATACAGAGGTTAAGCATCGATCAGTGAAGGTCCACTCTAGTGATGTTCCACTTTAAGCATGAATAACATGAATTTTATTTGTTTAAAAACCTGTTTTATAGTGGTTGATGCTTTTTGTGAGTTCTTCCCCTCTTTGGTTTCTCCAGGTGAGTTTGGGCTTTGGTGACCATCCATCTGACACACAGGTGACATTCACCTGATCTCCAGCCTTGACGAATGAGAGAACAGGAAGGCCACCTAATACTAATACACCTAAAAGACATGGTACGGTCAAGGGTCAACAGGTGTGTTAACCTGATATGTGTACATTGTTTATAGGCTGTGGTAAACTCTATGGATGTCATGTTGCTTGGAAACAGTGGGGTAGGGGAAAGCTTTCACACCCTTATATCCATTTGATCATTTTTTATTAAAATATTCATAAGAATGTGTCATGGTAAATAAACCGAAAATGTGGTGAATACTTTGAACTTTATGATTAGCTAATAGAATTAGAATATAAAAGTACTATAGCTTGGCTTGAAGTACATACCTTTTAGTAGTAAGGACACACTAGCTTTGTCATACCATTTTAAGGTCTGAACAAAACACACATATTCTCCGCTGTCTGCTAGTGTGAGGTTCTCCAGTTGGAGAGAGACGTTCCCCTTCTCCAGTTCTCCTACCAGAGACACTCTGTTCCTGTACTGAACATCTCCAGTGTTCTCCTGGACCCTTAGATCCTTGTAGAGCAGAACCGGGTTTTTGTGATCATTCGGACCATACCAGTGTACTTCACATCTCTTACAATTCTGTATTGGAGAAAGAGAACAGGGCAGGAGGACAGAAGATCCCAGACGTCCTGATAGAGAGCCGTCAGGAACCAGCAAAGAGAAAACATCTGAAACAAAGAAATGACTCCTTCAAGATGCATTTCAGTTCCAGAGATTCATGTTGACATTAGCGGTACCTGGTAATGGTGTAAATTAAATACCTGCATATGAACCATGAAGAAGACCACAAATGCTCCACAGAACAAGCACAGCTGTTAACACAAAACAACGTTAGTCTGCAGTGTTTCACTGGACAAGGCAACTGAGTGAGAGCAAATATAACATGTCAGCAAAGTTTTCTCTGATATCTGAACAAGCTCTAATATTAAAATATAGTTGTGTTTCCTGCTTGCTTCGAGGCTTTATTCTATTGCTGTAGCTTCATATAAGGTGTCTCATAAATCTTAGCAGAGCTGCATTCCCTCTAATAGTACATTATTTAAACTACGTTAAGGCACTGACCACATCACTGACTGTCTGACTTGTTACCGTCTTTCGCAAAATGCTGCTGAACCACAAGAGCAGAAAAGACTTTCACACTTGTAAAGGTGTAGCTTAAAGCTAGGTTTAAAGCTAGGTCCGCGCGCAGAAAATGACAATGGCCATGCGCGAGGTCGTGCACCTCTCGAATATTGTAACTTCACGCGCGCCATGCTTCAGCGCAATGAACATGTTTGCAGGGTTCATACACCTTTACAAGGTGGAATTAAAGCACTTGTACGTCACTTTAAAGGTCCATTTCAATATTTCCCAGCACCTTAAACTTAATTATGGTAAATATTTATACATATACACAAAATAATTCGCTTTTTATCACATTATTTAATGGTTGTTTATTTTCAAAATGCCCAATCTTAACGTCTTCACGTTCTCTCATGTTTCGTCCTGGAATTACATGAGGCTCGTATTTGTTAACGTAATACAAGAGAACTGTTCAGTCAGACAGCTATTTGTTGTGAAACGAAGTAGTTACAATTTCAAGCACTTTAGCCTAAATTCCAGCACTTTTCAAACCTGAAACACAAAGCAACATTAAAATTTGTCAGGTAAATGTTCCTTCCCCTGTTTTTGAGGGGTGTTTCTTTATACTACCACATATCGTTTCGGAGAACACTGCAAAGAATGGGACTCGGCAAGTATGAACGCCTCCCCCGTTCGCGACAGACAGGCAGGACAGTGTCTGTAGCTGTACAATTCACTGCCTTTTGATCTGAGCTGCCTTGTTGAGCTTCCTTGTTGATCAATACACTTGATCAATACATTTAAAAGAAGCTTTAAATCTATTTATTTAGATTAGCCTTTAATTAGCCATGAGTTTTAAATGAAATGAAATGAAATGTGAAATGTGCCATATTTTGTCAATTGTGATTTTTTAAATGTCTAATGTTAAATATTTTAATGATATTGAATCGGTTTCGGTTTCATTTTTGGTTTTTGCATCATTTAATATTTTCTATGTCCTAAATTATTTTATTTCAGTGTTCTTGTGGTTTTATCTTACTTCTGGGTGTAATTGTAGAAGTTACTACAGAGTAGTAGTAGTAACTTTAAGTGTCTTCCTGGCGAGCCGCCACCCTGCACGTTTCAGTTCAAACCCAGAACTAACACACCTGCTCCAGCTAAGCAGTTATTTTTATGAATCTTTATTATAATTTTTTTAAATAAATTTTTTAGTTTTTAATAATACACAAAATATATCAATGTTGCACTCACCTTTTTTCATGGCCATTTTCAATGAAACGTAAATGAAGATCAAAATACTTAGTAAAAAATATACCAAGAACGCCGTGGCAAAGTGTGGCACAACAGCGCAAAGTGCCAAAGTGTACATTCAGAGTGTTGATCCAAAAGTTGTAAATCGTGCTGATTAAAGATTAATCCAGTGAGTCACTGATTACACTGTGGCAGCGTTTACGCTAGTCAAAGGTCAAAGAATGCTGAGATAGGCCACAGGGCATTGTGGGTTTGTTATTGTGTGTGTGGATGTGTTTACTTTTGTATTTGAACACAAGATTCCATGCCAAATCGAAATGTAATCGCTACTAGGCAAAAATGGAAATGCAATCCACAAAATGCATTGCTTTTTCATACAAACATGCAGAATACGTGCCACGATGAAATGCAAAAGCACTATTACATTACGTTTCAATGCACTTTATCTCTTTATTGAAAAACAATACACAAGAATTACCATTCAAAACCAAAACGCTGAATTTTTGCCAGAATTGAATATAATACAGCTCGAAATGTAATCACAGCACCAAGGTATTGCTTTTTACCGTACGGTATTTCTGACAAATATCTCCTTTAAATGTAATGATCACGAGATTGATTTAAACACTGATGTGATAAAAACATGCCACAATGAAAAGTAAAAGCTCCAGTGTGTGTGGATTTGTATTTAAAGAAAGAAACGCTGAATTCGTGCCAGAAGCCACCTTGAAATGCAATCGACTGAACGTCATTGTATTCCACTGTGTGTCTCTGCGAAGCTGTGTTCATGCCAGAATGAAATCTAATCACTGTCCAATAGGAACGCTCGCCTGAATTTGGGGCGGGGCTTAGACTACAGTCAGAAGCAATCGCTCGTAGTTGGACTTGAAAGCAGCAGAAATGTCTTTTCACGACAGAATAAAAGAGGACATAAACAGTCTAATTGGACAAATTGAGGCTGGTGCAGTTACAGACGACTACGTGCTTAACTTAATTAAGCTGAAGGTGCTGGACAATATTGAAAATGGACCTTGAAAGTGTCGTACATGTGCTTGAATTCCACCTTGTGAAGGTGAATGAACCCTGCAAACAGAGCTGAAGAGCGGAACGCGACCTCGACACGCCACAGCGGAGCCCCGCGATTGATACCCATATTTTCCAGATTATAAACCGCTACTTATTCCCTCACGCTTTGAACCATGCGACTTATAATGAGGTGTGGCTTTTCTGTAGATGTTCCTTCACCCGTCAGGGGTGGAACAGAAAGTTAATCAGGTGGTAGCAGTGGCGCAAAAAGGGGGTATGCAGCGTATGCGACGCATAGGGGCGCTGCACTAGAGGGGGCGCCAAATCGATGAGATATAACAGTTAATTTGTGTCCATCTTACGTTCGCCACTCACCCCCCCCCCCCCCCCCCCCGTCAACAACTTTCGTTCGGGGGGTGCCGATAGAGAAGTAAGTAATTGCAACCCTGGGTGGTAGGACATAGTTGTAAGTCAATGAAGAAAGTGCTCATTTTCATTTAACTCATGCAAGCAGCAGGCACGACGGAGAATTTTTTCCAAATGAACGTGTTGTGCCAAATTCCGACGCCCCTCGTTTGCACACGCATAAAAACGCTACAGATGATATTCCGGAGTTACAGTGATTTTAACTTAGTTCATTGAGAACTTTAGTTTTGTCCTAACTAGATATTTAGACATAATACTGCTGTAAATACTGCAAAGTCGTGGTCAGAGGTGAACTTCGTATAGCCAGTGTGTATTTTATTTAAAATAATTAACACCCTTGAGCAGTGGCGTGCACACATAGACATCAGGTTGTGCTAAAGCACCACCAACTCTGCCCTTTATCAACGAAAGTGCCCTTTTGAAACTTCGTTTTTTAATATTATTATTATTATTATCATCATCATCATTTTACTGAGGTCGGTTTGAAATGATCTTTTGGAAGCCTGATCGATTAAAAACAATGCCCTGAAATGCGCCACCATCTCGCACACACCCGACCTCTCTCTTCCTTTAACACCAGATGCGCTGCAGCAGTTCAGTTCAGCGAGTGGAAGGAAGCGTCTTCAGTACAGCACACACGCTCACAGATAGACTTCTTCTCCCGTCCCCACCAGCCAGGTCACATACACATCAAGTCAAATCTAACATCCCACTCCAAGCGATCTTCAAAAGTTGGCAACCCTGCCATTATGTATTTCTATGTGAATGTAAACATTAAGGTAAACGTTAATGTTAGTTAATGTTAACATTCCTGTTAATCATCCTGAATGATCCTGGGTTAGTTTCACTTTCTGCATATTCTGATGATTTGCCTCTTCAGTTGAAGCAAATAACCTACAGCAGGTATCACCAAATGGCGGACCGCGGTCCGGATCCGGACCCGAACGCCGTCCTGTCCGGACCCAATCACATTCCTGATTAACTGGATACGGACCCAAATGCCAAAAATTTTTTAACGGGAGACTATATTTTAAACCGGAGAATTTATTTTTAGACGAGTGTTACGTTCACCACCCATTTGAGTGTTACGTTCGCCCCCGCTCAACAACTTTCGTTCGCCACCGCGGACCCGGACCTAAGGTCTGAGCTATCTGCCAAAAATGGACCGCGGAAAGATTTAATTGATTACCCCTGACCTACAGGAACCACTAGAGGGCGCCAAAAACACTACACACAAGTATGGCACCTCAAGCCCAATCCCACTGAAGTATCTCCCACCATTTTTATTTTCCCCTTCTGGAAAATGTCCCCTTTGTTTTAATGTACAGATCAAATGATAACATTTCTGTTTAATACAGTGCAATAGTGATAACAATGATTGGGGTTAGGTGGACCATAAGAAGATAGAATATAGAAAAGAGGGGAAAAGAGGGGGAGAGAAAATAAAAAGGCGGAAAGGGAATAAAAAGGGGAAAAAAACAACCAGCTCAAATGACCACTGCAAAGAAGAGCAGAAAGTGTAGCTAAGACATACAGCACAAATGACTGTGATGTATGTGTATGTGTGAGTGTTTATGTAAGTGCAACATATGATAAATGTACGGAATGTCCTTATTAGCAAGAGTAGAAAGCTTCAACAACATCCCCCCAGAGGCCAGAGGCAGGCAGAGAAAGACCCAGGAATCCCACCCACCCACAGCCCCTCCAGGAGCAGTGGAGTCCCAGGGCCGCACATCCCAGTGACCCCCGCATGCTGGGAAGCATTTGCAGGAGGGGGAGACCCCGGACAGCGCGCCCCAAACCAAGGTGCGCAGGCCCAGGGGAACCAGAGGAAACAGAGCCCCCCCCTCACCATGAGCCAGTTGCAAGGCGCCAGCGCCACACACCCCCGAGAGCCACCCATCACACGGTAGGGCCACCCACCTGCCGAGGAGCCCCGAGCCACCCCGGAGTACAACTGCCCAGGGGAGCGGGCCAACCGCCACGCCGGAGCCCTGGAGGGGAGAAGTAACCACAGGGGAGCAGCTGGGAGAGGATCGGGCACGACTAGCCCCCGACCCAGAACCAGCTGTCCTCACACATACACTCAAACTCATATTTACATTCACCCCCATATATACACCCCTACATACATATACACACCCCCTTATATATATGTATACACCTACACACATCCATATACACATACATACACACACACACACACACACACACACATTTCCCACTTGGGTTTTTTTTCTTCATCAGACGCTGGCGGTGCAAATGACTGTGAACTCTGACCTGTATGTTTAGGACCTTATCAGACATGGTTCTCTTTCAGACATGCCAGCTGTAATGGAGCAAGGTTTCTATCCTGGTTTTAAGACTAATAATAAAAACCTGTCACACTAGCCCAATGAACAATAAAGAGACCAGATTACCAGAGACCAGCGTTCTCTCTGTGGTCGTCTCTGGAGTCGTCTCTGGAACAAAGACAATGTTAGACCAATGAAAGTGTTCTCTTGTTCTCTTGGACGTGTGAACTGAAGTGAGAATTCACAGTGACTTCATTACCTTTACCACGTTCCACAGAGTCCAGATCTCCCTGTGACTTACTGGTCATGTCTGTCACAAAATACAAACACTTCCTGCATTATCCACAAGGAAGTGACTGGTGTGATTTACTGTTCTAACCATGTTATTGTGTGCTTGTTTTACTGTAGTGTAGACCACGCACAAACATCTACATTATCATGAAGGCAACTAACATACAGTAAATCACTCGTAGATAGGTTCTTCTTAGTGCTGTCCTGTAATTTTGAAATGCTGCAAGTGAAAGGTTACCTGTAAGGGGGAGTGTTTCTTCTGGGATGGAGTCATTGGAAATTGCTGTATAACAATAAAAGTAAATAAATATCACTCGTGTGTCCCTGTAACAAGATTTCTGACTGATTATTTCATCTGGAATGAGGGAGGTGATTAATACTCTTCCTGAGACATAGAGGGGTTCCATGTCCATGATATTGTCTGTGATGTTGTCTGTACAAACCAATATCAACAGGTAGATCATAAGTGATCCATTTACCTACCATTTTAGCGTTTTTCCGAGAAGAGCAGTGTGGTAGTAAATCTGTTTAAAGAAAAATTTTATTGATGTTGTCATTGTTGCCATGGTGCGTTGAAGCCTGTGTCCAATACTTACTCCTACAATATGAAGGAGTGATTCTCTGTGGTTTTTAGTACCTTGAATTACTAAAACCAGAAGAACCACCAGTGTAATGATGACAATTAATGAAAGAGTCAGAGATGAGATGAAGGCCTTCCTCCAGAACCCTACACACACATCAGCACAGATCACATGGGATCTGTCTAGTACGCTTCAAAACGTACTAGAATAAACAGCAAAACATTTACATCTGTAATTTTAATACATTTTGCTTTAAGCAAGCAGCATAGATCAGATTTAGAGATAAACACAGAAGCCAAAGCACAAAATCAGAGTTTGGTTCGCAAACATCTTAAGTGTCACGTTACAGCCCTGGACCCCTCCCCTTGGGGTGTGTTTACGTAGTCCGTGTCCATGTATGTATAAGTGGGGGTGTGGCTAGTGTGTGTGTGTGTGTGTTCACTCGTGTAATTAGTCTAATGTGTTTCACGCGGTGCTTGTTAGCTAGTGTATAAAGCGTGTGTGTAATGTCTTGTGCTCGTCTTTGCAGAGGTGGGACCAAGTCAGTGTTTTGCAAGTCTCAAGTAAGTCCAAGTCTTTATACCTCAAGTCCCGAGTCAAGTCTCAAGCAAAGACACTCAAGTCAAGTCAAGTCTCGAGTCAAGACAGGCAACAGTCAAGTCAAGTCCCAAGTCTGAAACTTGGAATTTCAAGTCCTTTCGAGTCTTTTTTTTATTTTTTATTTTTACCAATGTTGCAGGTATATTTTAAATGTAAATAATAGACATGCGTTCTTTTTTAAATCTGTATTTTTCTCAAATCTTGATAAAACATGTGCAACTGAAAACACGAAGTATAAAAAAAATTAAGATTACACCTCTTTATTGCACAGTTCAATTTGTTAAACTTAGCTGCAAAAATATTCATACTTTAAACTACAATTTTCCAGAAATAAATATTCTGTGAAAAAGTCATAAGTAGAACTCCATGTTCAAATAAAAAGTGCTGATATTTTCACAGTACAATACAAAGAACCATAACAGCATTTTCCCTCTCTTCTCTTATCTGGTTTCTTGGAGAACATGTGTGAGTGACACAAGACAAACAAATATAAGAACTGAACAATTAACAGGAATCTGCAACTTTAGACATTTCAGTAAACTATTCTGCATTGCATTTGCTGGCCAAAAGTCTGTATGTCATTTGTGCACGATGAATGATGTCCCCATAGCTGAAAACTCGCTCCACTTTTGTCAATATATTTTTTTCTCGACGTAGATGTCTTCAAATACACAATCCATGCTGAGATAGAACTGGATATTATGATGGTGACAGAGAGAGGCTCTCTTCCCCGAGTTCAGATACAGAACCCAGGGTTGCCAACTCTCACGCATTGAGCGTGAGACACACGCATTTGACCGTCTTCACACGCTCTCACGCCACACATCCGATTTCTCACGCCGGAAAAAATCTAGTTTATTTACCTCTGATCCACATCTATGATTCAATGAGTTACTAGTTCGCTCTGGCACCAACCACTGGCGATCGATCGATCGCGATATAATACTTAATTTGTGTCCATTTTACACCCCGCCCGGTAAAAATTTACGTTCGCCAACCCCCCATTTGATTGGTTGTGCTGCAGCTCATGCACACACACACACACGTACAGAGTGTGGAAAAGCAGAGGACTGGTCTGCGTCAGAAGGACGGAAATTAAATTAATGGGGCGCACTTTATAAATATTAATATGCGTTTTAAAATTTAGATTTGGGGTAAAAAAAATCAAGTCTTTGCAAGTAAACAGGTTCAAGTCCAATTCAAGTCCCAAGTTATTGGTGTAAAAGTCCAAGTCAAGTCTAAGTCTCTGAATATTTTTTCAAGTCAAGTCAAAAGTCTTAATATTAATGACTCGAGTCTGACTCGAGTCCAAGTCATGTGACTCGAGTCCCCACCTCTGCGTCTTTGTCAGAGTCATACACTTATACAGTATGTGTCTATGTTCCATGTGTGCAGAGCCACTGCCATGGGGTGCTGAGGTTCCCCTTGTCGCACCTCGGAGAGAAGAGAGTGAGTGGTGGCAGGCATACCCGGAGGCGCGCCGAAAGAGACTACTCGCATGCCCACCGAGAGGACTGCAGGGGCATCAGTGAGTAGCTCGCCAAGTAGCGCCGCACATGGTGGAGGGTCTGCAGCAAGGGCAGGAGGAAGACCGCCCACTGCAGCGCCTACAGCCCAGGGAGGGTTTTCTCCCCTGGCAGCCCTCCTGCAAGCACGAAGCCTGTTTCCATGTTTACCTGTGCCTGTGTTTGTGTCTGTCCCAGTGTTTCTCCCTAATCCCCTTTTCCCTTTTGTGCCCATGTTAATAAATGTGCCCGTCTATATTTTGGTATATTATTTGTCTCCGGACCCATCCATTGGTGTGGGTCCAGGGACATTATAGCTTTGCTGACACCCCGGGATGGGTAGTGCCCTTGGTGGGGGGGCTCTGTCACATTACAGCCCCGGACCGCTCCCCTTGAGGGTGTGTTTACATAGTCCGTGTCCATGTATGTACATGTGGGGGTGTGGTTGTGTGTGTGTTCACCCGTCTCATTAGTCTAACGTGTTTCACGCGGTGCTTGTTAGCTAGTGTATAAAGCGTGTGTGTGTGTAACATCTTGTGCTCGTCTTTGTCAGTCAAATCAAATCAAATCAAATAAATTTGTATAGCGCTTTTCACAACATATGTTGTCACAAAGCACTTTACCAAATCCCTAATGAGCAAGCCAAAGGCGACAGTGGCAAGGAAAAACTCCCTAGATGGTGGGAAATAGGAAGAAACCTTGGGAGGACCAAGACTCAAAAGGGAACCCATCCTCCATTGGGCGGCCCGTTAACACACAAATTACACAAAAACAAATTATACAGACTAATACACAAGTTACAAATAAATCACACAATCAGGCTAAGTATAAGGTAACTAGAATGAAAGTTCTGGGTGTTGATATTGTCAATGTAAATGTCTTATGATTAACGCCAGGTTTTCATTCCGTGTCGGAGCAATGATACTGGAATTGTAGGCTCCAACTGGAGTGTTACTCCCCAAGTGAACCTCGGAGAAGAAAGATATGTGATGTGGTAAATATGTAACAGATTATTCAAAGGCCAAACTAAACAGATAAGTCTTTAGTTGAGTTTTAAACATTGAGACTGTGTCTGAGTCCCGAATAAAGGCAGAAAGATTATTCCACAGTTGTGGAGCTTTAAAAGAAAAGGCTCTTCCACCTGCTGTGATCTTTTTGATCCTGGGAACAGTTAATAAGCCTGCATCCTGTGAACGTGCTGGATTGTAATGATCAATAAGTTCACTAAAGCCCTATCCGGACCGAATTAGTTTCTCAGGGGGTCCTGGGGTAATTTTCTCTTTTACGGGGGGTCCTCTGTGATTTTAATCCCGTCCGGAACGAGCATGTCCGTGTTTTTCTCAGACGTCCTCAGAGAAAATTACAGGCGGAATTACCTACTGTTTTTCGCTGTACTCCGTGGTCGTCTGGTAATTTTAGTCCCGTCCGGATCCACATGTCTGAGTTTATACATGCAGACATCACCTTGCGTTTAATAAAACAGCTATATGTCCACTGCCACGCACCGTAGTTACACGTTGGGCGCGCGTTTTCACGGAGATCCACGTAAAGACAGCGGCGAGCGAAAATGGATTTACTGGATTTTTTAATGGATTTATTTTATTTAACGGATTTATTTAGCTATTTACATTCATTAGCGATTTTTTATAATGTGTTTTCTGTATTGGTTTAACAAAATAGCTTAACTTAAACGGAGATCTTAAATGCTGAACTGAACAGTAGTAAAGTTAAAAGTTAAAAAGGAATCATCAGAGTTGGCAGTGTGACATTATTAAACATGCTATCACGTGACAAGGCGATGTCATGTGACCGAGAAAGCCAAAAACTCGTGGGTCCTCCTGTTTTTTCAATTGCTGTCCGGATGCAAGAGTTTTATCACCGAGTACAAGGGTGAAATATTTTTCACAGACGTCCCCCTGAAAAACTAATCCCGTCCGGATAGGGCTTAAGATACTCTGGAGCAGGGGCGATTTTAGGATCTGGTCTTTAGGGGTGCCCAGCCCCCAGTGCTCACAGAGGCACATTTTTTCTCACCAATTGAGGCGAACTAGTACATTTATACATTTTGGAGCCGTATTAGTTTTGCTTTGATTTGTGTTTTCCCCTACAACATTCAATCTTAAATCAAGTACAAATCATTGTGTTTTTAGCATGTAAACTGAAAAATTTTATTAACTTGAACGGTTAGTTTTTTTGTGCTTGTTTTGAGTTCAAATGACATAAAATTGGGTAAAATTCTAGATAAGACTGATTAAGTTCATTATACTTAAAATAAGCAAAATAATCCTAAAACCTGCAATGCCTAGTAAGTCAAAAATTCTTATCAGAGAAAAAAAGATTTATTGCCTTAAAATGACTTAATTAAAAGCCCGGTGCTTTTGCGATTATGGCTCATGCTTCCACATCATCTATTTGCTCTGAGTGTATCAAACTATCTCAGAGGGTTGCAGAACTTCAGGAAATAATCCATACCTTACACTCTATAAGGGAAGAGGAAGAATATCTGGACTCGATTCTTGCCACACAAACCGCGGACAAAACCATCCCTGTGACTGGCAAAGAAAGAGATGTTTCTCTCCATTGTCGCTGGGATGTGCTGGGGGCAAAGCCTGCTCATCTTGGCCTCAACTCCTAATCCCGTTAACAACAACAATGATAAGGGCTGGACTCTTGTTCGGGGGAAGGAACGTAACAGAAACCAGCACAGCAGCGGTGGCAAGCAGCAATCTTCAGAACAGAACATTCTTCTCGATAACAGATATGAAGCTCTTGCCTCAACAGAAGTAGCAGAAACTGAGCAGTCTCATCACAACATACTGCCTCCCTCTCCAGGACATCAAGGACATCAAGCACACCCCAATCAGCATCAGAGATCCGACTCCAGTCGGGCTGCTAAGCATGCAAACAACTCTGGCCATCTGCCGACCAACCACCAGGCTGCAAACTGTGTTAGCATGCTAAGAGTCGTCCCAACCACCAGCTTGCAATTCGTGCCAATCGACAGCTATCTAATAAGCATGCTAATAGGGTTAGCCATCGGGATGCTAACCATGTTGGCCATCGGGGTGGTAACCATGCTGGCCATCGGGGTGGTAACCATGCTGGCCATCGGGGTGGTAACCATGCTGGCCATCGGGGTGGTAACCATGCTGGCCATCGGGGTGGTAACCATGTTGGCCATCGGGGTGGTAACCATGTTGGCCATCGGGGTGGTAACCATGTTGGCCATCGGGGTGGTAACCATGTTGGCCATCGGGATGCTAACCATGTTAGCCGCCGAGGCATTAATGGTGAAAGAAGACGAGGAACACCGCCACAGCCCAAAACGCTGCTAATTGGGGACTCAGTCATCAGAGATGTATGGAGCAACAGTATTAAGGCCTTTTGCTTTCCTCGTGTTACTGTCTGTGAAGTGATACCCATGATTCCACACATATTGCATGACCATCCAGCTACGGAAAGACTGATTGTACATGTCGGCTCTAGCGATGTTTACAAACAACAGTCTGAGATTCTGAAACAGGATTTTAACCATCTGCTTGACATTCTGGAGTTTTCCCGGTGTGAAGTGTTCATTTCTGGACCGATACCAACTGCACGTCAAGGCAGTGGTCACTTTACCAGACTGCTGGCTCTAAACAGCTGGCTCACTACAGCCTGTGCTCATTGGAAGATAAACTTCATTGACAATTTCAACATCTTTTGGAGGCGTCCTGAGCTTTTTAAACCTGATCAGCTTCACCCTAACAGGGCTGGGACTCAAACGCTTGTGGATAATCTAATGTATGGAATCACTCAAATGCGGAATCTGCACCCAACCGCCAGCAGTAAATGTCAGTAATGTCAGTAAAAGGAGCCCACCATCTCCTGTCAGAGAATCTGTCCACAGTCTCAGAGGTAAACTCCAGGATATTGAAGAGGTTCTGCAACACTACAGTCTGCAGTCTTGTAGGAACTCACCTACTTCTCCTGCACACTCAGTGATTTCTCAGGTCTGACACACTGGAACCCATGCTCCTAGTCAGTGCTACATTCCAGTTATTTTAAATAGCCGGTGGCATGGCTCACAGAATCGAAATAAAAATGTAGTCAGAAGAAAACATAAGGGCACAAAACATTGTGCAACAAACAAACAAAATTTGATCCCAGTGAAATGCACAAGTGATGTAGGCGATGCTGATCAAACACACCAAGTCTTCAAAGTCTCCTTACTAAATGT
This sequence comes from Brachyhypopomus gauderio, assembly GCF_052324685.1. Lineage (NCBI taxonomy): Eukaryota > Metazoa > Chordata > Actinopteri > Gymnotiformes > Hypopomidae > Brachyhypopomus > Brachyhypopomus gauderio. The sequence continues at coordinate 42,083,454 of NC_135211.1, read as the reverse complement.
CCGCTCACTCACAAACAAGTCTTTTGTAATACTTCACAACGTACAAAAGTTAAATATGGGGTCCCGCAAGGCTCCATTCTAGGACCACTATTATATATGCTACCATTGGGCACAGTTATAAACAAACATGGTGTCAATTTTCACTGCTATGCAGATGACACTCAACTTTACATATCAGCCAAACCTGATGACAAACTCAGTTTAAGAAAAAGGCCTGTGTAAAAGATATTAAATGCTGGATGTCTCTAAACTTCCTCCAACTTAATGAGGACAAAACAGAAGTTCTCCTTCTGGGCCCTAAGGCCTCAAAACAGAAAATTCCAGATCTAATGCTTAATCTCGCAGGCTACCCCATTACACCTGGCACAGTAGCCAAAAACCTAGGCGTCATACTCGACTCTGACCTATCATTTGATAAATACATAGATAATACTACTAGGATAGCTTTTCTACATCTCCGTAACATTGCTAAATTAAGAAATGCATTATCACAGGATGATGCGGAAAAATTGGTGCACGCCTTTGTTAGCTCTAGATTAGACTACTGCAATGCACTACTGTCAGGATGTTCAAATAGGAATCTAAATAAACTTCAAATAGTTCAAAATGCCGCAGCCAGGGTTCTGACCAGAACTAGAAAATTTCAGCATATCAGTCCAGTCCTATCAGCCCTGCATTGGCTCCCAGTTAAATTCCGTATTGACTTTAAAATTCTTTTATTAACTTATAAAGCATTGCACGGGCTTGCTCCTGAGTACCTTCAGGAACTTATTTCCTATTACGAACCCCCACGCCCACTAAGATCACAGGGTGCTGGTCTTTTATTAGTTCCAAAAATTAATAAGGTAACAGCAGGGGGAAGAGCCTTTTCTTGTAAGGCCCCCCAGCTTTGGAATAATCTTCCTAAATGCGTCCGGGACTCCGACACAGTCACAATCTTTAAGTCTAGGTTGAAAACCCACTTATTTAGTTTAGCGTTTGATAATTAATATCCCCCCTTAGATAAAAGTACAGATCCAGGGGTTCATAGACGAAAGGTTTTATGGTAGACTGGGGCGCTGGTGCTGTCGTCCTGTCACTGCTCGTGGTCACTCAAGTTTGTTGACAGTGCAGTGGACGGATGCCATTGTCTCAGAATGCCCCCAAGCCTATGTTACCTTCTGGTTCTGCCTTTTTAGCTAGGCTGTAATAATTTAACTAAATGCCGGAGTTGCTGCCACACTCCGGAAATGTTTATAATTTTACCTGTCCTGTATATGTCCTCATACAGAGCTAATTTTCCCTGTTTCATTTCTCCACATGGCTGCCCGCCTGCTTGAGGAATAATGAGATGAGGAGACCAGCGATCCATCCTGAGCCAGCCACCTCCTGCCTAACCGGATGCATACATCATGATGGACATTATTACATATTTTTCCTTTTCTTTCTCTTCTTTCTGTCTAAATTGTTGTTGTCATGGTGACCGGTGTCGGCCAGAGGAGGATGGGTTCCCCCCTGAGTCTTGGTTCCTAGGGAGTTTTTCCTTGCCACTGTCACCCTTGGCTTGCTCACTGGGGGCTAGGACTCGGCACTTGTAAAGCTGCTTTGTGACAACAACTGTTGTAAAAAGCGCTATATAAATAAAATTTGATTGATTGATTGATTGATTTGATAATAGCTAAATTAATTGAAGATTACTGTCTGGACTTTCTTTTTCTAACAGAGACTTGGCTTGATAGCAATGGAGCAATAGTGCTAAATGAGGCTTTGCCTCCCGACTTTAACTATTTGAATGTCTCCAGAGTAAATAAGAGAGGTGGTGGTGTTGCATGTTTTTACCATAAAGCATTCCGCTGTAAGCAGATCTCATTGGGGGAACATCCTACGTTTGAATATCTGGCAGTACAACTCAACAGTACTTATTCAGTTCTTTTGGTTGTTGTCTATCATCCTCCCAGACTACATGCAGATTTTCTTGAGGACTTTGAGGAAATGCTTTCAAGGATTTTGGTTGATTTTGATTATGTTTTAATTGCTGGGGATTTTAACTCTTTCGATCTCATACAGCATGTATCAGGCCCAACTCATAAGCATGGCCACATTTTGATCATTTCTAAACGTATAGAGGTTAATAATACTGAAATTACTGATGTTGCAATCTCTGACCATTTTGGTGTATTTTTCAATATGTCATTATCTACTAGAACACTCAGTGAAAAGCGTACAATAACCAAGCGTTATCTCAGTGCTGGCAGTGCCGTGGCCTTCACAGACATGATACAGTCCCTCCCTCCCCTCTCAGAAAATGGGAATGAGCTAGTTGAATCATTCGCACACAGAGTTAGGAACTGTATTGATGCTGTGGCACCAAAGGTAACTAAAATAATCTCTGGTAAAATTAAGATGCCCTGGAGAAACATTCCATCTATTGTAAAATTTAGGCAAGATTGTAGGCAGGTTGAGAGACGTTGGCGAAAGTCAAAATTGCAAGTACATTTTGATATTTATAAAACAACATTGAAGAATTACAACAGTGAAGTGAAATCAGAAAGGAAAAACTATTTCTCTACCTTAATAAATTCATCCAATAATAACTCAGCTGTCTTGTTCAGAAGCATAGATCTGCTAGTAAACCCCACCTCCTGTAGCTTCCTTGAGACTGTTTCAGTTGAAAAATGTGAGGAGTTTGCTATATTTTTTAGGGACAAGATTACTAGTATAAGGCAGAACATAGCAACAAGCACTAATAGACCATCAACCCTTACATCAGTTACTCAGCCTAACCTAATATGTCTTATTTCCAAGAAGTTGACATGGTAACACTACTTGATGTGATCTCATCACTAAAATCCTCTACTTGTGAACTGGACCCTTTACCAACAAGCTTTTTCAAGCAGGTTCTGAGCTCATTAGCAAATGAAGTTCTAACGATTGTTAATCAGTCTCTGCAATTGGGTGAATTCCCTAAAATTTTTAAAACTGCAATGGTTAAACCACTATTAAAGAACAGAAATCTTGATCCCACAATTCTTAATAATTATCGACCTATATCTAACCTTTCCTTTCTTAGCAAAATAATTGAAAAAGTAGTGTCAATCCAGTTGAATGACTATGTCAAAGTAAATCAAATAAATGACACTTTTCAATCTGGTTTCAGAGCTCTCCACAGCACTGAAACAGCCCTAGTTAAGGTAGTAAATGACTTGAGATTGAATAAGGATGCAGGCAAACTCTCAGTCCTTTTTCTGCTAGATTTAAGCGCCGCTTTTGACACCGTTGATCATGAAATACTTCTTGATCGACTACAGAGCTGGGTAGGCCTTAGTGGCTTAGTCTTAGACTGGTTTAGATCATAACTAACTGGGCATGATTACTATGTAGCATTAGGTACCTCTTCCTGCACACGTCAAAAAATTACTTGTGGCGTCCCCCAAGAATCAATTCTTGGGCCGTTACTATTCAACCTATATATGCTTCCGGTACCACACATCATTAAAAAACATGGTATTAGTTATCATCAATATGCAGATGACACTCAACTGTAGGCTATATCTCGCTAGAACCTAAAGCCCTAAAATCAATTTGCTCACTGTTTGACTGCATAGATGATATACAGACATGGATGTCTGACAATTTTCTACAGTTAAATAAACAGAAGTCAGAGGTTCTTGTTCTTGGCAGTGATTCACAGAGGAATGATGTCCAGACTTATTTAAATCATATGAATCTGAATGCCAGACAATGTGTTAAGAACCTGGGCGTCACCTTTGATAATGAGCTCAACTTCAAATCACACATCATGACTACATGCAAGACAGCTTACTTTCACCTTCGAAACATCACTAAGGTACGAGATATGCTCTCTCCTGCTGACAGTGAAAAACTTGTCCATGCATTTATCACATCAAGGCTAGATTATTGTAATGCTGTTCTATCTGCTCTTCCAAAGAGCTCTATTTCGCACCTACAGCGAGTTCAGAACGCGGTTGCAAGGGTTCTAACCCGCAGGAGAAAGAGAGATCATATTACACCTGCACTCCACTGGTTACCTGTCAGCTTTAGAATATATTTTAAGGTTCTAGTGATGGTTTTTAAATGTCTTCATGGTCTTGCCCCTCTTTACCTCAGTGAAATGATGGTTAGATATGTTCCAGTCAGGTCTCTCAGGTCTTCAAACAGTAATCTACTGGTGATTCCTAAAAGCCGACTAAAGATTGGCGAGGGTGCTTTTAGCCACTATGGCCCAAAGCTCTGGAATTCTCTTCCTGAAGAGCTCAGAGGCATTTCATCCCTGCATAGTTTTAAGAACAGTCTCAAAACATTCCTGTTTAGATCCGCTTTTAGTTAAGAAATTCTCAATCTTATTTACTTTATTACATTATGTTGTCTATTATTTTCTAAATCCAATTATCTTAATAGTTTTATCTTATTTACTTTACTTCTTATTATCTTATTGACTTTACCTTTTTTACTTTTTATGTTATTTTAATATTTTTATCTTTAATTTCTTTTAACATTTTCCTTTTGTCTTTTTGTCTTATCTCCTTTTAATGTTTATTTTATTTATACTGTAAAGCACTTTGAGTTGCATGTATGTATGAAAGGTGCTATACAAATAAAGATTATTATTATTATTATTATTTTACTTGTTAAGATATATTTTTTTTTTGCAGTGAAGAAACATACCTTCTCACCCCAGCTCAGGTGCTGGCTGCCTTGCAGATCCAGAAATGTAGAATGTGAACAGCTAGCTTACGACCAGAACAAAATGCCAAGCTGTAGACAATTCTAGCAGCAAGTAGTCGCGTGAATGTGCCATATCAGAAGAGATATAGTTGATAAGTGAACTGGTCACAAGCCTCGTTTTGAAGCAGGGTTGCCAGATTGGCCAGTCGAACCAAAGTATTGCGCAGGTGCAGAGCAAGTTTTTTGCATAATATAATATTTAAAAAATGTGTTGAGCCAGGGGGTGCTGAGCAACCTCACGGTGGTGCTCTAGCACCACCAAAATACCCTAGCCTCGCCCCTGCTCTGAAGCTAAGCCATGCAGTGTTTTATATGTTAATAAAAGTATTTTATAGTCAATATGGAATCTAACTGGCAGCCAATGTAGTGACGATAGTACGGGACTAATGTGATCAAATTTTTTAGTTTTCGTTAAAACTCGCGCTGCTGCGTTCTGAACAAGCTGGAGTTTGTTTATCGATTTACCAGAACATCCAGCTAGAAGACTATTGCAATAATCTAGGCGAAAGGATATGAATGCATGGATTAGCTTTTTCGCATCACTTGTCTTTAATATATTTCTAATTTTAGCAATGTTGTGTAAGTGAAAGAACGCTACCCTAGTTATATTATTAATGTGTGTATCGAACGAGAGATCTGGGTCTATTGTGACACCTAAGTTCTTTACCTCTGCGCTGGGGGTTATAGTAAAATAATGTAGATTCAGTGCTACATTACGTAGCATTGTCTCTCGCTGCTCTAGACCCAACTATTATTAGCTCTGTTTTATCTGGATTTAGTGCTAGAAAGTTACATGCCATCCAATGTTTTATCTCTTCTACACACTTTTCGATTTTACTGTTTACACCCAAATCATCGGGTTTAGCCGATAAATATAGTTGGTGTCGTCTGCGTAGGAGTGGAAACTGATGTTGTGCTTATGCATAATCTCGCCTAAGGGTAACATGTAAAGTGTAAATAGAAGTGGTCCTAAGACTGTCCCTTGTGGGACACCATATCTAACCTGAACAGATTTAGATGTTTTATTAACACTTACACATTGGAAGCGATCGGTCAGATATGATCTAAACCAGGAGAGTGCAACTCCTTTAATACCTACTGTGTTTTCTAGTCGATCCAGCAAAATGTTGTGGTCTACAGTATCAAAAGCTGCGCTAAGATCTAACAGTATAAGGAACGAGATGAGCCCATTATCTGACGATATCAGTAAATCATTCACTACCCTGAGTAAAGCTGTTTCAGTGCTGTGGTTCGGTCTAAATCCTGATTGGAACTTTTCATGAATACTATTTGATTGGAGATAATGGTTTAAGAGGTTATTGTTTCCCATACTGATTTTGTGAATGTAGAAAAAAATATTAAAATATAATGAAAGCATTCCTTTTTGTAAAATGGTTTCTATTTCAAGTCGTTACAATTGTATGCAATTTGTACATGATTATTGAATTCGTCAGCATTTCTAACGTAAGGAAACATGTTCTTAGATTTGAAAACTAAAAACACAGAAATGCTGTTCTAGAACACAAATGAATCGGAAGAAGAAATACCAGCACACAACATGACATATTGAGCAGTGGGCATATAGGTGAACGGATTTAAAGGGGCAGTTTCAGAGGCTTATTGAAGGCCTTATTGATGGTGGACCAGAGAAATAACAAATGAATCATAAAGAACAGGTCGCTCCCTAAGAGAGAAACCTGATTTTAGCCTGACCCTACATAATTTTATACCTCAAATCTAAGTTACTTAGTAACGCGTTACTCTAATCGTACCACTTTTTTCGATAACGAGTAATATAACGCGCTACTATTTCCAGTCCAGTAATCAGATTAAAGTTACTTATCCAAATAACTGCGTTACTATTTTTATTTTCCCTAGTAAAAATATATATTTTTGCTTTCTTCTTGGCTCAGTTCTACTTTTGCGTCTGACCGTAACGCTCGACTCCGCACGCTGTGCGCAACCCTGTGAGAGCGCGAGCACGTTTTACCAGTCATTTTTTTGCAGCCAGGTTACATGATTGCGCGCGACCCTGTGAGAGCGCGAGCACGTTTTACCAGTCATTTTTTTTGCGGCCAGGTTACATGATTCAGGAGGTGAAATTGAGAGGAATAGAATACCTTCTTGGCTCAGTTCTACTTTTGCGTCTGACCGTAGCGCTCGACTCCGCATGCTGCGCGCCACCCTGTGAGAGCGCGAGTACGTTTTACCAGTCATTTTTTTGCAGTGTCCTCCTCCCGTAACGATATGTGGTAGTATAAAGAAACACCCCTCAAAAACAGGGGAAGGGACATTTACCTGATGAATTTTAATGTTGCTTTGTGTTCCACGTTTGAAAAGTGCTGGAATTTTGACTAACGTCGCTTACTTTAAAATGCTTGAAATTGTAATGGTATTTCGTTTCACAAGCCGTCTGACTGAACAGTTCGCTTGTATTACGTTTACAAATAAATTTACAAATAATACGGCGCAGCTACACAAACGTAATGTCAGGAGATACAGTAGCGACTACTACTCCTCACGGCGAGTCTTAGCCCTTTAACCTTATGCTGCAGTCTTACTAGCCCTTGATGCTTGATGCTGGTTGGCAGCCATCTTTGAGCGAATGGTACTAGTACACTTCAACACTAGATATCTCAAGTTGTACATATAGGAAAATCATCATTCATGGCTCAAACTGAAGTAGACAGTTGGGGGAACATACTGATTCACTTCAATATCATATTCACATAATTTGGTTTATTTTAGAGCCTCTATTACAAATGCTAAAATGCCAGGAATGTCAAAAATTTTGACTTGAACTTGAACATGACTGGAATGTATATTCACATAGTTATTCAAATCTCTTATTGGAAATTGCAAAAAGTTTCGCTAGGGTCTTTTCTAACAACACAGAAAAAATGAAGCAAATCCATGCAAGCATTGCAAAGTTATTCCACTTTGTTCCAAGGAATGTCCAGTTCACCACACCCTGTCCAAATGTGCTAAGTATGTGCCACACCCGGTACACACCCTTAGTCAACCAAGCTAACATGCTAACAAATTCCATACACGAAACCGATGAGCCATTTCAAACAACAACGCTGCACATATTACAGAAAGACCAGAAAATTCCAATGAATAAATTCCATGTCCAAATATGAACGTTATGATATCATATTTATGTCCAATATAGTCCGACAGCATAAGCTAGGTTACCGTAGCCAACTCCGGTAGCATCCGACACGATACAGAGTGCTGCAGCACTCAAACGCTCTAAAACTGTTTATAATCTAACGCTTAGTTAATGTTTAGTATTAGAATATATATTTTGTACAATATCGCTTATGAAAAATTATCCATTGTCACTCACAGTACGTAGAATCGCGTCGTAGCCGGTGTACCATCTCACTTCCGGGTTGGCGAAAATTCCGAAAATTGCCCATATATTCCACACAAAGTAATCCGTTTATGTTCAAAAGTATCCACAATCCACATAAAAACGAACAAAATAATCCATGGCAGCTTCAGTTTCGCCGAACAGTGTGTTCTGGGGAGCTTAGCTTAGGTTAGCAAAGGGTTAGCTTATGTTGCTATGCTAGCGGCCGAAATTGGAAATGAAGCGCCAGTTTCCGAGGGCTCAATTTAAAAATATACTTGACCAATCATGTCATATGAGGGCTGGTTAGCTTCGGAAGGATGTACACTATTGGTTAGAACAGCTTTCAATCACTTCTGAGGCTCCAGCTTGTCTCTGTGGGCTTATTGGTTCACCCTCCCCCCCTCCCCTTCGCACCTCGCCGTGGGAGAGGTTGTAAAACCTGTCATTCAAAGTCACTACCCCACTTTAGACCAATAAAAACCACTCAAATCAAAGCAGAACCGCTGCAGCTTTGTAATGAGGGATCAAATCAGCGTTAAAAACGCTTCTGTGACGCTTAGGGGGCAGATTTGTCGGAGTGTCTCATTCAGGAAGCGGATTTTGGAAAATTTTGCAGTGAGGTGAGCAAGCTTTTTAAGGTACTTAACCACAACGGATCTACGCTGTTAAGGTCTTAAATTAAAGCCTTATTAGTAAACGATTTTTAGGTGACAAAACATTAAGACATTTCACAACATAAATATGTTTTGTAAACGGATATGTCGGGAGACCCCCTCGCGGGGTGCACTTTTGTGGTCAACTTCAAAGCCGGATATCTCGCGATCGGCTGCACGTAGACGGCTGAAACTCGGTAGGCATGTAGATGGGATAGGAAATTTTTATTTAAGCGCTTTTGTTCGGAGATTCATTAATGTTTAATATGTTTTATATCGCCGTAAAGGAGCTGGGCCCGCCGGCGGGCCCACTAGGGGGCGCTGACACTGGGGGGGCGGAGTCTGCGCGTGCCAGGGGTGCGTTATCAATAAAGTTTTCCTCCTCTGGATTTTTGGATTAAGCAGTTTCTGCCTCGGTTACCGAACCTGCTTCAATACATTGTTACTGTTAAAAATGCACATCCAATAAAGTGAGTATTGGAAAAATAGATTTTGCTGCTGAATGTAACTACTAAAGTAACTTGTAATCTAATGTAGTTACTTTTAAAATCAAGTAATCAGTAACGTAACTAAGTTACTTTTAAAAGGAGTAATCAGTAATCGGATTACTTTTTCAAGGTAACTTAGCCGGAGATAGGTGGAATATGGTTTAATCAGTCTCATTAACAAAGGGTTAAGTTCTGATTCCGCGCAGTGACCTAATACCATCAATCAAAATATGTATTTACCACCGTGACCAGATTAATGAACAAATATCAAAATTTATTAAATGGTTAATATGACAATTGAAATAAAGGATAACATGTGGGATGATTTGGCTCAAAGTGAAACTAAACCTATACGTGAATCTACTAATCAAACCAGATACATAATGGTAAACACCAAAGAATAGAAAGTAGGATAGTATGAAGAGAAGATCCGGGCATAGATTACTATAGTAACAACTATTGCTAAATCGGACTCTGGGAGGTAGAGATATAATTGTTCGCTAACAGACGAACTGGCAACCCCAAACAGCACGTGAACTCTGGGTCTTACTGTGACGCCGGCACGTCCGTGCGTGAGTCCGGGGGAGGAAGGCGTGTCGACCGACGCGCGTTCAATGTTCGTTCACTCCTGAGGTGGCTGGGTCAGCTGAGTCTGTCTTTCAAGACGGCTCGAATCGCTAAGACCTGGCGATGATGTCACAGTCGTGGCTGGAGGGTAGCAGTTCACTTGATGAGATGGACTTCGAAGTTAAACTAAAGTTAATTTCTATTGGCCAAACAGAAATAACTCGAATTTAACTAAGAAAGGAAGATGAGCTTGACTTTAAAACAATGAAAACAAAAGTAAGTTTGACGGACACAGACTAAATAAAACACGTTCTCGAGAAATAAATTATAACGAAGATCTCCTAGAAGTTGGATAAAGTTCTAACTTAATTGCGGTCTCTTGGCATCACTCCAACTCTTCTTTTCACTTCTCGAGGGAGACCTTTTAAGCAACATTTAGGGGCGTGACTGTAGTTCCCCATGAGCTGCTATTCTGGTGATCATTGGACTCTGATTCCTGAATATGCATAATCTCTGCCCGGACAGGAGGTAATCCGAGAAAGGAGAGAGAGGGGAGAAGGGAGAGAAGGGGGGTTTGTGACCCTGCCCGTCTCTCAGAGATTTAGTTAATGGTAGACAAAAGCAGACTATTACAATTTCAAGACAATTGGAATTCTCTGGTTCCTAAATAAATTGATTTGTATGCTCTGCCTAAATAAGTATTAATTTGACTCTACCAGCCTATACCTTGAGCCATTCTTAATTTCCACTTCTGGACACTGAATGACACATAATGCACAGACAGGTATAAATATGAGGTCACAAAAGCACATATGAACATGGTTACATTTGGTAAGTGACAACTTAATACATGTATATGTACACTGTAAAAAAAATCCTAATTTTATGGAAAATAACTAAATATTTAATGTATTTTAACATTTTTTCCAATTGTATGCAAAACTTATTACAAAAAAATTACAGACATTATTTGTAATTTGACAAAATGTCTTTTATTTTAAGTATAATGACAATAATTACAAGTTACATGATTTTCTCGTTTTTTTATGGAAATAATACAGTATTATTTATACGGTATTTTTCTGCTTTCTTAAATTATATACAGATTCATGTATAATTACAGCAATTATCTGCAATTAAACATTCGGTTGATTATATAAAGGTTTATGTCTGTAAGAACTAAAAAGTTTTTTTCTCTCTCATTTTAATCAAAATCTTATGTCTTTTGGCACTGCTGGTTTAAACATGATTTTCAATGTCAGAAATGAATGTGGTTTCCATAGTATTAGCTTACATGTATCAATACTCATATTTTGATTGTTAGGCATCCTCGTAATTTAGATGATCCATTGATGTTCAGGAGAAAAATGTACACAGAACAAAATATATAGGTTTGGACATATTAATTTGCCACAGAACGTGATGGTAATTGATTTGACGAAAAAGAAAATAATTTCTGCAATTGAAAATGCTCATTTTTATGATGCCTACAGAATGAAGAGTGACTTCCTAATAGGGGTGGGCGGATCGATATTTATATCGATAGTATCGATACAAAGGTGAGGATCGGTATCGGATCGATACCACGGCGAAAATATCGATTCTTTTGCTGCAGTTTAGAGGTCTGCGCGGGACTGCTTTTTTAATCCCGCTCCCGCTTGTTTTAATCCCGCTCCCGCCAAAAAATCGCTTGTTTTAATCCCGCTCCCGCCGGCACCGGCTTGTTTTAGTCCCGCTCCCGCCCGCACCGGCCAAAAAATCGCTTGTTTTAATCCCGCACCCGCCCGCCACATACACATTTCTGTCGCCCCCGCCCGCAATCCTAATATGAATTGAATTAATTAGATTTAATACTTGAAATATTCTTATATATTTATTAAAACAGCAATATAGCGATGGATCGCGCTGTCCCATTTCTTACCACAGTCCAAACACATGCCATCAGGTGACGTACACCAACACTTTCTGATATCAATCACAACAAGCCGATTTCCCTCTCCATTAATTACAATGGAATATGACTTCCATACATCAGACTTTCCTGTAGTTGGCTTAATTGTGGTGTATTCGCCTGTTTTAATTGAATTTTCCACAGCTGAAACTGGTTGACCGTCTACAGCAGGGGTCGGCAACCTATGGCACGCATGCCACCATTGGCACGAGGCATAATCACTGGCACGCGACACGCTGGACCAGCATCAGCAAAAATATATATAATTTAATATAAATTATTATATTAATGGATTATAATTTCAAGTAAAAAGTATCGCCCCCCAAACAGTTTGGAAGTATCGGTATCGGCGATACTGACCAGTATCGTATCGGTATCGTATCGATACCAAAATTCCGAGTATCGCCCACCCCTACTTCCTAATGTCAGTTCAGACATTAGATTTTTACATTGGCATATCTAAAGTATGTAACTGTAGTAATGGCTGTAGGAGATTTCTGTTGATTGTTCCATCTCTATTGATGTCTGTTCTCATTTTAGTTCTTGTGCAGTCAATGGCAATAGAAAATGGCAGTTTGTTTGGGTACTGGACTTTTAAAAGAAACATTTCTAAACACTGGGTCTGTACTTGAACATAACCAAGGAAATAACCTGTAACACACTGAGAGACAGATGAACTGATATACTGGTAGACGTACATTGTAATGGAAGAGGCTTTTAAACTTAAAAATGTGTGTGCCTATAGTTACACACTGGAATAAAAACACAAGTTGAACAACCACTTAAATATAAATGTTATCTCTAGGCTAGGGGCATAAACGTGATTTGAGCTCAACGTATTGCTTTTAACCATAATTGGTTAATCTGACTGTCATTCAGGAAACTGGCCAATGACAATTGTTCGCGCCTCTCAGGTCATGTTTGAAAATTTCAGCGAGTGTGCTGATGGTGGACATTACGGTCGGTCAGCCTACGAGCTGTGGTGGCTAGCTAGCTACCTGGATTATTTTACATCTGCCTGCCAAATTATTATTTTGAGCGGATTATCGTTGGATGATTCTACAAAATAAGATGGAAACGGGGCACAGAGGAAGAAAATTTAAGTGAAGCATTATTGGTGACATCAGGTAAGAAAACGTCCTTACTTTATGTAAGCCAATGTTAGCTAGTTAACTAGCTAGTTAGCCCAGTTTAAAAACACATTTCACTTGAATGTTTCATTTGATAAAGATGAAAACAATAAAATATTAATATCTAATATTTTCCGATGCTTTAAAATACTTTAATTCGGTCACTGTTAAATACATAATGGGTTAAATAATTCTCTATGCGGTAATCAAGTCTTTGTTATAAGGTTCATTGAACATAACTAAATCTAGCGACAGCTAGTTACTCAAATTCGGTCTCATTTTGAATTGGTTTTAATGTGAGGTGAACCTTGAAATAGTTGAGCATTTTTCTGAGGTAACGTTAAGTCTAATTTGCTAGGAACGTCGCCGACTATTCCTATAACGATTAATATTTACATTAAATAATGTACAAATCAATGTGCTTAACAGTTCAGCTTTCTCCATATGCCACTGATGTCGCATGTTGTAGTTGACGTCATTTCTACATTTTTAGCACTCTGGATCTAGATTTTGAGCGGCAGACATTAATGGGGTTTAAAAAATCCGCCTCCATCACGTTCTGCGAGGCTGAATATTGTACCGTCCGCCAATGGGCAGCATCGAGGGGTGGAGTCTTCAGGCCTCCCAGCAGGCCCCGCGGTGAGTTCCCCCTGTTTCCCTGGATGTGTGTTGTATGTGTGTTAGTGTTCCCCCTCCCTTTCCCCCTTAGAATCAGTGTATTTGGCACTTGTTTATGCTTTTAGGGTGTTGCTTATAAAATAACAGTTCGCTAACATTGGTGTCATGACTCATTCTGGTCCTTCTGACTCGACACCGTTACAATATGTAATGAATATGAATAGACTTAAAACTGCAGCATTTTTTTGTTGAAACCTTTCCAGATTAATGGAGAAAATCCTATGCAATTAAAATTCTTGTTGCTGCTGGACCACTTCTCAGTTAAGCTAATGCAGATCTGCACTAAAGAAAGAAAGGGTGAAGGAGACCAGGTATGGTTTGTGTAAAAAATTAAAACACCATTATTGGGATCATTGTGAAGATTTTGTCCATTGCATTTTAACCCTTAGGGAATAAATATGCTTTCTCATATGTTAAATATGTAAAGCAAAAAAATAATATGCACCAAGTTTGGCCTACATTTTGTTTACTGTACAGAGCTAGAGCGCAACACAGCCCAGAGCAGGAGCGCCACACAGCCCAGAGCAGGAGCGCCACACAGCCCAGAGCAGGAGCGCCACACAGCCCAGAGCAGGAGCGCCACACAGCCCAGAGCAGGAGCGCAACACAGCCCAGAGCAGGAGCGCAACACAGCCCAGAGCAGGAGCACAACACAGCCCAGAGCAGGAGCACAACACAGCCCAGAGCAGGAGCACAACACAGCCCAGAGCAGGAGCGCAACACAGCCCAGAGCAGGAGCGCAACACAGCCCAGATCAGGAGCACTAGCTCACAGTACAAATCAATCTGGCCATTATGTTGAGGTGAGTGACTCTCCCTGCTGCACCACTACACTGGATCTTCAGGATCTGCCACCTCCTGAATCCCTCTTCACTGTTTATGTGTTTTCCAAGATTAAGTGCTATCATTGTCATGATTCAACATAACAGAAGTCTGATCCCTTTTTTAAATGGCTTTGCAGTTTTCATTCTTGCATGAAAACTGATGTCCAGATGTATAAGCTTAACAAAGCTCTGTAGGTTTTCAAAGGGACTCCGATAAGGTGAACGTATCACATTTTTGTCTCTTTGAAAAAGAGCTTTGTTAACCTGCACACTTGTACCCCTAGACATCAATGGTTTTCCAAGGATGAACTTGAGTAGTAATTTCAATATCAATAAATTTTCTACCTGCAAAGATTCAGAATCTAACCAAGTAAATGATGATTTAAAGACTTATCATTTATACCAAATCATGGTATAAATGGTTTCAGCTCATAAGAACTATAATATTTGTAATGTTATTGGCACAAAATTAACAGCAGCTAACTTTGGATTTTGTCTGCAACTTTTTAACAGGCAGACTTCAGCTTTTCACTTCTGAGAGGCCAATGACCAGATCCTGCAGATTTCTTCTCTGCAACATATGGAGAATACAACCTTTTCTTTCACAGGAAGCTACCCAGGTGCTTGTACAGTCTCTCATCATCTCAAAGCTGGACTACTGCAACTGCTTACTTATGGATCTTTCTCTATGGGTCATCAGACCTCTACAACTGATCCAGAATGCAGCAGCACAACTGGTCTTCAATCTCCCCAAGTTCACATGTCACTCCAGTGCTGCATTCTCTTTACTGCCTTCCAGTAGCTGCATACATCAGATCTAAAACCTCGATGCTTGCCTGCAAAGCAGAGGTGGGGACTCGAGTCACATGACTTGGACTCGAGTCAGACTCGAGTCATTAATATTAAGACTTTTGACTTGACTTGAAAAAATATTCAGAGACTTAGACTTGACTTGGACTTTTACACCAATAACTTGGGACTTGAATTGGACTTGAACCTGTTTACTTGCAAAGACTTGATTTTTTTTTACCCCAAATCTAAATTTTAAAACGCATATTAATATTTATAAAGTGCGCCCCATTAATTTCATTTCCGTCCTTCTGACGCAGACCAGTCCTCTGCTTTTCCACACTCTGTACGTGTGTGTGCATGAGCTGCAGCACAACCAATCAAATGGGGGGTTGGCGAACGTAAGTTTTTACCGGGCGGGGTGTAAAATGGACACAAATTAAGTATTATATCGCGATCGATCGATCGCCAGGGGTTGGTGCCAGAGCGAACTAGTAACTCATTGAATCATAGATGTGGATCAGAGGTAAATAAACTAGATTTTTTTCCGGCGTGAGAAATCGGACGTGTGGCGTGAGAGCGTGTGAAGACGGTCAAATGCGTGTGTCTCACGCTCAATGCGTGTGTCTCACGCTCAATGCGTGAGAGTTGGCAACCCTGGGTTCTGTATCTGATCTCGGGGAAGAGAGCCTCTCTCTGTCACCATCATAATATCCAGTTCTATCTCAGCATGGATTGTGTATTTGAAGACATCTACGTCGAGAAAAAAATATATTGACAAAAGTGGAGCGAGTTTTCAGCTATGGGGACATCATTCATCGTGCACAAATGACATACAGACTTTTGGCCAGGAAATGCAATGCAGAATAGTTTACTGAAATGTCTAAAGTTGCAGGTTCCTGTTAATTGTTCAGTTCTTATATTTGTTTGTCTTGTGTCACTCACACATGTTCTCCAAGAAACCAGATAAGAGAAGAGAGGGAAAATTATGGGGCTATTATAGTGTCACCAGAACCTGAACCTGAAATCATTATTACTTGAAAAAACAGTCTGTAAAATCCTCGCAGGTATGCAAAAATTCGAGTTAAAATTCAGGTTCAGGTCGAAATTCAGGTTCGGGTCGCAATTCAGGTTCGGGTCGCAATTCAGGTTCGGGTCAAAATTCAGGTTCGGGTCGTAATTCAGGTTCGGGTCGAAATTCAGGTTCGGGTTGTAATTCAGGTTCAGGTCGAAATTCAGGTTCGGGTGCAATTTGTAGTATATTTCGCTTTGTATTGGTTTATATTGTTAGTCTAGATTACGTCTGTTACGACCCCACGATGTCATGGGTCTAGGTTTGGGGTGTGGGGTAGTAGCATGTGCGTAGTGGACAAGATGAAATTAAAGAAGAACGCGAAAACCAGACGGATACGTAAGAAAACGCTTTACTGCAGAGTGGTAATGGGTAGAAGAGCCTTTTCTACGCAGCAAAACACTGAACAGACACGTACGTACAAAAATACACGATTGACCATAAACCAACCAAGGAAAGGAGCAGTAGACGGCACCAAAGAAAAGAAACAAACAAAATATACTACACTAAGTTAACAAAGCAAGACTCACACCTTACTAACATAAATAAAGAAAATATATCTACGACGATAATCTCAAACAAATATACATACACGGTGCCCGCCTCTATACTGGTGTTTCTTATAAAATATCCCTGCATGGGTGTCTATATAATTGTGCACATGCTACTACGTTCTTACTCCATGGTGGCGATTTTCACAACGCTATTCATGACAAAAGCTATCGCACAAACCCTCACCTCTCACATGAGAATCATGAGCTACAGTTTCTCAAAAGTCACACACAACCGTAAAGGCAATAAATGCTCGCGTCGCCTCCCGGCAACTTCCAGCAACTCCGTCATGCAGATTATGAAGCCGAATATCCTACCCCTCATCCAGATCACGATCTTCGATTGGCCGACATAATCCACCCGTACCGAGGCAATCCACCTGTTAAACCAAAATTAACCGAAAGAGAAAACAACCTCCCCAAAATCCACAGTTCACGTAACACCGCAGCATCAGCCATCAACCACCGAGCGGCTACTGCCACTCATTGTCTACCACTAATCTAAATTCGACATTATCGTTAAAGAGTATGTGTTCTGTATGAGAGTATGTGGTGTGTGCATGGGCAGTGGCGTGCACAGACATTTTGGGGGGCAAGTGCTGGGGGGAAGGGGGGGGCACTTTTTAGCGCACGTGGAACAATTCATTATAAAAAAATTACAAGCGCATGTTGAATGAAATTTGACTTTTATTAGTAACATTCTCTAAACGTGAGTTTTCAATGGAAAAAGTCACACCGCCAACTGATAAAATCCATATCCAATATTAACTATAGTCATTGTCCTTCAGTTAACTTCTGTTTACCCTCCACTGTCTGCAGGCATTGTTGCATATATTTTGCAATTAGTAAATCAATATAGGCTTACAATTAAGACAGTAAAAAGACCAAAAAGTACGAGAATGAGTTATAGGCTACTGACTGTTGTCATTACACGAATGCAGATGGACATTTTTCACAGGTAATGGGGAACTTCCCGTTTCTTCTTTCACAAACGAATGTGTTAATTTATGTTGCCTAACAAAACGTATACAACAGAAAACGTTCAGCTTAACACATAGATTTGCAAACTCTACCTTAATTATTTGTATGTGGTCGTCCTCACGTTATCTATCACTGATTTGGGCTAGTGCGACTAGTTTATCAGGTGACCATCGGCTAAAAATGCTTAGTAGTGTCGTGCTTGTGCTCCTCCGTATGTGAGCTGCGGCACTTGTGTGGATGATGTGAGTGGAAAAACTTCGCACGACAAGGAATCTAAAGTTTACTGTTTTTACTGAAATCTTGGCAGGTCAATACAGAACATTTAACATTACAGCAACACGAACAGATTGTCAGATGTACGGGCTCCAGCTCGGGCACAGAACAGCAGTTTGCACTGTCCATGCGATGAGCCGTGAGCGCCGTCTGTTTTTATTAATTACCATGGCAACCATTTCTAACCGATCGCATCCTACATGCGCTACACACACACATCAACAAAGAGAGAGGAGGGAACTAATTCCTCAAATGTGAACTCTTACAGTAGTTTGGTGCTGTATGAGACATTTTACTGCACAACAAAATGATTTCACGTTGGGCTTAGAGGACAAACGGTACGATTTGACTTGATGTGTATGTGACCTGGCTGGTGGGGACGGGAGAAGAAGTCTATCTGTGAGCGTGTGTGCTGTGCTGAAGACGCTTCCTTCCACTCGCTGAACTGAACTGCTGCAGCGCATCTGGTGTGACAAAGGAATAGAGAGGTCGGGTGTGTGCGAGGTGGTGGCGCATTTCAGGGCATTGTTTTTAATCGCTCAGGTTTTCAAAAGATCATTTCAAACCGACCTCAGTAAAATGATAATAATAAAAAACGAAGTTTCAAAAGGGCACTTTCGTTGATAAAGGGCAGAGTTGGGGTCTAATTGTGCACGCCACTGTGCACGGGTAAGTTTGAGTGTTTTCGTGTTTATCTGTACTCGTTCTCTGGTATGTTCGCTTTAGTCATCCGTGTAGCGGACCACTTGGATTAATCACACAAACAATGCTCGGAGCTTCGACTGGTGTATCTTTATTCTCTCCTCCTTTCGCCACCGACATTTGACACCGTGAAAACTACAAAATGTGGCAAAAAATAAAAAATAAACACAAATGCCCTAGCACCATACCTCACAGATAATGTGTAGAACAGGGTCCAAACTTTAAATGCGTCACTCCTAGCAAACTTGCACATGAACTCAACTTTATGTTATGAGCCGCAGCTCTTACTGAAAACAAAACAACAATCACATCTCCCTTCGTTTCAAATTAAATAAATCACTCTTTTGGATTAATACAATTTTTCTTCCTACCTCCTTCTGCTTCCAAGGGCGCTAAGTTTGAACTTTGTTTTACATTTGACATACAACAACACAAAAAAAACGAAGCCAACTACAGTAAAATATCTTCCACAAGTGTCAACAAGGAATATAACAAGTAATTCGTTTGTTCTTGTGTTTTTTCAAACTCTGGAGCAACGTACATCGAACGCGCACAGAAGAACTCGCGCTGAAGAGCTCGCGCTGAAAGTCTCGTGCCGAAAGTTTAGTTCAGCGATAACAGGAGGTAGCAGAATAATCAAATATTCAATAATAAACAAATAAATAAATATAAGGCTGTCATTTACAATCCGTGTTGTGTCGCTGTAGTGGTTTGTGGTGTCGTCTAGTTTAGTCATGCTTCATCATGATCGTGCTGTCCGTGTGTCTTCTATTATATTAACGTAGTTAATTTAATGTTAAATGTGAAACCCCTTATATAAAATGCTCTTCTCATCAAGTGTCCTCCCACTGATAACACTTCACCCCCACGTCACAACATAAAACAGATTTATTACAGATTGTTCATCAGTGAACGTTCATCACGCCATCAGCGTCATTTAAACCACTGCGAGCGAGTGGCATCGCATTTGTAGGATTCGTGGAAATGAAGAGGGTTTATATTTTTTGTTTGTTAATTTATGTTGGGTGAACGATTCGGAGCTGACCGACAGCTCCAAACTACGAGTTCAGGATGCTGTTTAACGATTATGTCGGGAGCCGCTCGGCTGACAATCTAGACTAACAATATAAACCAATACAAAGCGAAATATACTACAAATTGCACAAATACTAAATGCGATGCCATTCGCTCGCAGAGGTTTAAATGACGCTGATGGCCATTCACTGATAACCATACATCTATAATAATAAACCCTTTAAATTTAGTGCTGTCGTTAACGGTCTACCACTGTAGATTCACGTACCCTCCTATAATCTTAATTCGACGTTATCGCTAAACAGTATTCTGAACTAGTAATATAGAGCTGTCTAGCTGGATGTCGGCTAGTATTTCACTCAACATAATTTTTAAACAAAAGTTATGAACCATCTTCATTTCAACAAATGGCGATTCGGAGCTCGTCGGGATGATTTTAAGCGAGTGGCCGATACGCAGTCACCCAAGAGTCTTTAGATGTCTGTCAGCAGAGGCAGGCGGCGTTTCTGGACAACGGAGACCACAGTCACGATTATGTGGCAGCTGCCACAAGGTGCCATTTCTGGGTGGCACAGTGGTCACTTTCGTGCTGCTTACATGCTACTTACACGCCAAACAGGGACCGCACTCTTACAGAAAATTTAGCAGAAAGACGCGCCTCTTAATGACCTCTGATATGTTTTGTGATTGGCCAGATGCAGTTCGATTAGCTCTGAGTTTGTTTGCTCATCCTACGTATCCCGGATGAACCGCATTTCAACCTGAACCTGAATTTCAACCCGAACCTGAATTTCGACCTGAACCTGAATTACAACCCGAACCTGAATTTCGACCCGAACCTGAATTACGACCCGAACCTGAATTTTGACCCGAACCTGAATTGCGACCCGAATCTGAATTGCGACCCGAACCTGAATTTCGACCTGAACCTGAATTTTAACTCGAATTTTTGCATACCTGCGAGGATTTTACAGACTGTTTTTTCAAGTAATAATGATTTCAGGTTCAGGTTCTGGTGACACTATAATAGCTCCATAGAAAATGCTGTTATGGTTCTTTGTATTGTACTGTGAAAATATCAGCACTTTTTATTTGAACATGGAGTTCTACTTATGACTTTTTCACAGAATATTTATTTCTGGAAAATTGTAGTTTAAAGTATGAATATTTTTGCAACTAAGTTTAACAAATTGAACTGTGCAATAAAGAGGTGTAATTTTAATTTTTTTAAATACTTTGTGTTTTCAGTTGCACATGTTTTATCAAGATTTGAGGAGAATACAGATTTTAAAAAGAACGCATGTCTATTATTTACATTTAAAATATACCTGCAACATTGGTAAAAAAAAAAAAAAAAAGACTCGAAAGGACTTGAAATTCCAAGTTTCAGACTTGGGACTTGACTTGACTGATGCCTGTCTTGACTCGAGACTTGACTTGACTTGAGTGTCTTTGCTTGAGACTTGACTCGGGACTTGAGGTATAAAGACTTGGACTTACTTGAGACTTGCAAAACACTGACTTGGTCCCACCTCTGCTGCAAAGCCAAAAATGGACCAACCCCTCCCTACATGATGGCCATGGTCAAAGCCCCATCCAAACCTTGAGTACTTTGAACCTCAAGTACGGCTTGGCTTAAAACGCCATGCTTAAAGTCTCACGGAAAACAAACTTCAAGACCTGTCCTGGCGCCGAGATAGTATTCTGGTTCGAGGGTATCTTGAATTCTGACCTATCTATGTACTATTTAGAATTCTGTGAACAGATGGCAAAGCACTTCGTAAGGCGCTCTGGATAAGAGCGTCTGCTAAATGCCCTACATGTAAATGAGAAGGAGTGTATCTTTCATGTCACATCAGTGTTATGTGTTTGTAGTTGTGTTCTGGCTACTGATATTCAGGCATGAAAATCTGTCACCTTTCGGCGAAATTCGCCGTTTTGAAGTCGAAAAGGGTGACCTACGTGAATCGTGTAGATCCGAGGAGTTTTTTTTTGGGGGGGGGGGTCGGGGGTCGGGAAATTATATGTATATATTTTAATTATCATATTGACTTAATAAGCAAACAGAGCACTTCCGAAATCGGCAATTCCAGCAGTTTCCGCCCAGAACCTTCATGGAGGCCAAATAGCGTTCAATCATACGAACGTTCTTCATTCATGTTATTCATTTACTGCTAAGCAGGACGAGAAGCAGGACCTAGTGCTACACCGCGGACAAGTCAGAAGAGCGTACATTTACCACTACATTTACCAGATCGTACATTTACCACTACATTTACCAGATCGTACATTTCCCAGTGGATTTAATTGGGTTATTAATGGTTTCAATCGTTTTCATATTTTGCGGTAAAACAAAGTTACTGCCGTTCGCTACAGCGTTGCACACTGTCAGAAATAGCCACAAGCTCTTGTGATAAATAGGTAGATGGGCATACTAAGTTCGCGTCAACCCCGTGTAGTTAACGGCGACATAAAATGAGAAACAAGATTTTTTTTCTAGTGTGTCTGTAGTTGTAACTGGTGAATCCAGGGACGTGTGAGGATAACATTCGCACCAGGGCTGAAAAGGTTGAAGATGAAGTTGTAAATGCTTGTCGTTTGAGTCTACCCTGTGCTTTAGCCCATGTTAGAAAATAAAAACACGTGAACTGTGGTATTTTTACACTCATTTTTGCCGCTAATGTATTTATTGGTTCATTAAGACGTAATGGTTTTGACTGAGTCATCTGGAATGGCGAAAGCGGACTCTCACGTTTACGGATCGGGCTCGTACATTGAATCCATTGACAAGACAGTCAAAACATTTTTTTAATGGATTTTACTATATTTTACGGAGCCCGTAAGGTGACATCATGTAAAAAATAATAACGCGTGGCCACGACTTATTAACGCGTGGGAACGAGATACTAATGTCGCCTTTCACACGCGGCAACAAAGTTTATTTTTCCCAGGGATGTTCGCGAACTGACTGCCCAATGAAAGTAAACCTGGCTTTATATAAAGTAATACTTAATTATCTTGTTCGCACGCGTTAGTAAGTCGTGGCCACGCGTTATTATATTTTTTACATGATGTCACCTTACGGGCTCCGTAATATTTGGCATCACTTGTCGCTGTATCCCCGTACACCAGCAGCCGCAGCCACACCCTCCCCCCCCCCCCCCCCCCCCCCCCCCCCCGTCGCCGTATCCCCATGACGTCACATGCCCCGCCCCCCGGTCTTCTCACCTTTTTAACCCCTGTCCCATTTTCATGCCTGGATATTGGTGATAGAGAAAGACACTGAGTACAGTCCTGGGGATTTAAATGATTAAAAGTGATGATAGAGGACATTGAGGTGCTCAACATTGGTATAATATACTTTTTCATTTGTATAAAATAACTTTGCAGTTTGCATTCCACATTTGAGTTTGTCCTTGAAGTCACAATGAATATGGACAGGAAAAATCTGTAAAATTACGGTACTTCTCTGCAGAACTTTTTGTGCTGTCACTTTATTGAAAGTGCTTAATTGTACTAATTCAGGGAAAAGTTGTAAAATAAAGGTATTTCTCTGCAAAACTATTAGTGCTGTCACTTTATTGAAAGTGCTTAATTGTAATAATTCAGGGAAAAGTTGTAAAATAAAGGTATTTTTCTGCAAAACTTTTAGTACTGTCACTTTATTGAAAGTGCTTAATTGTAATAATTCAGGGAAAAGTTGTAAAATAATGATATTTCTCTGCAAAAATATTAGTGCTGTCACTTTAATAAAAGTGCTAAATCATAATAATCCAGGAAAAAATCTGTAAAATAACAGCATTTCTCTGCAGAATGTTTGATGAATTTTTCTGTAAATTTATTGTTTTTCCACTTAATTTAAATCAGGGTTTTTAACTTTACAATTAAAGTTTTTGTTTGGCAGGCGCTGCTGCCAGTCGTTTACCATTTTTTTACGATTTTTTTTTTACAGTGTATATGCTTACTATAGCACATTACATTTTGATACTCAGATAGATATATAAATCTTAATTAGACATTACACTGGACTACAAGTGTATTGATAGATCTCAAACAATGTAGCACATGGATATGAGAATATGTAGGTCTCTATGACCTTAACACACAGAACTTAATGAGCATGCATATCTAAACAGCAGAACACACAAGAATATGTATATGCATGCATGCTTTCACGATACAATTCAAAGCTACAAAGATAGGTGTATCTAACTACTGAAATTATAGTAATACATGGATATGCATCAATGTGGTGTGATTATATAACCACAGAGATTCTGATAACATTACTTAATGCTGAATACATGAAAGATCACGATTGGTTTCTTTATATCAACCACAGATCACATAATGTTCAATTCAGAGGTACTCTGTCCTTGTGCCTGAAGGCTGGGAAGCTGGATATTGGTTCCATGCATAATTGTCCTTCCCTTGGGTGAAAGATAGTCATGTTTGGTGTCTCTAGACTGCATCCGCCGAGCTGGTTCCTGAAAGCTGAATTCCAATTCCGTGTACAGTTCAGATTTGGAGTTACAAGGATTTCTAAAATATTGCACCTTTAGTTCTGGGTCTTAACACAAGAATTCAAGGTGTTATAAAATGGGGTCAAACCTTGGAGAATCAGATAGGCCTGTGATTTAAGTTTATGAGTGTAGACCTTTCCTGCTCTCTGCCTTCCTGAGAAGGGTTGATCCTGGCCAGAGCATATTAAAGGTCTTTGTTTTACTCTCAGACAATCAGATAGTTAAGATTCCTAAGCTTTTTGGAGAGGAGAGCCATTAGGAGTAGGGATTCCTTGGTGATTGTTACCGAGCGAAGGACCAGTGTTTATGTTTACATACACTTAAAGAGCTGTGGATGGGTTAGTCTCTTGCCTTCCAAGGTGAAAGTAATCCACTTTGTGATTTTGCAATGTCTTTGGCTGTCTCCGTTACAACTGCGTCGAGTTCGTCATCTGTGAGAAATCAGCCACCCTTGAGACAGAAAGAAGCAAAATACTAAAAATTCTTCTCATACGGAAAATTGTGATTTTAATACAAGATAATGTAGACATAACGTGGTTATATTTCATAAACGTACCGCACGTCATTTTCCTCCATTGTTCGCACTGACACACCGAATATTGCAATTGCTGTTACAGTTAATCCAAGGCTGAGATAGCGGATTATACCGCTGAGTGGGACAGGTATTTTCAAACGTCCTCCTCCTGGTTGGACTGCTGGAGCACGGAGTTGTTCGAGAATGTTTCTCAGTGCATTTTTCGAAATTTCGGAAAAGTCTTCGCCGCTTAGTGTGTGAACATGGCCCATGTTCTCTAAAATCCACTCCACTCTGAAAAGCACGTAGTCTTCTGTAACTGTACCAGCCTCAATTTGTCCAATTAGAGTGTTTATTTCTTCTTTTATTCTGTCGTGAAAAGACATTTCTGCTGCTTTCAAATCCAGCTACGAGCGATTGCTTCTGACTGGAGTCTAAGCCCCGCCCCAGATTCAGGCGAGCGTTCCTATTGGACAGTGATTAGATTTCATTCTGGCACAAATACAGCTTCGCAGAGACACACAGTGGAATACAATGACGTTCAGTCGATTGCATTTCAAGGTGGCTTCTGGCAAGACTTCAGCATTTCTTTCTTTAAATACAAATCCACACACACTGGAGCTTTTACTTTTCATTGTGGCATGTTTTCATCACATCAGTGTTTAAATCAATCTCGTGATCATTACATTTAAAGGAAACATTTATGTCTGAAATACCGTACAGTGAAAAGCAATACCTCGGTGCCGTGATTACATTTCGAGCTGTATTATATTCAATTCTGGCACAATTTTTTGGTTTTGAATGGCAATTCTTGTGTATTGTTTTTCAATAAAGAGATAAAGTGCATTGAAACGTAATGTAATAGTGCTTTTGCATTTCATTGTGGCACATATTCTGCATGTTTGTATGGAAAAGCAATGCATTTTGTAGATTGCATTTCCATTTTTGCCTAGTAGCGATTACATCAGGTAGCAGGTAGCGCCAATCCTCCTTTTTTATTTTAATTTTATTTTTGTCACATATGACCCGTGCTCGAGTGAAACAATAAATTGCAAATTAAGTGATTTCATTTTATTTTTAATTTTGTCATAATATTTTCACACATGTATGGAAAAAGAAATGGCAAAACAGTATTTTCATTTTAGTGTTTTCACTTCAGTTTTAATATTGGCAGGATCTACCTCCCATAGATTGGCAGGATCTACCTCCCACGGGGCTGATGTACATAACTGTATCCAGGAGGAGCTGCTTCATTAAAACGTACATATTCGTTTACTCTAGCCCATGTCTCTGTTAAACAGAGTGCATTTAGTCTGTTATCTGAGATTATTTCGCTTGCTTTTGATGCAAGCGATCTAATGTTTAGAAGTCCTAGCCTTAGCTTAATATTGCTGCTCACTTCATGTTGATTATTTAATTTAATTTTAATTAGATTTTTAAAACATATCGCCCTGTAATTCCTATACCTATTATTCCTATTCACGCTATTTTCCATGACAACGCTGGGCAGGGCCATCTTGGTTGACTTTGTGTTGGAACTTCCAGTGCTACGGATACGCTGATACCGATTACAAGCAAAACGACAAAAACACAAAATGACTAGCATAATATGTTCAGTTAGAGCAGAGGTGGCCAACCCGTCAGAGACCAAGAGCCACAAGAGGGGGCATGGCGAGTGTAAATTATTAGCGGGGGGATGTAAAATGGACACAAATTAAGTATTAAGTAAAAAAACAAGCACAAACTTCGATATAAACATAAGTCGTGATATGCTTCAGGACTTTGTCACGTTTGGAGCACACTACGAGCTCTGTTATGTACACAACAGTTGTTTTCTAGGTAAAAAGTGGATAAACTCCGTTATCAACACTCGTTACAACGCCACTGACCTGCGCTCACTTTTAGGAAGAAAATAACAGACAGTGTCAGTAGTTTTTAAACCTCCCTCAGTCGTGTGCGGTGCCTTTGCTGAACCTCGTATGTGGTTTATTCCAAACGTGTGACAGAAGAACCGCGTCTCACCAACAAGACTCAAATCACAATCACAATATCACAGATACTTCATATCGCTAGTCTCCAGTTTTCCACTACGCCGGTTTTAAAAGTATTAGCGGCTCGCTGGGCTTGTAAACAAACCGCGCAGCACGAAGATGTAGCAGTGCTTGACCAATAGTGTTACGAACACAGCTCGAAAAGATCTGAGTGTTGTGGGGCACCTTATATCCACCGCCTTCCAAAGAAGAGGACCTACGTCTAAGGCTGAAGGCGCTAAATTTAAAAGATCCACCCAAACGTCCATACTGCTCTTATCATTTTGTGGAGGGGAAACCAACACCAGATCATCCTTATCCTGAGAAATGGCTCGGTTATGAAGCTCCGATGAAGCAAACGCGTTGGGTGCTTGTGAGGCTATCAGATAAGTAACTATTTTATCAGTGGCCACATCTTTTCCTTGCATTCAATTTGTAAATTTAAGTAATTAAGTAAAGAAGTAAATAGACAAGAATGCCTATTTTATGAAAAAAATCATTCAAATATAGTTGTGTACACTAATGCAAAAATAGCTGACCGGAAGTTCTAACACAAAGGCGGAAGAAACACACACTTGAAAGTGGGCGTGGCGAAATACGGTGAATACCTGCCACGGTTAACAGACACAGTCTCAATGGTTTGGTAGGTAGGGAAGCAAGTTCTACTTAACGAATGGCCGTTGGAAACCGTTTTTTTTTTTTTCATTTTTGGGTGATGTTGTCCTTAACTGTCTGTCTGTTGTCAGTTGTATGTATCGGCACCATTATTTTGTTGTTTTTGTTGTTTTGTTGTGTTAGCGCTTGCTAACAACTGTCCGGTCGCTGCTACTCTGTTGCCGTTAGAAACGCAGAGCCGTTGCTTTGCCTTACCGGTGCGCCGCTGAAGTTCCGCTCAGTTTCGGCTGCAGTTTAAAATAAACTCTCGGTTTTGTTCTTGGAAGATGCTCTGATGTTTCTTCTATCCTTTTATCACCTCGATAGATTATATTACAAATTCCTCTAGGTGAAAATCTTCTCTCGTACGTTCTCCTCCACAGCGCGGGGTCTTGCACCCTCACACGCCGTGAGTCGATTTCACTTCATCCCTCACTCTCTTGCCCCCTCACTCTCAGTCATATATGTGTCTATGTTCCATGTGCATTGTCTACGCATAAAATAAATGTTACGCGTGTATCTTCGCTTTTAAGCCATCTCGTTTGTCCACGCGCATTCAGCATCACATTAAGTAATTATTTAAAATGGTCAATAATTCATTTAAATTCATGTTATTTATATTATACTAAATTAATAATGAATTTTAAAAGTCTAATTACAATTTACGATTTTACAATTTAATAATTACAAATGTAATTTTACCACAGAATATGTAAACACTATTTTATTTTATTTTTTTTCTTGAATGGTACCGTTGTTTCCTGGTTTAAGTGGCACCACTCTGATCTCCTTCATCTCCTGCTCAGATAAACCCACAGAACAGGAGATCCAGTCTGACCCAGAGGGAGAGAAAAGAACCCAGGAACTCACACTCACCAACCCTTCAGAGTCTTAATGTGTGTGTGTGTGTGAGAGAGAGAGAGAGAGAGAGAGAGAGAGAGGATGAAAATGGACATTATTTAGAATACATCACTCTATAATCTTACAAAAAAGTTTTACACAGAGACAGACAGAATACTTTGAAAACTGCACTTAAATTATTCATCATTGTGTGGTATTTAGCCGCAGTCAATAACTAACTAGTGAAATAGCAAGTATAAGTATACAGCGTGAGACTGGGAGACTCTCTCTGTCACATTGAGGACCCCGGCCCCTCCCTTTTGGGCGTGTGTTTACGTCGTCTACGTCTCCTAGTCTGCTTCTGTGGATCTCCGTGGGTGCGGTTGTGTCTTGTGCTGATTCGTCTCACCTGTGGCTCGTCTCATCATCACGTGGGGTTTATGTGGTTTGTCTACTTAATGTGCGTTCGCGCAGTGTCCTGTGCTCGTCGTTGTCTGAGTCTATTTGTGAGAACACGTACTTCATGTTCTGCGTGCGCTATCAGCGCTGTTTTTGTTGTAAAATAAACGTGACGTTGGAAGTAAAGCAAGGATTCCTGTCTCGTCTGTCGCCTCGCCCCAGTGTCACAGAACTATGAGCCGCTAGAGACAGAATGCCGGGCTACGCCACCCGACCAAAGAAGGGCAAGTGCCCCAGCAAGCGGCATCACCGTGCCTCTTCCTCCTCCCCGCGCCGCAAAGCAACGGTGTCTCTCAAGACGATGGAGCAGGACCCGTTGTGTGCCGACATGCTGAGGTCGGCTCGGGAGACCTCCAGCCCCGAGTGGGCGGAGGTGTTCCGCCAGGGAGTGGTGCGGAACTGGCGAGAGCGACACCCCTCTCCTTCTCGAGACATCTCGCCTCTAGGGGTGGGTGCCTGTGTGATCGACGCCACCGAATCAACCCCAGAGAACGAGTTCGGAGAGGAGGAATCAGAGGAAGAGGGGGAGGAGGGCCATCCATTTGCTCCGCCCCTACCATAGACTACGGTGAGGAGGAGGAAGAGGACTACCCTCCGTCCGTGTGTTCCGCTCCCACCATGGACTACGGTGGGGAGGAGGAGGAAGATGAGGAGTCCTACACGGAGGAGGAAGAGGAGAGTCCTCCCCCCTTGGAGCTCTCCGCGGGGACCGTGAAGGGAAGGAGGACTCCTGAGAATGGCACGTCCTCCAACCCGTCCGAGGCCAGCACCATGGACTACTCCCTGGGTGAGAGCCTGGCAGAGTCCATGAAATGGAGCCTGGGAGAGGAGGAGGTGCCGATGGAGACCGACAGGGGATTCCCATGCGGCCCGCCCAGAGTGTCCTTCAGCCACGTTGTACCTGACGCGTCGGCCAGCCGCGCTGCATCCGGTGGAGGGTTTGCAGCGAGGGCAGGAGGAGGACCGCCCACCGCAGCACCAGCAGCTTCCAGTTTCTCTCCCCTGGCTGCTCTCATCCTGGCGCGTAGCTTGGCGCCTGTTCCGTGTATGTCTGTTCCTGTGTTCGTATGTCTTCTCGTTTGTCTCCCAAACCCTCTTTTCCCGCTTGTGCCTCTGTGTGTTAATGTACCTGTGTGTGAATTCATGAACGTCCAGTTGTGTTTGTCTAATGTGTTTTCCCCGGTCTTCCCAGGGAGGGTGTTCTAGGTGGTTCGTGGCGGACTCTTCGCCGAGGGCGGTCACCTCTCAGATGCAGGACTGAGCGCGTCGGATCCGCCCATCGACGTGGGTTCGGGGCACTCGGTCCTGTTGGTAGTGCCCTTGGTGGGGGAGTCTGTCACGTTGAGGACCCCGGCCCCTCCCTTTTGGGCGTGTGTTTATGTCGTCTACGTCTCCTAGTCTGCGTCTGTGGATCTCCGTGGGTGCGGTTATGTCTTGTGATCATCCGTCTCACCTGTGGCTCGTCTCGTAATCACGTGGGGTTTATGTGGTTTGTCTATTTAATGTGCATTTGCAGTGTCCTGTGCTCGTCGTTGTCTGGGTCTATTTGTGAGAACACGTACTTCATGTTCTGTGTGCGCTATCAGCACTGTTTTTGTTGTATAATAAACGTGACGTTGGAAGAGAAAGCACGGATTCCTGTCTCGCCTGTCGCCTCGCCCCAGCGTCACACTCTCATTATTCTGGCTCCATCTCTGTGGTGATGCTTCAACTTCATTTTAGTCTCACATTATCTATCAGGTGCCATTTCGTTTCAATCTCACAATTAAAAGCCAAGTAGACATCATAACAAAAGTCCTAAGTAGCAAAAACATTTACAAATGTCAAAACTATATATTTTTTTGGCTTGCATGATATTACAAAGCATTTTATTTAACAAATACACATTTAATGCAATTATTTGTAAAATTCAGGTAAAATACATGAAAACATTTGAATATTGCTCAACCTCTGGCAGCCACAGAGCACTATGGGACTTTAATGAAAGATTTTAACATAACTGTTTGACACTTTTAAGAGTTGCCATGCGACTGGACCCCAGGAACTCCAATACCCAGCATGGACAAGATTACTGGCTCCTATCCTCCTCCCTTCAGAATGGGACTGGTACAACCTCTCAGTGTATTTCTTAACAGACCAGGAGAGAGCCAAGAAGTCTCCGGCCCTAGGTGTGGTGCTTTTGCCACTGCAGGGCTGTTCTCCTGCCCCCTGCAGGTCAGAAGAGGAACCGGAGCAGCCCTGGTGCTCCCCTGAGACCTCCTTCAGTGTTCCTTACTGCCAGGAGGTGTCGGTGTACTCGGAGGAGGGTGCTGTGGAGAGAGGGAAGTTCTTTCCCCCATGGGAGTTTGAAATGGGGGAACCTGCCCTCACCTCCATTTGTGTGTTTGTTATCGCCTGTGTGTTCGAATATGTTATTGTTCCATATGTGACCTGTTCCATGTCTCATTAATGTTATGTGTTGCACTTGTGTCTGGTTTATGTTTAGGTATTAGGTGTGCGTGTTTTCAATGTACCAGAGTACCTAACATTCTGTGTTTAAACATTCTGTGCTCTGTGTTTTACAGTGTTTCCATGTTTACCATGTTAACCTCTGTGAATATGTAAATATGGAACTTATACACAGCTTGTATAAATATGTTAATTAGTGGTAAAAAATTCGGATCTCTCTCTGTAGCTATGACCATGAATCAACCGTCTTATATATGTGTTAATTATAAACCTGTTTTGTAGTGTTCAGCACTGTTCAGTTCTTTTCCTCCTCT
The DNA here is from genome assembly GCF_052324685.1 of Brachyhypopomus gauderio. NCBI lineage: Eukaryota > Metazoa > Chordata > Actinopteri > Gymnotiformes > Hypopomidae > Brachyhypopomus > Brachyhypopomus gauderio. Next base: position 42,051,893 of record NC_135211.1, on the reverse strand, counting down.
GTCTCTCCAGGTGAGTTTGGGCTTTGGTGACCATCCATCTGACACACAGGTGACATTCACCTGATCTCCAGCATCAGCCAATGAGAGGAGAGGATGAGAGCCAATCACTACAGGACAGAGGAGAGGATAAAAGCCAATCACAACAGGACAGAGGAGAGGATAAAAGCCAATCACTACAGGACAGGGGGGAGGATAAGGGTGGGGGAGGGGTTGATCATGATCTCACATTCAACAAATGAATAATGTTTAAAATCTGATGTGTATGGGTCAAGATACACATGTAAGTGAAATATTTGGTATAAAATTACATAAAGTGTAATAAATATTTGGAATGTTAGACAATTTCTAAATTTAATAACAGATTTCTTACCTGTAATATTCAAGCTTATACTGGCTTCATCGTACCACTGAATACTCTCAACCAAGCACACATTCTCCTCTGTCTTCTACTCTGAGGTTCTCCAGAAGGAGAGAGACGTTCCCCTTCTCCAGTTCTCCTACCAGACACTCTGTTCCTGTACTGAACATCTCCAGTGTTCTCCTGGACCCTTAGATCCTTGTAGAGGAGAACTGGGTTGTTGTACTTATCGGGTCGGTACCAGCGTACTTCAAAGCTCTTACAGTCCACTGAAGGTAAGATTGTACATGGCAGGAGAACAGAGGATCCTAACCGTGCTGATAAGAACCCATCAGGAACCCACACAGAGAATAAGTGTGTCTGACAATCTGAAAGAGAACGTTTCTGAGATCTGATTTCATATTCAATCCAAAAATGTTACCCAAGGTGTAAATCACAGAATCAGACATCTGATGATGGTTAAGAGGTTTACCTGCACAACTCAGGAGATTAACCATAAACAAGAAAAACAGCATCACTGTCAATAGAAAATATTATCAGTTAGTGTTTATTAGGTTTCTATTCAACGGATTGTCACATGTGACTCCTCCCTCCCTCGTATTTAATCTATTCAGTTTTCCCCTTTGGTTTGGTCCCGCCTATATTTTCAGTCTCAGCTGCTCCTTGTTTCCCTGTTTGATTACATTTAGAATTTATCTTCTGTGTGAGTAAGGCTGTGTCAATTTTGTGTAATTGTAGAGCCTGTTACATTAGTTCTGTCCCACGCCTCGCTCATATCTTGTGCGCAGTTTCTCCTTGTGTCTGGTCGGTAAACACTGAGTGATTCACCTTGGGTGTTTTCGCACCCAGTGATCTCCCATCTTCTAGCTCCTAGTTAGTTATTCTTATTGTGTACTCTTCCCTGGTCTTAGACTATATCTTGTGGGTTCAAAGATTGTTCTTGTTTAATTCATAGTTCATAGAGTGTTCAGTGTATGTTTCTGTGCTTTGGTTGTCCTTTGTATGTTTCCTTTATTTAAATTGATTCCGGTTGTTCACAAGTTTACTGTGTGTTTTCTTTTTTGGTCATTAATCGTATTAATCAGTATTGAGTTCTCCCTACCAAGTGTCTTTTGATATTTACATCGGTTGTGTTGGTTCCAGAGATGCTCACAAGTCATTTTTTGCAAGTCCAAGTCAAGTCCCAAGTATTTGAGTGACACTGTAGTCGCAAATCACTGTATAGTTGTAATGGTCTGTTATGACACTTCTGATGTGTAATGGCTTAAACTGGTAAATGAAGAAATACAATTTTTTTTTTAAGTGCACACACACACAAATGTTTTCCAGATAAATTTTGTATCCGTATTTTTCTCCAAAAAGTATTTTTCTTACAAAACTGACATTTTTCTGGATACAATATTTTCTTCTTTCAGTAGAACATCTGCTATATTTTGTTCTAAAAGACAAAGGAGGGCTGTGAAATAAAAAAAATCTAAATCTTTCTAACAATCATATTTTTAACTATATATGAAAGGTCTGCATATAAAGAAAATAGCAACCAAATTAGCGATTATAAAATAAACATTTTAAACAGAATTCAAATTTTACAATAATAATGATTCTGACATAAAAAGCCCTGCAGCAACAACTTTTTGTCTCCTAATGAACTGGATGAAACACAATCTATTTGAACTTAAAGGTGTCTTTCAGTGTCCAACACAAGGAAAATGTTTATGATCAGGATTAATAGGGTACTTGCACTTAGCCTGGCTCGGTGAGGGCGCATTATGAGGCCTCCATGACTGAACACCCTCTCTACTGCTGCACTGGTGGTTTTTGTACCCAAAACTTACTATGAATGGTGGAACAGAAGCAAGCGTCCTCACCAGCGCCACCATGATCTCGATGGTTTGCGGCGCGCGCATTTGTGTCACGTAAAGCGGTTGCGACCGTGCGAGTGAAAAGCATACAGACAGGCAGAGAAGAGATTGTCAAATGAAACACAAAAGAACATTACAAATAAAAGATTGTTCACGAGTCTCAAATCACGAGTCCAAGTCGAATTGCATGTCTTTTGAATGCAAGTCTAAGTCGAGTATATGCGACTTAAGTGCGACTCGAGTCCGAGTCCCAAACTCGAGTCCCCATATCTAGTTGGTTCAGTTCATATGTGCATCTGTTTCCTTAAAGCTAGTCTGGCTAATGTTGTTAGTCGTGTTAATCCCTGAATCCTACCGGTATATTGTCTAGGAGTTTATCTGTTCGGTTCCTTCCTTTGTTGTTTTGCTAATAGCATAGTCTGTTCTTTGTCCGTGGTGTTTAATTTCTATACATGCCTTCATTCTTGTGTTTCAGCTCTAGGTAATGTCGTTTGAGTTGTTTGTACGTTGTATTTTGTAGTTTGGTTTTCATGTATGTTATACCTTGGTTGTTTGTCCTTCTCTGTTTAGTAAATGTATTCAATCTTAGTTGGTCTCCGTAGTCATTGAGTAGTCACTAGGAGTGAGTCTTGAGAATGCCTCGTAGGGCGTGGACCTGTCGCGTGGGGGCGGTGAGCCTAGACGAGGATTCCCGCCATTCTAGAGCTAAACTCAACTCGCTAACGCATTTGCCTCCGCCACCTAGCTGAGAAACGTTAAATCAGGGTTGCCAACTCTCACGCATTGAGCGTGAGACACACGCATTTGACCGTCTTCACGCGGTCTCACGCCACACTTCCGATATCTCACGCCAAAAAAAAAATCTAGTTTATTTACCTCTGATCCACATCTATGATTCAATGAGTTACTAGTTCGCTCTGGCGCCAACCACTGGCGATCGATAGATTGCGATATAATACTTAATTTGTGTCCATTTTACACCCCGCCCGGTAACAATTTACGTTCACACTCCAAGTGATCTTGAAAAGTTGGCAACCCTGTTACATAGATATTGCTTTCGCTTTTTAAAATGGTCCGTTTTACCCCCCCCACGCTAATCAGTTTAAATTCGCGCCCTTCAAGCAGCTTTACATTTATTTTTGGCCCGGCTCCTCCTTCAAGTTGTGCATCCCTGGTCTAGAGTAATCTAGCATACTAATCTCAATAATACAGATCTTTGAATTTGTTCCCACCATGTAATTAGCACAATAAACGATTCTTATATCTGTGCTCATGGTCAAGGTGACTACAACACACTTCACTCACCTGTGTACATGATTGTCTACACCTCAGTGCCCTTTATATCGAAACAGAAATGAAGAAAAAACACTGTTCACTAGAGACTTAAGGTTAAGTCACTGCTGAAGATGTATTTCCATGTTTGGTTTTGAGTTTTTATATTTGTCTAAGGAAGGTTGACGGTGTGTAAAATACTGTCATCAGATACGCTGGTTACAGATTAATCCCAGTGAAGGAGATCACCAGAGATCACCAGTGAATACTCCAGTTTGAATGGTCAATAAGGAAGTCATATAACGTTGTTAATATTATACATGGTGGACCAGTAGTGTATAACGCTGTGTATAATGACAATAAAGGCTTTCTATTCTATTCTAGACAAGGTACAGGGTCCATCTGTTAGTATCTGCAGTTCTCTCGTTCGCCACCAGAGGTCCACCTCTCCAGAGTTCTAGGGTTGCTATGGTTTTCTACATCAGCTGTTCCTCATCACTCATGAACCATTCCCTTCCTGGTTCATACCTACTTTGTGAAGTACTGGCTGCATCTCAATTCAGGGGCTGCAGCCTACGTAGACCGCAGCCCACGGTGGCCACACACTTCGAAGGCCGGGTAGGCTGCATCTCACGGCTGTTAAATGAAACAGTCTAGTCTTCGCAAGACGTATGTTTGCGTGACCACACTCTGCCCCGTTACATACGTTACATTCGTGTTAGTGCGCTGTCCGACAAATATCACATCACCCACAAATGCCTAAAAGAAAATGCGTTGAACATGTATTCACATGATTGGCGGGAAGTATAACTTCATAACAAAATTCAGTGTATTTTTATAAACGTTACTCTTTAGTAAATACTCAAAGCACAGGTTTACCTGCAATATCATTAATAACTGGCATGTTATTTAGCATCTCATTGCAGTATAAATGTCCATATTTAAAAAATACCGACATTTAAAAACGAATTCTTCGGCCCGTACACTAGACTCCGCCTGTTTATTGTTCATAGAGCAATGAATCCTGGGATATCGTGGGACGTGAAGGATACTCAGATGAGTCCTTCGTTTTCAGGGTTTTGAAGGCTACATTCGTCGGCCGCATAAGCAGGAGCCCACGAATTGGGACAGCCTCGTCGCGGCGCAGTGACGTAACCGGCCTACAAATGCGCACTTCGTGGGCTGCAGCCCCTGAATTGAGATACACCTATTGGCTGTGTTTGAAATAGCCTACTACATAGGCTACTGGATACTGCACTCAGTATATACTGGATACTGCATACTGGTCAGTTTTCCATGCAGTACAGTTTCCAGTATGCGACAAAAGTAAAGCACACTACGGGGTCACGTGAACGTAGCGTTGCATGATGGGATGCAGTACACCACGAAGATAGCTCTGTTCGCGTACTGGAATATTTTGTGGAAGTAGTAAGTCACCTGGGGATGTTTCGCATACTGGAAAAATTAATCTCTGGTGAGATTAATTAATTAATCAAAAAGTCACAAAACATCAATGAGTTTGTAGTTTCCTCTTCAGGTGTGTTTCTGTGGCCTTTTCCTCAACTGTATTACTCCTACATCCCTCTATATCCTCCCTCTAGGGTCAGGGTTAGCCCCGCCCTTTAGCCCCGTCCACCTGTAGTACATCTACATCCCTCTAGGGTCAGGGTTAGCCCCGCCATAAATGGTTATTTATAGGGACTGGTAAAAACTAGGCCTATCAAATGCCTGCTGAAAACTGATTGGCTACTGCTAGGTCTGTCAAATGCATACTGAAAGCTGATTTGTCCAGTTTGCAAATTTGGTAATTTTGTCCAGTGATCAGGTCACCTTTAGAAAATCTCAAATTCAGCAAAGGGGCAGAGTGAAATGACTAACCCAACTACCCCACTTACCCCACTGCTCTGGGGTTCTAAGTGTTCCCTGCCCCAGAAAAGCTGATCCAGCTCATGACGGGTGTTATAATGATCTGATGATGGAACAGGTGCACCAGAGTCAGAATGGCAGCAGCTCCCAGGACAGACTGACCCTCACTTAACATCCTGTATATGAGCTGAGAACTCACAGTACACTGACTAAGTCATGTGCCATCCAGTCCAAATCTCCCTGTGACATTTCCATGTTTAAAGGTCATAACTGCATAGATGCATGACAAGACTGCTGAATCTAAAGGAGAAGTTGTTTCACTGTGCAAGCATCTCGTGAATACACAGTTTTTATTATATTCAAAATAATATTTTGGTTAAAATAGATTTTTTACTCAGGATAAAATCAGACTCTCACACAGGCATGGAACTTTAGACAAAGACGAGCACAAGACACTGTGCGAATGCACATTAAATAGGTGATCAAAACGTACCCTTGTGATCTCAAGACAAGGCACAGGTGAGACTACGAACACGCTCACGGACTACCCACACCCACGGAAGTACTAATATGGACATAACAGCACGCAGACAACGTAGCGGCACGCCCACAGGGAAGGGTCCGGAGCCGTCACCGTAACAGATGTAGTCAAAATGAACTACTGTTTCTGCTGGATATGAGACACGAGACACATGACAAATAAACGCTAATATAATACCTGTAACAAAGTAAGTGCAGAATGTTCATTTGTTCATAATGTTCAAATAATTATAAATAGTCATTTAAACCAGTTTAAAACCTTTAAATCAATACTTGAACTAAACGACTGCAGTGAACTGAAGAGACACCGCCATCTACAGTTGAGAGTGGGTATCACGTGGTACTGATAAAACACTGGATGAAAGTATGTCAAAAAGTATGTTAAAAATAAAATATAACCTATTTATGAGTATATCTGGGTTCCATTGCAAATATTTTGACAATTATAATTAGATCAAAAATATTTAGTCTAAATAAATGTGAACAAGTTTTTTTGTCACACTAAAATCCTGTGTTCATGACATGAGTGTTTAAAAAATCTATAACAGAGTAGCAGAAAATGGTTTAATGAGTTGGAGCTGTAAACACTGTACATGAGAATGATAGAGAGAATGATAAAATGATAGTGAGAATGTGGAAAAAGGGACTGAAAGAGATTTGGACAGAGAGAAGGGGACAGATACTTGGATAGAGAACTTAGAAAATGTCCAACTTTGTTTGAAACATTTAATGTGTCCTATTTATTCTCAGTAGAGAGTCTTAGAAAATTGTCAGAAACTTGGTACACATCACATTACTTTCTTTGAAAACACACAGGGTACGAATCCTTAGTTCCAGGACTGACTGCAGCAAAATATTTATGATTATTTGTATTATTCATTGTGTAAGTGTATAGATGAGTCTCTTTGTCTACATTATAGAAGGACAGAGTGTGATCTTTGAGGTCTAAGAGCAGCCCAAGAGTGGCACAGTGCTCTTGATTAGATATCAGAGTGTTACGGTCAGTATTGGCGTAAATGCCGTAACGTTCCTCATAACAGAGAGCTCTGAGCACGTCTTCTGAGGTCGGCTTTTGAGTCACGCCCACACACCATGATCTTTTACATTTTCCTTGTTGGTCCAGTACTACTTCCCAGTACTGCAGTCTTGAGGAGAGCTCTTCCTTACTGAGAACATGAAGAAAAGGTTTAGATAGCGACTCTACGGTCAGATGTCCAGAGTAAATGGCCATCCTGTCCTCCGTCATATGCAGAGGATTCTGAACACCGTCTGGATCGAAAGTGAGATTCACTGTGAAAAGAAGATGCATCAATATCATGAAAAGGCTGTAATGAGATATGAAATATTTGAAAGCTCAGAGTGAGATTGTTTACCTGTATATTTTTTAAACTTTTTCCACTTCCGTATTTTTTCTTCATCAGACACTGAAGGTGCAGATGACTGTGAACTCTGACCTGTATGTTTAGGACCTTATCAGACACGGTTCTGTTTCAGACATGCTAGCTGTAATGGAGCAAGGTTTCTATCTTGGTTTTAAGTTCTAGGCTACTAATAAAGACCTCTCCCACCAGCCCTGAACAATGAAGAGACCAGCTTACCACACACCAGCGTCCTCTCTGTGGTCTTCTCTGTAACAAAGACAATGTTAGAATAATGAAAGTGTCCACATTACATGATGCATTTCTCAAACTTTATCTAGCCTAGTATTTATTTCAATTTTTAAATCAAGCATTGTTCTCTTGGACAGGAATTAAAGGTCCTTGTGTGAAGCAGAATTTAACTCCAGTCTTGGGTCCTAAGGTCCAGCAGATTCACAATTTTATTTCTTTAGCAAACATGATTTAACAGTCAGTCTCTCTCTCTCTCTCTCTCTCTCTCTCTCTCTCTTTCTCTCTCTTTCTCTCTCTCTCCCTTTCCCTCTCTTCCTCTACTAAACACCCACTCTCTACACCCTTTTTGCCTGTTTGTGTGCTGTGTCCTGTTCTGGCTGTTGTTCTTGTGTCTTGTAAATAACCCTGCTGTAGCCTTCATCTCCGTCTGTTGTTCTTCTGTTTTGTTTACTCTGTCTGTTGTAAACAACCCTGCTGTAGCCTTCATCTCCGTCTGTTGTTCTTGTGTTTTGTTTACTCTGTCTGTTGTAAACAACCCTGCTGTAGCCATCATCTCTGTCTGTTGTTCTTGTGTTTTGTTTACTCTGTTTGTTGTAAACAACCCTGCTGTAGCCTTCATCTCTGCCTGCTGGACCTCCATCATCTTCAGCTCATGAAGGGTGTGCTAATGCACCCATGAGCTAAAACAAGTGTCCCAGGGTCAAGGAAAGCGTTGACAGTGGGGTCCCAGTACCGGAGCTGACACCCCTGAACTTAATAAACATGTCTGTATGTGTGAACTGAAATGAGAATTCACAGTGACTTCATTACCTTTACCACGTTCCACAGAGTCCAGATCTCCCTGTGACTTACTGGTCATGTCTGTCACAAAATACAAACACTTCCTGCATTATCCACAGGGAAGTGACTGGTATGGTTTACTGTTCTGACCATGTTATTGTGTGCTTGTTTCAATGTAGTGTAGACCACACACAAACATCTACATTATCATGAAGACAACTAACATAGTCACTGGAATATCAACGGTGATCTTGTCATCATCATCATCATCATCATCATCATCATCATCATCATCATCATCATCATCATCATCAACAACAACAACAACAACAACAACAACAACAACAACAACAATGATCGTAATAATAGTGAAGGAACTATATTATACCATAACATTTTTGTCCTGTTTCATGTCACAAGTACATGATATTGTCTGTAATATTGTCTGTGCAAACTAGTGTCAACAGGTAGATGTCATCATCAGACACACTAGAAAGAGATCAAACGTGAGATTCACTGTGAGAAAAAAGATCACTAACCTGAAAAAGTTGTAATGAGATATTTGAAAGCTCAGAGTGAGATTGTTTACCTTTAGATTTTTTAAACTTTTTCGACTTGGGTTTTTTTTCTTCATCAGAAGCTGGAGGTGCAGATGACTGTGAACTCTGACCTGTATGTTTAGGACCTTATCAGACACGGTTCTCTTTCAGACATGCTAGCTGTAATGGAGCGAGGTTTCTATCCTTGTTTTAAGTTCTAGGCTAATAATAAAAACATCTCGTACTAGCTGTGAATTATGAAGAGATCAGCTTACCACACACCAGCGTCCTCTCGGTAGTCGTCTCTGGAACAAAGACAGTGTTAGACCAATGAAAGTGTCCACATTACATGAGGCATTTCTCAAACTTTATCTAGCCTAATATTTATTTCATTTTTTAAATCAAGCATTGTTCTCTTGGACAGAAATTAAAGGTCCTTGTATGAAGCAGAATTTTCAACTCCAGTCTTGGGTCCTAAGGTCCAGCAGATTCCGAATTTTATTTCCTTAGCAAATATGATTTAGCAGTCAGACAGTCTTTCTCTCTCTCTCTCTCTCTCTCTCTCTCTCTCTCTCTCTCTCTCTCTCTCTCTCTCTCTCTCTCTCTCACTTCCTCTCCCTTTCTCTCTCTGCCTCTACTAAACGCCCACTCTCTACACCCTTTTTGCCTGTTTGTGTGCTGTGTCCTATTCTGGCTGTTTTTCTAGTGTCTTGTAAACAACCCTGCTGTAGCCTTCATCTCCGTCTGTTGTTCTTCTGTTTTGTTTACTCTGTTTGTTGTAAACAACCCTGCTGTATCCTTCATCTCCACCTGTTGTTCTTGTGTTTTGTTTACTCTGTTTGTTGTAAACAACCCTGCTGTAGCCTTCATCTCCGTCTGTTGTTCTTGTGTTTTGTTTACTCTGTTTGTTGTAAACAACCCTGCTGTAGCCTTCATCTCCGCCTGTTGTTCTTGTGTTTTGTTTACTCTGTTTGTTGTAAACAACCCTGCTGTAGCCTTCATCTCCGCCTGTTGTTCTTGTGTTTTGTTTACTCTGTTTGTTGTAAACAACCCTGCTGTAGCCTTCATCTCCGCCTGTTGTTCTTGTGTTTTGTTTACTGTTTACTGTAAACAACCCTGATGTAGCCTTCATCTCTGCCTGCTGGACCTCCATCATCTTCAGCTCATGAAGGATGTGCTAATGCACCCATGAGTTGAAACAGGTGTCCCAGGGTCAAGGAAAGCGTTGACGGTGGGCTCCCAGTACTGGAGCTGACACCCCTGCACTTAATAAACATGTCTGTATGTGTGAACTGAAAAGATAATTCACAGTGACTTCATTACCTTTACCACGTTCCACAGAGTCCAGATCTCCCTGTGACTTACTGGTCATGTCTGTCACAAAATACAAACACTTCCTGCATTATGCACAGGGATGTGACTGGTGTGGTTTACTGTTCTGACCATGTTATTGTGTGCTTGTTTCAATGTAGTGTAGACCACACACCAGTGTTAATTTCGTTGACGAATAATTTTCGTCATAGTTTTCGTCAACGAACCTTTTTTCATGACGAAAACGAGACGATAACTAAATTAAAACTATACGAAGGGATAAAAACGATGACGAAATTAAAGGACATTTTCGTCAACGAATAAAAACGAGACGAAAATATTGTCCAGCGACGACATTCAATCAGACCTGATTTCATTTTGTGAAAGGTAGGGATAAGTTAAGAAGAGATCCAACCGTAACTACTTTAGCGTACACGGAGAGGCGGGACAAACCGGGTAACCATCCAATCAGAACTAACGTCTTCACATCGCGCAGAACCCGTTAGGACAAAACCAGCCCGTGAACTGTGGTCACTCATGAAATTAAACTCGAAGTTAACTCGACAATGTCAGCAGGGAGAAAGATGAGCGGCGATATATGGACACATTTCTCCTTTGACTTTGAGAAAAACAAGATGCTGTGTAAACCATGAGGAATGATGATGTCGGGACAAATACGACAAATGAAACGACATCTGCGGGCTATGGCATTGTTTTACGGCGCCCAGTTTTATATAGAATGTAATATGCATTGTTCATAAACTCCATATGTTTTCAGGTAGAGCGGACCTACTGGTCATCAATGTTTTGTTATTGTTATGCTCAATAACTATAAGTTCAGGTCAATAGAGTTGTTTGGAAATTTGTTTTTGTATATATTGCACATACAAAAAATAATATTCTGTAACTGGTTAATAAATGTTTCATTTTGTGCAAGTGTATATAATGACTACTACACCATTTATATTTTAGTCAACTAAATTATTTTGATATTATTCGACTAAATTCTAATGATAATTAGTCGACTAAAACTAGACTAAGACTAAAAACAAATCAATGACTAAATTATGACTAAAACTAAATTACATTTTAGTCAAAAGACTAAGACTAAAACTAAATCAAAAATTGCTGTCAAAATTAACACTGCCACACACAAACATCTACATTATCATGAAGACAACTAACATAGTCACTGGAATATCAACGGTGATCTTGTCATCATTATCATCATCATCTTCATCATCATCATCATCAACAACAACAGGAACAACAACAATGATCGTAATAATAGTGGAGGAACTATATTATACCATAACATTTTTGTCCTGTTTCATGTCACAAGTACATGATTTTGTCTGTAATATTGTCTGTGCAAACTAGTGTCAACAGGTAGATGTCATCATCAGACACACTAGAAAGTGATCAAACGTGAGATTCACTGTGAGAAAAAAGATCACTAGCCTGAAAAAGCTGTAATGAGATATTTGAAAGAGTGAGATTGTTTACCTTTAGATTTTTTAAACTTTTTCGACTTGGGTTTTTTTTCTTCATCAGAAGCTGGAGGTGCAGATGACTGTGAACTTTGTCCTGTATGTTTAGGACCTTATCAGACACGGTTCTCTTTCAGACATGCTAGCTGTAATGGAGCGAGGTTTCTATCCTTGTTTTAAGTTCTAGGCTAATAATAAAAACCTCTCGTACTAGCTGTGAATGATGAAGAGACCAGCTTACCAGAGACCAGCGTCCTCTCTGTGGTCGTCTCTGTGGTCTTCTCTTTGGTCTTCTCTGGAACAAAGACAATGTTAGACCAATGAAAGTATCCACATTACATGAGGCATTTCTCAAACTTTATCTACTATTTATTTCAATTTTTTTATCAAGCATTGTTTTCTTGTTCTCTTGGATATGTAAATTGAAATGAGAATTCACAGTTAACACATCCTACAGAGTCCAGATCTCCCTGTGACTTACTGGTCATGTCTGTCACAAAATACAAACACTTCCTGCATTATCCACAGGGATATGACTGGTGTGGTTTACTGTTCTGACCATGTTATTGTGTGCTTTTTTCAATGTAGAGTAGACCACACACAAATAAACATCTACATTATCATGAAGTCAACTAACATAGTTACTTTGGTCATTGTTCATTACTAAGCATTTGCATTGCAAATTAAAGTTGGAAAGTGGAGATATGTGCTTCTTAGTGCTGTCATGTCAATTTGAAATGCTGCAAGTGAAAGGTTACCTGTAAGGGGGAGTGTTTCTTCTGCGATGGATTCATTGGAATTGGCTGTATGACAATAAAAGTAAATAAATGTCCCTGTGTGTCCCTGTAACATGTGGACCAACATTTCTGACTGATTATTTCATCTGGAATGAGGGAGGTGATTAATACTCTTCCTGAGACACAGAGGGGTTTCTTGTCCATGATATTGTCTGTGATGTTGTCTGTACAAACCAGTATCAACAGGTAGGGCATAAGTGATCCATTTACCTGCCATTTTAGCGTTCTTCCGAGAAGAGCAGTGTGGTAGTAAATCTGTTTAAAGAAAAATGAAATTGATGTTGTCATTGTTGCGATGGTGCGTTGAAGCTTGTGTCCAACACTTCGATAGGAGTGATTCTCTGTGGTTTTTAGTACCTTGTCTTACTAAAACCAGAAGAACCACCAGTGTAATGATGACAATTAATGAAAGAGTCAGAGATGAGATGAAGGCCTCCCTCCAGAACCCTACACACACATTAGCATGGATCACATGGGAGAAAAACTTCAAAACGTACTACAGTCCCTGACATAAGTTCTGTCGCTTATCCATGTTGTGGAAACAAAAGTTTATAACCTGACTTTAAATTCATCGATTGGTTTTAGAAATGACTCATATGAAATCTGAAATCCTGCCAAATGAGATTTAATTTACGAAAATAAATGTGCTTCACTGCTGTAACGTCAGGAAGAGACAGAGAGGGATCCTTATGCAAAAGCACAGTGCTCTTTATTTGGCAGATAGATACAACCAGAGAATGCGAGATGTTAATGCATAAACGGAGTTGATCTAATGCCGTTTGTTGAGAGTGGTCTATCCGGTCCGGGGTCGTAACGGGAAGGCAGAGTCCGTACGGTACCTGAGGGCTAGGCAGGAGACGGGGTCGAGGGAACAGGCAGAGGTCGGTACACAGGAGAAACAGCAGGGTATGATAACGCTCGGTATGCAACATGGTTGGCAATACTTCGCGACGAGGTGTTGTGATGACGGTGTATATGAATGCCTGGAATGTGGGCGTGGTGATGAGGAACAGCTGAGTCCTTAATGGCTATCAGGTGACATTCCTGACATTACCCCCCCTCAACGGAGCGTCTCCTGACGCTCCACGACGCAAAGGCGGACGGCCACGGCCCCGGGGGGCAGGAAAATGTGGATGGGCAGCGTGGAAGTCGGCGATGAGCGAGGGACAGAGTACGTCCCGCGCGGCCACCCAGGTCCTCTCCTCAGGACCGAAGCCCTCCCAATCGACGAGGTATTGGAGACCACCACGCCGACGTCGGGACATAATCCAAATCCAAAGTTTGAAGACTAGTATTTTTTATATAATCAGGCATTGCTTTTAATCGTCATAATTATGGAGAGCTAGCTAGCTATCGTATGCTCACCGTGTACATCTTTCGCCAAGAGAAATTCGTGGGCAGATTTTAATTACATCTTTGCGGGAGTCATTGAGTTGGATTAACTCTGATTTGATCAACTCTGTCCGATAACTCCAACACTCCATCGTCATTTGATTATATCAAAACAATACTGGTCTTCCAACTTTATTTGGATTATGTCACGGGTTTTGGGTTGGTGCACTTTATTCATTAACTCCTACATTTTCAATGAGACTGTGTGATTGCGTCCTTCTTTTACTTGCGCTCCATTGCTGGTCACATCTGAGCTTAATTTCTACAATGGTTTTAATATTCAAAGGCTCTACAGCAGGGGTCGGAAACCTATGGCACGCGGGCCACCGTTGGCACGCCGAGGCATAATCAGTGGCACGCGACACGCTGGACCAGCATCAGCAAAAAGATTAATAATACAAAATAGAGCACGATCCTCCAATCGAAATCGCTCCTCAACGTTCTGCTCGGCGGAGGCGTTTATACATGGTGATCGATCGCGATATAATACTTAATTTGTGTCCATTTACACCTCCCCTCCGCTACCAATTTACACTCGCCACATATATATGATGTACAAATGATGCAATACGTGCAATAAAGGAAAAAAAAACATTAAAGTGCCGTTCCAGAAAAATAAGTGAGAAGTATTTTAAACTTTTATTTTAAAATGTCTAAAGTCATGGCTCTTCTAATGTTTTTATTCAGCTACTTTTGTGCAAGAATGGCATATACTTCTGTTTAAAGAGCTTCTCCGTGCAGTTTCCACCTTCTTTTGGCAGATCTGTTAAGATGATTGGCTGCAGTAAAAAATGATTGACAGCTAACTCTGGCTGATAATTGGCTTAATAAAAATTGATTGACAACGAAAGTCTAGTATCTGATTGGCTGCATTCGAAAATTATTGACACATGCTCCGCCCTTTACCCACGCCCACCGGGGCTCCGGCCTGCAGCATTACATATATGGGCACTTCGTGGGCTGCAGCCCCTGTTTTTCATTTAATATTTGCCGAGCGTCTGACGCAATGCGCTCCTGCATGCCTATTGGTTAAAACCATCTAATTAGCATACTGTGATTTTTTAACAAACATGGTGGACAGTGCGGCTTGTGCGGTAAAACTACACTGTAGTAAAAACTACACTGGGAAAACTACACTGTTTTGCGCTGTCTTAACTTTTTGTTATGTTTTAAGTTTCGATTCCCAGACCTGAAGCCATGATTGAGGTGCCCCTGTGCAAGACCCTTAACCCTCAATTGCTCACTTGAGATAAAATGTAAGTCACTCTGGATAAGAGCATCTGCCAAATGCCATAAAAAATTTTAAACAAATGGTTAAGTTGGGGGAAATTATATTAATTATATAATTATTACTAAAAGTATTGTAGTATGTAGTACTTAAAATATATATATATATCTTAAAAATTAAGATTTTCCTAAACTTATATATTTTATTTAAAGTTTTTTTTTTTTTAAGTTAACTGTACTTAAAAATTACACTACCGTTTAAAAGTTTGGGGTCACCTAGACAATCTTGTGTTTTCCCTGAAATCTCATACTTTTATTCATCAAATCAGTTGCAAAATGAATAGAAATATAGTCCAGACATTGACAAGGTAGAAATAATGTTTTTTTTTTTATTTGAAATAATTTTCTACTTTAAACTTTGCTTTCGTCAAAGAATGCTCCCTTAGCAGCAATTACAGCATTGCAGACCTTTGGCATTCTAGCTGTTTATTTGCTGAGGTAATCTGGAGAAATTTCACCCCATGCTTCCAGAAGCCGCTCCCACAAGTTTGATTGGGTTGATGGGCACTTTTTTCATACCATACGGTCAAGCTGCTCCCACAACAGCTCAATGGGGTTGAGATCTGGTGACTGCGCTGGCCACTCCATTACCGATAAAACACCAGCTGCCTGCTTCTTCTCTAAATACTTTGTGCATAATTTGGAGGTGTGCTTTGGGTCATTGTCCTGTTGCAGGATGAAATTGGCTCCAATCAAGCGCTGTCCACAGGGTATGGCATGGTGTTGCAAAATGGAGTGATAGCCTTCCTTATTCAAAATCCCTTTTACCTTGTTCAAATCTCCCACTTTAAAGCACCAAAGCAACCCCAGACCATCACATTACCTCCACCATGTTTGACAGATGGTGTCAGGCACTCTTCCAGCATCTTTTCAGTTGTTCTGCGTCTCACAAATGTCTCAAACTTTGATTCATCTGTCCATAACACATTTTTCCAATCTTCCTCTGTCCAATGTCTGTGTTCTTTTGCCCATATTAATCTTTTTCTTTTATTAGCCAGTCTCAGATATGGCTTTTTCTTTGCCACTCTGCCCTGAAGACCAGCATCCCGGAGTCGCCTCTTCACTGTAGACGTTGACACTGGCGTTTTGCGGGTACTATTTAATGAAGCTGCCAGTTGAGGACCTGTGAGGCGTCGATTTCTCAAACTTGAGACTCTAATGTACTTGTCTTCTTGCTCAGTTGTGCAGCGGGGCCTTCCACTTCTCCTTCTACTCTGGTTAGAGCCTGTCTGTGCTCTCCTCTGAAGGGAGTAGTACACACCATTGTAGGAAATCTTCAGTTTCTTGGCAATGTCTCGCATGGAATAGACTTCATTTCTCAGAACAAGAATAGACTGTCGAGTTTCAATTGAAAGTTGTTTTTTTCTGGCCATTTTGTGAGTTTAATCGAACCAACAATTGTAATGCTCCAGATTCTCAACTAGCTCAAAGGAAGGTCAATTTTATAGCTTCTCTAATCAGCCAAACTATTTTCAGCTGTGCTAACCTACTTGCACAAGGGTTTTCAAGGGTTTTCTAAATATTCAATAGCCTCCTTACACAGTTAGCAAACACAATGTACCATTAGAACACTGGAGGGATGGTTGTTGGAAATGGGTCTCCATACATCTATGTAGATATTGCATTAAAAACCAGATGTTTACAGCTAGAATAGTCATTTACCACATTAATAATGTATAGAGTGTATTTTTGATGCATTTAATGTTAGCTAAATTGAAAAAAAAAATTTCTTTCAAAAATAAGAACATTTCTAAGTGACCCCAAACTTTTGAACGGTAGTGTATATTACATGAACTTAACATTTCTTAGGTAATCGGTTACAACAAAACTTTTGAGTTTAGTGAACTTGTTGGGTTTTACAGTGTGCTAGCTGTAATGGAGGGAGGTTTCTATCCTTGTTTTAAGTTCTAGGCTAATAATAAAAACCTCTCCTACTAGCTGTGAATTATGAAGAGATCAGCTTACCAGAGACCAGCGTCCTCTCTGTGGTCTTCTCTGCAACAAAGACAATGTTAGACCAATGAAAGTGTCCACATTGCATGAGGCATTTCTCAAACTTTATCTACTATTTATTTCAATTTTTTTAACAAGCATTGTTCTCTTGGTCTCTTGGATATGTAAATTGAAATGAGAAATCACAGTGACTTAACACATCCCACAGAGTCCAGATCTCTCTGTGACTTACTGGTCATGTCTGTCACAAAATACAAACACTTCCTGCATTATCCACAGGGAAGTGACTGGTGTGGTTTACGGTTCTGACCATGTTATTTTGTGATTGTTTCAATGTAGTGTAGACCACACACAAACATCTACATTATCATGAAGGCAACTAACATAGTTACTTTGGTCATTGTTCATTACTAAGCATTTGCATTGCAAATTAATGGAAATTAATAGTTGGAAATTGGAGATATGCTTCTTAGTGCTGTCATGTCAATTTGAAATGCTGCAAGTGAAAGGTTACCTGTAAGGGGGAGTGTTTCTACTAGGATGGATTCAGTCAAACTGACTGTATGACAATAAAAGTAAATAAATATCACTCATGTGTCCCTGTAACATGTGAACCAACATTTCTGACTGATTATTTCATCTGGAATGAGGGATGTGATTAATACACTTCCTGAGACACAGAGGGGTTTCATGTCTATGATATTGTCTGTACAAACCAGTATCAACAGGTAGGGCATAAGTGATCAATTTTCCTGCAATTTTAGCATTTTTCCGAGAAGAGCAGCGTGGTAGTAAATCTGTTTAAAGAAAAATGAAATTGATGTTGTCATTGTTGCCACGGTGCGTTGAAGCCTGTGTCCAATACTTCAATATGAAGAAGTGATTTTCTGTGGTTTTTAGTACCTTGTTTTACTAAAACCAGAAGAACCACCAGGGTAATGATGACAGTTAATGAAAGAGTCAGAGATGAGATGAAGGCCTCCCTCCAGAACCCTACACACACATCAGCATGGATCACATGGGAGAAAAACTTAAAAATCTACTAGAATAAACAGCAAAACATTTACATCTGTAATCCTAATAAATTTTGCTTTAAGGAATCAGTATAGATTAAAGATTTAGAGATAAACACAGAAGCCAAAGCACAAAATCAGAGGTTGGTTCGCAAACACCTTAAGTATCACGTTACAGCCCTAGACCCCTCCCCTTGGGGGTGGGTTTACGTAGTCCGTGTCCATGTATGTATAAGTGGGGGTGTGGCTGGTGTGTGTGTGTGTTCACTCGTCTCATTAGTCTAACGTGTTTCACGAGGTGCTTGTTAGTTAAAGTGTATAAAGCGTGTGTGTGTGTAACGTCTTGTGCTCGTCATAGCAATAATAATAATAATAATATTGTCAGAGTCATACACCTATATGTGTCTATGTTCCATGTGCGCTGTCTGTGCTTCACTTAAAATAAACGTGTGTATCTTCGCTTTGAAGTTGCCTCGTTTGTCCACGCGCATTCAGTGTATATAATAATGAATAATGAATTTTAAAAGTCTAATTACAATTTACAATTTTACAATTTAATAATTACAAGTGTAATTTTACCACTGAATATGTAAACACTATTTTTTTTTTCCTTGAATGGTACAGTTATTACCTGGTTTAAGTGGCACCACTCTGATCTCCTTCATCTCCTGCTCAGATAAACCCACAGAACAGGAGATCCAGTCTGACCCAGAGGGAGAGAAAAGAACCCAGGAACTCACACTCACCAGCCCTTCAGAGTCTTAATGAGAGAGAGAGAGACACAGAGAGAGAGAGAGAGAGAGAGAGAGAGAGAGAGAGAGAGAGAGGATGAAAATGGACACTCTATAATCTTACAAAAAAGTTTTACACAGAGAGGGACGGAATACTTTGAATACTGCACTTAAATATTCACCATTCTGTGGTATTTCAATCAATCAAATTTTATTTATATAGCGCTTTTTACAACAGTTGTTGTCACAAAGCAGCTTTACAAGTGCCGAGTCCTAGCCCCCAGTGAGCAAGCCAAAGGCGACAGTGGCAAGGAAAAACTCCCTAGTTTTTTGCATGAGGAAGAAACCTTGAGAGGAACCAAGACTCAGGGGGGGAACCCATCCTCCTCTGGCCGACACCGGTCACCATGACAACAACAACAACAATTTAGACAGAAAGAAGAGAATTTAGCTGAAGAATTTAGCCGCAGTCATTAACTAACTAGTGAAATAGCAAATATAACTATAGTGCGAGACTGGGAGACTCTCTCATAATTCTGGCTCTGTCTCTGTGGTGATGCTTCATTTTAGTCTCACATTATCTATCTGGTGCCATTTCATTTCAGTCTCACAATTAAAAGCCAAGTAGACATCATAATAAAAGTCCTACTCAGCAAAAACATTTCCAAATAAAAGTCTAACTATTTTTTGACCCATTTTTTTCATTCCAGAAGCAATGAGACTCATAAACTCCACCTAACAAACTCACTGCTCTGACACTGTCAAGTCACTTTACTCACTGTGGTCACTTTATTGAACTTTGGTCACTTTACATCATGTTGCTGCTATTGTGGACTTACTGTTTTGCGCTTAAATTATGCCCTGGGGGTACATATTATATATATATATATAATTCTTCTAAAATACTAGCTTACATTACTGCTCTTTAATTTGTTTTTAGATAATTAACGTATATTGTATTACCGGGACCTTGAGTATAAAAATTTCGTTCCACCCCATGCAAATGTGATGCGAATGACAATAAAAACTCCTTAAATCCTTGAATCCTTTTTTGGCTTGCGTGATATTATAAAGCATTTTATTTAACAAATACACATTTAACGCAATGGTTTGTAAAATTCAGGTAAAATACATGAAAATATTTAAATATTTGAATATTGCTCAACCTCTGGCAGCCACAGAGCACTATGGGACTTTAATGAAAGATTTTAACATAACTGTTTGACACTTTTAAGAGTTGTCATGCAACCGGACCCCAGGAACTCCAATCCCCAGCATGCAGATTACTAGCTCCAATCCTCCTCCCTTCAGAACGGGACTGGTACAACCTCTCAGTGTATTTCTTAACAGACCAGGAGAGAGCCAAGAAGTCTCCGGCCCTAGATGTGGTGCTTTTGCCACTGCAGGGCTGTTCTCCTGCCCCCTGCAGGTCAGAAGAGGAACCGGAGCAGCCCTGGTGCTCCCCTGAGACCTCCTTCAGCGTTCCTTACTGCCAGGAGGTGTCGGTGAACTCGGAGGAGGGCAGTGTGGAGAGAGGGAAGTTCTTTCCCCCATGGGAGGTCGAAATGGGGGAACCTGACCTCACCTCCATTTGTGTGTTTGTTATCGCCTGTGTGTTCGGATATGTTATCCAGGTGACCTGTTCCATGTCTCATTAATGTTATGTGTTGCACTTGTGTCTGGTTTATGTTTAGGTATTTAGGTGTGCGTGTTTTCAATGTACCAGAGCACCTAACATTCTGTGTTTAAACATTCTGTGCTCTGTGTTTCACAGTGTTTCCATGTTTACCATGTTAACCTCTGTGAATATGGAAATATGGAATTTATACACTGACTGTGTGTATAAATATGTTAATTAGTGGTAAAAAATTAGGAATTCAAAAAAAACGTAGCTGATCTCTGTCTGTAGCTATAACCATGAATCAAATGTCTTATATATGTGTTAAACCTGTTTTGTAGTGTTCAGCACTGTTCAGTTCTTTTCCTTTTCTGTCTCTCCAGGTGAGTTTGGCCTTTGTTGACCATCCATCTGACACACAGGTAACATTCACCTGATCTCCAGCATCAGCCAATGAGAGGAGAGGATGAGAACCAATCACTACAGGACAGAGGAGAGGATAAGAGCCAATCACTACAGGACAGAGGAGAGGATAAGGGTGGGGGAGGGGTTGATCATGACCTCACATTCAACAAATGAACAATGTTTAAAATCTGATGTGTATGGGTCAAGATACACATGTAAGTGAAATATTTGGAATATTTGGAAAGTGTAATAAATATTTGGAATGATAATGACAATTTCTAAATTTAATAACAGATTTCTTACCTGAAATATTCAAGCTCATACTGGCTTCATCGTACCACTGAATACTCTCAACCAAGCACACATATTCTCCTCTGTCTTCTACTCTGAGGTTCTCCAGTTGGAGAGAGACGTTCCCCTTCTCCAGTTCTCCTACCAGAGACACTCTGTTCCTGTACTGAACATCTCCAGTGTTCTCCTGGACCCTTAGATCCTTGTAGAGCAGAACCGGGTTGTTGTATTTATCGGGTCGGTACCAGCGTACTTCATAGCTCTTACAGTCCACTGAAGGTGAAACTGTGCATGGCAGGAGAACAGAGGATCCTAACCGTGCTGATATGAAGCCATCAGGAACATGCACAGAGAATAGGTCTGTCTGAGGATCTGAAAGAGAACATTTCTGACATCTGATTTCATTTTCAATCCAAAAATGTTACTCAAGGTGTAAATCACAGAATCAGACATCTGATGATGGTTAAGAGGTTTACCTGCACAACTCAGGAGATTAACCATAAACAAGAAAAACAGCATCACTGTCAATAGAAAACAATATCAGTTAGTGTTTATTAGGTTTATAGTCAATGGATTGTCACATGTGACTCCTCCCTCCCTCGTATTTAATCTATTCAGTTTTCCCCTTTGGTTTGGTCCTGTCTATATTTTCAGTCTCAGCTGCTCCTTGTGTACCTGTTTGATTACATTTAGAATTTATCTAGTAAGTGTGACGGGCAGGTGTGAGCAACAAAAAGGAAGCGATCACGCCAAGTCTCAGGGAAAAAGGGTGGTTTAATATAAAGTGTGCAAACCTAAAACCCGTGCAATAGATCCGAATTAAGGATATAATGACCAGCGGTCAACTGGTACAAAGACAAGACATATATAGACAGACAAACGACCATCAGGTGGGAACGGATCACGGGCTCCGCCCACCTGAGGGGCGTACACGACGTCACAAAACAACAACAACACAGTCGCTGTGGACAGAGGCGGCCGGTAGGGGGCCGCCTCACCGTGACAGACCCCCCCACCAAGCCGCACTCCCCTCCACTGGGTGTGTGGCACACAGCGGCTGCACAACAACACGAAGGGGCAGGAAGGCAAGGACAGGCAGGGACACACCTCCTGCAGTCCACGAGCTGAAACACAAAACACATAACATTAGTCAGCTCACCTCCCTGGGCGGGACCCTGGACCGACTGGGCCGTCAACAAGACAAAACCACGCCCCGGTCGGTCACAGGGCCCTCACGCCCTAACTGGCCTTAAGCCGCATAGCCCCACAGGTGCGAGGACAGCGGGCCTCGGCTCCTTGTCCGTCCGGGGTGTATGTGTGTGCAGGTTACCTCCCTGGGGCGTGGCTACGTCACCTCCAGGACCCCATGGAAGGGTCTCCGTCCTGTGCAGGAGCTCTTCAGACCGGAGCCCCATGGTCCCCAAACATCCGGGGGCCCCAGCCCTCTAGGGAGGGGCTCTTTCCGACCGGGCTCCGGTCACCCCACAACATAAGGGGGCTCCTGCCAGCTGGAGACCCCCACAAGGTCCAGGGATGCCACGATTCAACGCCAGGGAGAAGCACCTGCACATAAAACACAAATGCACACACACACCAACACAGAACACAAACGCGCACTACCCTGATCCCCCCTCCAGGGGGGAGGGGTCTCCATCCTAACTCAGGAGAACCCCCCATTTACCTGGTCAGGGCCTCCCTCGGGAGCGACGCCCTCCGTGCCACTCCCCGTGGCACGGGACCACAGCCGGTCCTCCCCCAAACACACACTTAAGGGGAGGAGCATGCGTGGAATTACAAGCAACAAAACCATAAACACGCGAGAACAACACACACATGCAAAGACTAGACAAACAAAAAACAGTGTACAAACAATGAACGAACGGGACTCTTACATGCGCGCTCGGTAATTTTGTGACGTGCCGCTCAGGTTCGCAGTCGCTCCCCCACACAAAACACAAGACGAGAGGGGAGCGAGGCGACGGTGACGAGCGGCACCCGCGTCACACACGAAACACTAAACATATAACACCACGAGCACGCACACTGGTCCACACGCCCATTCACACGTACACTTCACCCACACAAAACATGAAGAGTGTAACAGGGAAGACGCCCTGGTCTTCGCCGTGCAACACACAAAACAAACGCACGGGCGAAACTCTTCAGACAGACAAACAACGGACATGAAGCGCTTTCCCCAAGGCAGACTGCCCTGGTCCTCGCCGTGCTACACACACACACACACACAACACAAAAGCACGGCGGAGCTCTTCAAACAAAACACCACGCAGACAAACACTTACCACGAGACATGACCACGAACGAAGGAGAAAGTAAAGAGACTCGGCGGCTTCCGAAGGGCGGCTGGTCATTCTGTGACGGGCAGGTGTGAGCAACAAAAAGGAAGTGATCACGCCAAGTCTCAGGGAAAAAGGGTGGTTTAATATAAAGTGTGCAAACCTAAAACCCGTGCAATAGATCCGAATTAAGGATATAATGACCAGCGGTCAACTGGTACAAAGACAAGACATATATAGACAGACAAACGACCATCAGGTGGGAACGGATCACGGGCTCCGCCCACCTGAGGGGCGTACACGACGTCACAAAACAACAACAACACAGCCGCTGTGGACAGAGGCGGCCGGTAGGGGGCCGCCTCACCGTGACAGTAAGTCTGTGTGTCAATTTTGTGTAATTGTAGAGCCTGTTATGTTTGTTCTGTCCCACGCCTCGCTCATAAATATCTTGTGCGCAGTTTCTCCTTGTGTCTGGTCGGTAAACACTGAGTGATTTTCCTTGGGTGTTTTCGCACCCAGTGATCTCCCGTCTTCTAGCTCCTAGTTAGTTATTCTTATTCTTCCCTGGTCTTAGACTATACCTTGTGGGTTCATAGATTGTTCTTGTTTAATTCATAGTTCATAGAGTGTTCAGTGTATGTTTCTGTGCTTTGGTCTGTCCTGTGTATGTTTCCTTTGTTTAAATTGATTCCGGTTGTTCAGAAGTTTACTGTGTCAGGGTATATACAGAGATTCTTAAGTTGAATTTAATACCTTTTTAATACCTACAAAATATTTTTTAATACCAGCATGACTTAAAGCGGCGACTGAAGTGGCCTCTTGGTTGTTGCTAACCACTGGCCTATGCCAGTCTTTAATCTTGGGTCGTCAAGCCAGACGTCGGAAAACTTGCACTTTCCCATAGAGTTTCACTAACAGGTTTGGCGGCAAACCAGCCGGGTATTTAGGTGACTGGCGCGTGCGTGAACATCAGGTCATGTCAAATCACTGCTAGCAACATATAAATAAATCTAATTTAAGGAATTTTAGGAGAAAGGCCTGCACTTAACACAAATTCAAAAACGTCTAGGCAGTTTGATGCGCTTTTGAAAATTTAATACCTCATCAGATGAAGCTTAATACTTTTTAATGGCCTTAATTTTGGCCAACTGAATTTACTACATTTTTATACTTTTTACAACCCCGCGGACACCCTGTGTGTGTTTTATTTTTTGGTCATTAATCGTATTAATCAGTACTGAGTTCTGAGTGTCTTTTCATATTTACATTGGTTGTGTTGGTTCCAGAGATGCTCACAAGTCATTTTTTGCAAGTCCAAGTCAAGTCTCAAGTCTTTGATATCAAGTCTAAGTCAAGTTCCAAATATTTAAGTGACACTGTAGTTGCAAATCACTTTATAGTTGTAATAATCTGTTATGACACTTCTGATTTATAATAGCTTAAACTGGTAAATGAAGAAATATAATTTTAAAAAGCACACACAAATGTTTTCCAGATAAATTTTGTATCTGTATTTTTCTTACAAAACTGACATTTTTCTGGATACAATATTGTCGTCTTTCAGTAGAACATATGCTATATTTTGTTTTAAAAGATAAAGGAGGGCTGTGAAATAAAAAAAAATCTAAATCTTTCTAACAATCACATTTTTTAACTATATATGAAAGGTCTGCATATAAAGAAAATAGCAACCAAATTAGTGATTATAAAATAAAAATTAAAAACAAAATTCAAATTTTACAATAAAAATGATTCTGACATCAAAAGCCCTGCAGCAACAACTTTTTGTCTCCTAATGAAATGGATCAAACACAATCAATTTGAACTTCAAGGTGTCTTTCAGTGTCCAACCCAAGGAAAATGTTTATGCAACTAACACATTACATTTTTAAAAGATCAATAAATTTTTATGCAAGATACTAAAAGATATCTTATTAAAAGATACATTTTAAAAGATACATTAAAATATACATTTTAAAAGATGTTTTGCTGTTGAGTGCGTTCACATTTGAGCGTCTGGTATTAGATGTCAATCAACGCAGCTATTAACTGGTAATCACCTTATCGCCACACCCCTTTAAGTAACACTTAATAACTTCTATAAAATCTGTTTATCGTAGAGAAAAACACTGGGAGAGGTACTAATGCAATGGGGTCTTATAGAATTGACTAAATATAATTGATCAAAAAACTAATTTTATAGTAATAAAAAAAAAAGTTACTCGTCCGGCCCGTTCAGTTAAATGGGAATGGGTGGGGTTAAAATTTGTACTGCAGCCAGCCACTAGAGGGCAGCTGACGCACGGAGGCTTCACTTTTCACTCGTGTCATCCAGTCCACTTATACCAGAGTTGCCAGGGTCGTGGTTTTTACGCCAAATTGGGCTTGTTTGAAAATCCAGCCGCGGGTAAAAATTCAGGGGTCGCGGGGTGCGGTTTTTTGGGCTACTTTTGAGTTGGGCTACTGCGGGATTTTACAAGTCAACACTAAGAATCGATCGCAATATAATACTTAATTTGTCTCCATTTTACACACTCACCCCCCCCCCCCCCCCTTCCGTCGAGAGATTACACTGGTCGCCACCCCCCCCCCCCCAACAACGTTGGGCTTTGGGCTAGTTTAGGCATCTGAAGGGCGGGTTTTACACTGATTTTGCTCGGGAAATTTTTGTAGGACCTGGCAACCCTGACTTATCACTGCATATGCGACTTAAGTGCAACTCGAGTACTAGTCCCAAACTAGAGTCCCCATCTCTGGTTGGTTCAGTTCATATGTGTTTCTGTTCCCTTAAAGCTAGTCTGGTTGATGTTGTTAGTCGTGTTAATCCCTGAATCCTACCGGTATATTGTCTAGGAGTTTATCTGTTTGGTTCCTTCCTTCGTTGTTTTTCTAATAGCGTAGTCTGTTCTTTGTCTGTGGTGTTTGTAGTTTTGTTTGGGAGTATTGTATTTAACTTGATAATTCCCATACATGCCTTCATTCTTGTGTTTCAGCTGGACAGTGTACAATTCACTGCCTTTTGATCTGAGCTGCCTTGTTGATCAATACACATTTAAAAGAAAGCTTAAAATCTATTTATTTAGATTAGCCTTTAATTAGCCATGAGCTTAATGTCTAATGTTAAATATTTTAATGATATTGAAATGGTTTCGGTTTCATTTTTGGTTTTTGCATCATTTAATATTTTCTATGTCCTAAATTATTTCATTTCAGTGTTCTTGTGGTTTTATCTTACTTCTGGGTGTAATTGTAGAAGTTACTACAGAGTATTTAAGTGTCTTCGTGGCGATCCGCCACCCTGCACGTTTCAGTTCAAACCCAGAACTAACACACCTGCTCCAGCTAAGCATAATTTTTATGAATCTTTATTATTATTTTTTAATACATTTTTTAGTTTTTAATAATACACAAAATATATCAATGGTGCACTCACCTTTTTTCATGGCCATTTTCAATGAAATGTAAATGAAAATCAAATTATACCAAGACCGACGTGGCAAAGTGTGGCACAACAGCGCAAAGTGTCAAAGTCTAAATTCAGAGTCTGTTGATCCAAAAGTTGTAAATCGTGCTGATTAAAGATTAATCCAGTGAGTCACTGATTAGACTGTGGCAGCGTTTACGCTAGTCAAAGGTCAAAGAATGCTAATACTGATATACGCCACAGGGCACTGTGGGTTTGTTATTGTGTGTGTCGATGTGTTTACTGTTGTATTTGAACACCATTACAGGGTTGCCAACTCTCACGCAATGAGCGTGAAACACATGCATTTGACCGTTTTCACACGCTCTCACGCCACACTTGCGATATCTCACGCCGAAAAAAAAATCTAGTTTATTTACCTCTGATCCATATATATGATTCAATGAGTTACTAGTTTGCTCAGGCGCCAACCACCGGCGATCGATAGATCGCGATATAATACTTAATTTGTGTCCATTTTACGTTCGCCACCCACACCCCGTCAACAATTTACACTCGCCACCTCCTCCAGGTGCAAATCTATGGAGCTTTTTTAGTGTCACCAGAACCTGAAATCATTATAACTTGTGTTGAGAAAATAAGTTTTTGCTTAGCAATAACATTAGCAAAAGTATATTTTGCTCATCAATGAAATGGATATTAAAATTAGATATATAATTATTAATTAGATAAATAATTGCTGCCTTAAACTATTAGTTTATACGTAATCTTAAGAAGGGCCTCACAGGGGGCCATATAGCATATTGCATCAGAGAACAGTTTGGTCTATAGGGAGTGAAGTGTCTGTAGAATATGTTCATCAGAGAACAGTTTGGTCTATAGGGAGTGAAGTGTCTGTAGAATATGTTCTATACTGATAAGCTCCACAGAAGGTCACTTGCACCAACTGCCTGTAAGGACACCCTATTAGGTTGGGACACAGTGGACATGAAATAATGCAAAGTCATGCATGTAGGTTGAGAACTCTAACTATGACCATGCAAGTGCACTGAAGGGGTGGGACCATAGTATATAAACCTGCTTGTTACCAGTTTACTTCGGATCTCTCTGATGTAAATGAGAATTGTGGGAGATCCCCAGAGATATCTGTTTTAATAAAGGCCTTTTTGGTATTGCTATAATTTTGGTATGTTGTTCCTGCTATCTCTTTCCCATCAAACGAATGCGCTGGGCTAAAGTGGTTGATAGAAGTTAAAGCCCTAACACTTGAAAAAACAGTCTGTAAAATCCTTTCAGGTAAGCAAAAATTCGAGTTAAAATTCAGGTTCAGGTCGAAATTCAGGTTCGAGTCGCAATTCAGGTTCGGAATGGTGGTTCCTGTAGGTTATTTGCTTCTACTGAAGAGGCAAATCATCAGAATGTGCAGAAAGTGAAACTGACCCAGGATCATTCAGGATGATTAACAGGAATGTTAACATTAACTAACATTACCGTTCACCTTAATGTTTACATTCACATGGAAATACATATTGGCAGGGTTGCCAACTTTTGAAGATCGCTTGGAGTGGGATTTGTATGGAACTTTTTTAGTGTCACCAGAACCTGAACCTGAAATCATTATAACTTGAAAAAACAGTATGTAAAATCCTTTCAGGTATGCAAAAATTCTAGTTAAAATTCAGGTTCAGGTCGAAATTCAGGTTCGGGTCGCAATTCAGGTTCGGGTCGAAATTCAGGTTCGGGTCGAAATTCAGGTTCAGGTTGAAATTCAGGTTCGGGTTGAAAAGCGGTTCGGGAATGCATCCGGGATACTTAGGATGAGCAAACAAACTCGGAGCTAATCGAACTGCATCTGGCCAATCACAAAACATATCAGAGGTCATTGGGAGGCACGTCTTTCTGCTAAAGTTCCTGTAAGGGTGCGCTCCCTGTTTGGCGTGTAAGCAGCACACGAAAGTGACCACTGTGCCACCCAGAAATGGCACCTTGTGGCAGCTGCCACATAATCGTGGCCCTTATGGCGCATTTCCACTAGGGCCTGCTTGGCGTGGCATGGTTCGATACGGATCGATTCGCAACGGAACGGTACGGTCGCGTTGTGTTTCCATTACAATGGTGGACCACCACAATGTGGGTGGAGACGCTGTTGACGCGCGGGTTGTAGTGTCGTGACATCATTTGTATGCGACCACAACACCGGTCGATGCCCCTTAACACATACCATTATTGTATCTTATTTATCTTATTTATTATTTAGATTATCTTATCTTCATTATTGTATGTGGTTGCTCTAATTATTGATAATAATTTGGTATTACTTAAACAGGATGAACACACCCTGCATGAAAAGCATCAGTCATACAATCAAATGAAATCAAACTTTAATATGAAATATAGATATTTAAAGTACAAAATATGTAAATAATATAGTTATAGTTAAAAAAAGTGCAAAAAGCAAATTACCTAAAAATAACGTATAGCTTTATATGAAATAAATATTTATAGTACTACAAGCAACATTTTGTGTGCTTTTACTGGTGTCTGTCTCGCATGGTGTTCACAAGTTCGCCAAGCACCCAGAGAAAAGCCCGGTTGAAGGAAACATTTTCCGCCAACTCCGCTCTCCTCAGCTCGGCTTCTTGTTCTCGGGCCTCGCGACAATCACGGAGCAGCAGCTGGATGTGCTCCTCACGCTGCTCGGATGATGCGGGGGAGGCGGGAGGTTCCAAAGAGGCGCTCGCCTCGTCAGTGGAAGGGGAATCTTGAACGTAAAAAATAACAAATATTAAACAAGCATTCCCGTGAAAGCAACATCAATATAGCGTAACTGCTCAAAATGTGTAGCACGTCATCACTGCTCATTCTTTGTTTATGGCTACAGCTAACTAGCAACTAGCAAGGCTAAGAGCTAGCTATTGTACAGTAGTGACTGTGGTGGTAACATTAACTACAAACACAGCTCTAAATTCCTGCGTTTACAATAGATGCGTTCATATTACATTCATATTAAATCATTTACGAGCCTAGTAAAACTGTGAAGTCACAATACACTCGCCATTCTCCGTGGCCTCCAGCACCGACGTTGTCGTGTCCAGCACGTTTTCTCTTCCGTTACTGGCTGGCCGGTGACCGTATATGGCATCCATTTGCTGGAACCATTTCCAGTCTTTGCGGTTTGCTCCACTGCGTCAGTTATGGTCCTTCACTGCCCGGTAATCACTTTTAAGCTTTTTTAGCTTGGACCTGCTGAACTGCTGAACAGACCGCTGGTAGCCATGAGTGGCCATTAGCGCGGAAACCTCGCTAAAAACCTTTACATTTCTAGTGGCCCCGTCCAGTTCGCCCTGGATTTTTTGATCACTGATTATTAACAGAAAGGTTTGTACCTCGGCGTTTGACCAAGGAACAGACTTCTCTCCTTGGGTTTTAAAAATGGCTGAGGAGTCCATAGCGGAGGAGTCGCTCTCCTGTCGCAACCTGTGACGACACACCCTGGCCAATCAGTGTCATGCTGTTCTTCCACGTCAAAGAACTGTACCGCTTTGGAACGGTTAGAACCTCGAGCGAGTAGGTATGAAAAAAGTACCCGAAAGTACCGGCAAACTGGGACCTGGTACGAATGGAAACACTCACAAACCGTCGCGAATCGAACCGTACCACGCCAAGCAGGCCCTAGTGGAAATGGGCCATTAGTGTGGCCAGTGCTGCGTGACTGTGGTCTCCGTTGTCCAGAAACGCCGCCTGCCTCTGCTGACAGACATCTAAAGAGACTTGGGTGACTCTGCGTATCGGCCACTCGCTTAAATCATCCAGACCAGCTCCGAATCGCCATTTGTTGAAATGAAGATGGTTCATAACTTTTGTTTGAAAATTATGTTGAGTGAAATACTAGCCGACATCCAGCTAGACAGCTCTATATTACTAGTTCAGAATACTGTTGAGCGATAACGTCGAATTAAGATTATAGGAGGGTACGTGAATCTACAGTGGTAGACCGTTAACGACAGCACTAAATTTAAAGGGTTTAATATTATAGATGTATGGTTATCAGTGAATGTTCCTACACGCCATCAGCGTCATTTAAACCTCTGCAAGCGAGTGGCATCGCATTTAGTATTTGTGCAATTTGTAGTATATTTCGCTTTGTATTGGTTTCGATTGTTAGTCTAGATTGTCAGCCAAGGGGCTCCTGCCACTCATCGTCTACCACTAATCTAAATTCAACATAATCGTTAAACAGCATCCTGAACTCGTAGTTTGGAGCTGTCGGTTAGCTCCGAATCGTTCACCCAACATAAATTAACAAACAAAAAATATAAACCATCTTCATTACCACGAATCCTACAAATGCGATGCCATTCGCTCGCAGTGGTTTAAATGACGCTGATGGCGTGATGAACGTTCACTAATTAACAGTGTTGGGAACGTTACTTTAAAAAAGTAATTAGTTATAGTTACTCACTACTTGTTTAAAAAAGTAACTGAGTTAGTAACTGAATTACTCTATAATAAAAGTAACTCGTTACCAGGGAAAGTGACTATTTGCGTTACAGTTAAAAAAAGGTTATATGCCAATTAACACTAGAGCTCCTAGAGAAGCGAAAATTTTCACAAGGCTTGGTAAGGTCCATGTAGCCCACTCCCCTGCTGTGAAGGGATTAATGCCCATTGTCTTGGTAATGCGGTGGAAGCGGTTCACCCCCAAGCTCATACGCCTGCCAAAGCACTGGCTCACCCCCAAGCTCGGTATATGTTACCGATACTACAACAAACAGTGGAAAATTTGTAGACTCGTGTTTCAAAAGTTACAATTCAAGCGCACGTAGAGACGACAAGTTTCTGTAATGAGTCCCATCAAACTATAAAAATAAATACAATTGTTTGAATCTTGCTCTTTGTATATTTCCAATACTATACTGTATAATATTTGTTGTAATCGAACACTTTCTGATTCCGCGTTTGAATTCGCGTTTGAAAAGCTAAGAAATTATTAGGCGCAATTAGCTTGATGCTAATGTTATATAGGAAATCTCATATCATGGCTAGCGGAAATTAGCATGATCGCGTTGCATCACTGCATCACTGATAAATGTTGTGATCTAAACAGCAGGCTGGAAAAGGAGAGGAAAAGACAGGAAAACAAATTCATGTGCTGCAAAACAACTTTATTCTGATCAAATATGGATGTCTATTCCGGGTTTCTTGAAGTGGAATGTCCATTCCGGGTGTGGTGAAGTGCAACTCTGGAACAGAAAGAAGAGATTATTGGAGATTATAATAAGAGATTATAGTGTGTATGTGTGCCTCTTGTGCTCGCAGTGTTTTTGAACTTTCCTTTCCATGATGTCGACAGGTCTCAGTGCCTCTAGTCAATCAATCAATCAATCAAAGTTTATTTGTATAGCGCTTTTCACAACACATGTTGTCACAAAGCACCTTACAGGATTTAAAAGGTTAACAATACTACGGGTCCAGAACCCTAATGAGCAAGCCAAGGGCGACAGTGGCGAGGAAAAACTCCCTAAGATAGTGGGGAATAGGAAGAAACCTCGGGAGAACCAAGACTCAAAAGGGAACCCATCCTCCATTGGGCGGCCCGTTAACACACAGATTACACAAAATACAGACAAATACACAAGTCACACACAAATCACACAATCAGACTAAGTAAAGGTAAAAATGAAAGTTCTGGGTTATGATATTGTCACTGTAAATGTCTGTTGATGAACGCCAGGCTTTCATTCCGTGTCGGAGCAGCGATGCTGGTATTGTAGGCTCCGACTGCAATGTTACTCTCCAGGTGAACCTCGGAGAAAAGATACGAGATGTAGTAAATATGTAACAGATTAATCAAAGGCCAAACTAAACAGATGAGTCTTTAATCGAGTTTTAAACATTGAGACTGTGTCTGAGTCCCGAATAGAGGCAGGAAGATTATTCCACAATTGTGGAGCTTTAAAAGAAAAGGCTCTTCCACCTGCTGTGATCTTTTTGATCCTAGGAACAGTTAATAACCCTGCGTCCTGCGAGCGAAGTGAACGCGCTGGGTTATATTGTTCAATAAGTTCACTAAGATAGTCTGGAGCTAAGCCATGCAGCGTTTTATATGTTAATAAAAGTATTTTATAGTCAATACGGAATCTAATTGGCAGCCAGTGTAATGACGATAGTACGGGACTAATGTGATCAAACTTTTTAGTTTTTGTTAAAACTCGTGCTGCTGCGTTCTGAACCAGCTGGAGTTTGTTTATCGATTTACCAGAACATCCAGCTAGGAGACTGTTGCAATAATCTAAACGAGAGGATATGAATGCATGGATTAGTTTTTCTGCATCACTAATATTTAATATGTTTCTAATTTTGGCAATGTTGCGCAAGTGAAAGAACGCTACCCTAGTTATATTATTAATATGTGTATCGAACGAGAGATCTGGGTCTATTGTGACGCCCAAGTTCTTTACCTCTGCGCTGGGGGTTGTAACGGAGACAGCCAAAGACATTGCAAAATCACAAAGTGGATTATTTTCACCTTGGAAGGCAAGAGACTAACCCAGCCACAGCTCTTTAAGTGTATGTAAACATAAACACTGGTCCTTCGCTCGGTAACAATCACCAAGGAATCCCTACTCCTAATGGCTCTCCTCTCCAAAAAGCTTAGGAAGACTTAACTTATCTGATCGTCTGAGAGTAAAACAAAGACCTTTAATATGCTCTGGCCAGGATCAACCCTTCTCAGGAGAGCACAGAGCACAAAGAGCAGGAAAGGTCTACACTCATAAACTTAAATCACAGGCCTATCTGATTCTCCAAGGTTTGACCCCATTTTATAACACCTTGAATTCTTGTGTTAAGACCCAGAACTAAAGGTGCAATATTTTAGAAATCCTTGTAACTCCAAATCTGAACTGTACACGGAATTGGAATTCAGCTTACAGGAACCAGCTCGGCGGATGCAGTCTAGAGACACCAAACATGACTATCTTTCACCCAAGGGAAGGACAATTATGCATGGAACCAATATCCAGCTTCCCAGCCTTCAGGCACCAGGACAGAGTACCTCTGAATTGAACATTATGTGATCTGTGGTTGATATAAAGAAACCAATCGTGATCTTTCATGTATTAAGCATTACGTAATGTTATCAGAATCTCTGTGGTTATATAATCACACCACATTGATGCATATCCATGTATTACTATAATTTCAGTAGTTAGATACACCTATCTTTGTAGCTTTGAATTGTATCGTGAAAGCATGTATGCGTATACATATTCTTGTGTGTTCTGCTGTTTAGATATGCATGCTCATTAAGTTTTGTGTGTTAAGGTCATAGAGACCTACATATTCTCATATCCATGTGCTACATTGTTTGAGATCTCTCAATACACTTGTAGTCCAGTGTAATGTCTAATTGAGATTTATATATCTATCTGAGTATCAAAATGTAATGTGTTATAGTAAGCATATACATATACATATATTAAGTTGTGTCACTTACCAAATGTAACCATGTTCATATGTGCTTTTGTGACCTCATATTTATACCTGTCTGTGCATTATGTGTCATTCAGTGTCCAGAAGTGGAAATTAAGAATGGCTCAAGGTATAGGCTGGTAGAGTCAAATTAATACTTATTTAGGCAAAGCATACAAATCAATTTATTTGGGAATCAGAGAATTCCAATTGTCTTGAAATTGTAATAGTCTGCTTTTGTCTACCATTAACTAAATCTCTGAGAGACGGGCAGGGTCACAAACCCCCCTTCTCTCCCTTCTCCCCTTTCTCTCCTTTCTCGGATTACCTCCTGTCCGGGCAGAGATTATGCATATTCAGGAATCAGAGTCCAATGATCACCAGAATAGCAACTCATGGGGAACTACAGTCACGCCCCTAAATGTTCACTGTAAAAAAAAAAAGTGTAAAAAAACGATAATTTTCTGGAAATGGGGGCGCCAGAAAATTACTGTAAAAAAACAGATAAGTACTGTAAATTTAAAAACATACATAAACTGTAAAAAAACGGCAATTTTCTGGCGCCCCCGTTTCCAGAAAATTACCGTTTTTTTACAGTTTATGTAAAAAAACAGATAAGTACTGTAAATTAAAAAACATACATAAACTGTAAAAAAACGGTGATTATAACACTTAACATGCAACACTGTCATTTTAAAGGAAATATTCCTAAAATTGAATGTGGTCTTTACTCTAGTTCACATTCAATTATAACAATATTGCAGTGTGGTGTAGGAAGGAGAGGTAGCAAACAGATCCACCGCAGCACAAGGCTTTTTAAATTCAAACTGCCTCAACAACATAATCACGCCAGACCCCACGATCACGCAGAAGAGACTTAATTTAGACACAAAACATGAGAGAACGGCAATAACACGACAACACTACACAAACATGGCATAGAATAATTCACACAGTACAACTACATAAATTGATGAAGGGGGACTTAAACCAAGTAATGCACATAATCAAGTACACAATTAATCAACACATGCATAGACATCACATTAACAGATAACGATACCGGAGTCGCAGAGACTCATGGGAAGTAGCGCCGTTGTCACGTAGGGCAACGCCCCCTCTCGTGGCTGCCACTCTGGGTTCCCTCGTGTCTGTGTTCCGTGCCTGTTTACCCTGCCCCGCTCGTTGTCTCTGAGATTCCCTGATTGTCCGCCACGCCCCTGTCATAATCGTCCCCACCTGTTCCTAGTTTAGTTCAGTGTCCTGTATTTCCCCAGTCTGGTTGTCGGTTGTTTTGGATGTCTGACCGTTTATGTGTTTCTCAGTTTCGTGTTGCCCTGCTGTCGTTTGTTGCTTTCCGTGTCGTTATGCCCCTGTACCTGTCCAACCTTGATGGCTCTCCTGTTATGACCCCTGCCTGCCACTACGATGACGATTGTGGAATGCCCTGCAATAAATCTCGCTCTTCTCAGCGATTGTGTCCGTCTCCTCGCTCCGTGGCGCGAGCCACGTTACAGCCGTCCCCCATTGGACCGACGCTTCAATATAAAAATATATATAACATTAATAGTTAAAATGAGCCATAAACTCCGAACCGTCAGAACACACATTTCAACGCTACGGTTATAGTTAAACTATGATCGGACAGGAATGCCAGACACATGTTCTAGCACTATATGAACCGATAAGAATATATTACGCGTTAACTAAATAAGTTACATGCACTGAAAGCTGACGTTGCAAATACTCATTTGAAGAAACACTGATTTCAAAACTCATGCATTTGGGCTGCAGCGGGGTGATAACGAAAGGTTCTTCAAACAATATGCACAACCAGAACAACTCTTCATGCACACTGTGCAGTGGTCCGATTCAAACAGGCCCCACCCCTACCAATCATAAACTTAACATATTCAGTTATCTTTACTTAACATGATCATTGCAATGCCTATTTCAGCTCAATAATGATAACAACTAGTTTTATTTAGTAATGGCAATATTTTTTATGAAACATGAAATAATAATTAATGATTACTAAAATAATTTATTAAAACCTAATCCGGGTTTACAGTGTAGATACAGTGATACAGATACAGTGCATATTTAATAGTGGATTGAAAATGAGATGGATCTGGAACGCCTTAACTCTTTATGTATGTTATAAATATAAAAATAAATCACAGTCAAGAACATTTTACTTTTTACTCACTTTTATAACATGAAAATCACATATTTAACATGTCAAAACTTAAATTAAAACATGCATCAATGTTGTCTTGTAATATTTCCTTGAAATTAATTCCAGAAGATTCTATTACTTTGTCTCATTAAGATTAATCAATATTACTTTCTTTTTACAGTTTGTTTAGTTAAAATTATTATCTAAGAATTGTTAAAAAACAGATTTATAATGTATTTAATTTATACAGATTTTTCTTGTTAAATCACATGACATTTTTAAATAAACAGTTTGTTCTGGTAATTGTAATACACTTTCCCTGTCATTTTAAAATACAGGAAAAAACTGTAAAATTTATTGGGAAAAACCTGTAAAAAAACTGTTTTTTTTACAGTGTTGCTTAAAAGGTGTCCCTCGAGAAGTGAAACGAAGAGTTGGAATGATGCCAAGAGATCGCAATTAAGTTCGAATTTATCTAACTTCTAGGAGATCTTCGTTATAAATTACTTCTCGAGAAAGTGTTTTATTTAGTCTGTGTCTTCGTCAAACTTACTTTGTTTTCATTGTTTTAAAGTCAAGCTCATCTTCCTTTCTTAGTTAAATTCGAGTTATTTCTATTTGGCCGATAGAAATTAACTTTAGTTCAACTTCGAAGTCCATCTCATCAAGTGAACTGCTACCCTTCAGCCACGACTGTGACGTCATCGCCATGTCTTAGCGATTCGAGCCGTCTTGAAAGACAGACTCAGCTGACCCAGCCACTTCAGGAGTGAACGAACATTGAACGCGCGTCGGTCGACACGCCTTCCTTCCCCCGGACACACGCACGGACGTGCCGGGCTACGTCACAGTAAGACCCAGAGTTCACGTGCTGTTTTGGGGTTGCCAGTTCGTCTGTTAGCGAACAATTATATCTCTACCTCCCAGAGTCCGATTTAGCAATAGTTGTTACTATAGTAATCTATGCCCGGATCTTCTCTTCATACTATCCTACTTTCTATTCTTTGGTGTTTACCATTAGGTATCTGGTTTGATTAGTAGATTCACGTATAGGTTTAGTTTCACTTTGAGCCATATCATCCCACATGTTATCCTTTATATCAATTGTCATATTAACCATTTAATAAATTTTGATATTTGTTCATTAATCTGGTCATGGTGGTAAATACATATTTTGATTGATGGTATTAGGTCACTGCGCGGAATCAGAACTTAACCCTTTGTTAATGAGACTGAGTAAACCATATTCCACCTATCTCCGTTATCACAATACTGGTTCCTGAGCAATCAGGATGGTGCCCCGTTCATAATCCATAAACTAACATATGTATCCGCTACATACATTGGTGCTGCCCGTGTGAGGGTTTCGTTGTCATATCTAGCTATTGGTCAGAAATGTACTGC
This sequence comes from Brachyhypopomus gauderio, assembly GCF_052324685.1. Taxonomy (NCBI): domain Eukaryota; kingdom Metazoa; phylum Chordata; class Actinopteri; order Gymnotiformes; family Hypopomidae; genus Brachyhypopomus; species Brachyhypopomus gauderio. The sequence goes on along the minus strand of NC_135211.1, from coordinate 42,013,998 downwards.
TACCGTTATTAATTATTGCCATAATCCCGTGTCTTTACTGGTTGAATTTGAGCAAATGACTTGTGTTTTATGTTAAATGTTCCACGTCGTGTTTATGTCAGTGAAGCTTCCTGTAAATTAGCTGCAGCGCACTTGCCCTGGTGCAAATTTTGTACGTACGCGAGGCAGGGAGTTCCAGTCGCGGTTACCGATTGTAAATTCTTGTCTCGGCCATAAGCTGAGTTTACGCGAGTTCCGTAAATTCTGTCTGAAGTGGCCAAGCTCGATATTTCGGGGACAAGGTTCGGCCCTAGCCTGACAACGGACGAACCCTGGAAATACGAGTTAAAGGCGAGAGATTCTTCTTCGCGTTTATCCGAAGTTAATATCTTGTCTTGTCGGACAACTTGAGAGAGCTGCGAATTCCAGCATCTTAAGCCAAAGCCCGAGAGCCACAAATTGCAATTTAATCCTTTCAGGTGGCGCTTAGGCGCACGGTAAATTGTGTATTTGTGAATGCCACAGCGCGGTCGTTGCTCAACGATGAACCCATGGCAAATTAAATATTTATGAGTCTTAATTAACCTTTGAACAAGTAGTTGATATTGTGATAAAATTTTTAACATTGATTGTAATTGTGGAAACGCAGCGGTGCTCTTGCTGTTTTTCTCCTAAGTGCTGAACTAACGAAAAGATTGAACTAAACTATAGCATCTCTAGACGTGGTCGTCTGAGATCAGTGTACATCCTTCTGAGGTTAAGTTAAACTGAACGCAAACTGAAGCAGCGCCGAGACCCGTTTGAGTAGGCGGTGCTAAAATACGTCACCTCCGACGTAACTTGTTCCCTAGCGGAAAGGGGAACCTGTTAGCTGAACTAGCTAGCTGGCCTGCTAAGGCTAGCCTACTGTGTTGCGAAAGTAAACACTTTGTCTCCCTCGCGTGGAAAGCCACACATTGTTGCTAAGTATAATTGTTTAGCGCTCCCCAGTAGGAAGGAAACAATAGCTAAACTGGTTAGCTTTGGAAAGCTAGTCCTTGCCTTTTGAAACGTAGCGTTGTGTCTCCATCGTGCGGCTGCACATGGAATGTCAATGCAAGTGTTGAAACAGAAATTGCTTTAAAGATTTAAATGCCACATGCTGTTTATGTACCTAGTTAAAGCATTATAGTGTATTATACTGTACCATAAAGCCATTGTATAGAAGTGATTAATATTGAGTTATTAATGTTATTGTTGCTTAGATCCACTTGTACCAATTAGTAATAAATTGACTAAAGTTAATCAACCCCACAATCCTAGACTAAAGACAGCTCAACAGTTCTTGTTTTATAGTATTAATTAAGTGAAATTTTAATTTTAATTTTAATTGGAACTTACATTAAATCCCATATAACCAAATACTTCCCACTTATCTAGTCTTTTAAATAATTTTCTTTTTGTATACACATTATGTCTTATTTGTTGTTTTGATTCTTTTACTTTTCTAAGTAATTACTGAAACAATCATTTAAATCACATTTAACCATACCTTTATAATTCCCTATTTAGCCTTATATACATATATACCTACACATATAATCTATCAATTTATTCTTATTACTTCTATTTACTCAACGTTCCCTATTCTAGTCATACGTGTTGATTTAAAAGGTGTATATACCACATATGTTGATTGAGGGAAACAGGCAGAATACAGATTAGCGACTAGATCATTAGCCGCATCACTACAAACCTGTAACCCAAACAATAAATACCATCACATAATTCAAATAGGGAATAACCACCAGCCTAGCACATATCTTTCACTGTGGAGGTTCACAGTGGTTGCCACTGAGCCCCACACGTAGGTGTGGTTCTTGGGTGATCGTAGCCCTTGGTTGGCAGACAACAGTCCTGATACTATAGGGGATCCCACTGTAGAGAAGCTCACCTGTGAGAGCCACTGCACCTGGAACTTGTCAATTCTGAGTGTGACCCAAGAGCCCTGAACATCACGTTCAGCCGGCCTGGCTCTGACACCCAGTAGTTGATACAGTAAACGTGGGTCCTTGGTAATCCAGTGTGAGTCCTCTGACTGTGGGGGTGAACACCCTGGAGTGATATCCAGCCAGAGTTATTGCACCTGCCGCTAATCCAGACTGAATAGGGCAATCACTGTGAGCAGTGAACCCCCCTGAAACTCAGTTTGACACTATAGCGTGGGTCTTTAATTGAGGTGTGAGTATTTCCTCCTGAAGTTCCACAGTGAACCTCTGGATTTACTCCAAACCCGTGTTATCGCACCCATTGCTAGTCAGATCTGAGTGAGGCGTATACTTGCACAAGTAACCCCTCCTTCAGGTATTCAGCTCTGACGCAGTAGCGTGATCTTTAACTGTGGTAACGGGTCCTCCGCCTGGGGTTCCACCAACCTAGAGTTACTCATTGCTGGAGTTTTGCCGAACAGGAGACCGTTCACTGAAGTTCACGGCGGCGTGACGGTGTTCGGAGCAACCGCTCTAGCGCTCACTACAGTGAAAGAACTTAATACACAAACACATAAACTGCCATTAACACATACACATATCTGTTTTCTTTTATTTGTTTTGTTATTTACATACGGGTCAGACCACTACCCACATACGCTAGAAAATCTTGCAATAACTACCTTCAAACACCATCAGATCTAGCTGACCCAAGTCAAAACTCTAGCAGATAAAACCTAACTCACACACCATGAGTAAGTCAGGTCAGGCAAGCGCCCCAAAGAGAGACGACACCATGAGAGATGTAGAAGTCACCTTGCAGGAACTAACCAAAGACATAGTCCCTGGCTACTTAGAGGAAGCTCAACAAGCTGAACCCACTAGACTAACTGACCTCATGACTGACTGCATAGCATCACACATAACTAAACAACTCAAGGGTCGAGAGCTCACCGAGGTCATAAGCAAGATAGCCCTCTTGACCATCACACAGTTGAAAGCCGCTTATGATGAAAGAGACCAATGGCAGAAGAAGTTCAGTAATGCCATCCAAGTAAGCCGCCAAATAGAAGAAGAAAACACCCAATTAAGAAGAGAGATTGTTGAAGCCACCGAACTAAGAAACCAGATTCGAGAAGAAACTAATCTTGAAAGACAAGAACTCATGTCTGAATTGTCAAAGGCAAAGTATGACCTAGTAGTATCGCAACAAAATCAGCGCAAGTTAGAGGTCGAGTTCGCAGAGGCCAAAACTGAAACATGGAGTCCATCCTCACGAAGGGAACCCCCAGAGAGGAATCCTAATGCTCACAGACAAGATAAGCATCATATCCTGAACCCTGAACAGAACAGAAGGCCCGGGGGGGAGAATCCTTACTCGGAAAGACAGGGGCCCATGTCCAGCCACCAAGGTAGCCCAACAGGACACGCTGGCCTACCAGCCATGCATACTTTCATCCCAGGGCACCCATCACTTCCGCCAAGCAGATCCGCCCACTCAGGCCTAGCGAGCCATAGGTCTTCTTTAGAAGGACAGTCACCGGGAGGCTACCCACCTCTAGGACCCTCAGATAGGGATCTAGACAAAATAGCACGTAACATCACACGTTTCGAACCAAGGCCCAACTGTGTTAATGATGTCAGCATGTACTTAAAAGACATTGAGTACTATCTGAGAAAATTTCCACGCGCCACTGTAGACGACAAGGTGTACCTCATAAAAGTGACATCCAGCAGGGAGGTCAGTAGTTTCATTGAACGCCAGCCCCTCCAGATAAGGGCCGACTACAACCTGCTCTGGCGGGCACTAGAAGACGAATTCTCTAACCACCTACATCAGACGGGACTAACAGCCGCCATTGCAGTGAAACAGCAAAGGCAGGAGTCACCCCAAGAATATTACTCCCGCCTCCGTCAAGCCTATTTCGGGTCTCGCAATGAACCTGGAATGGAGGAAGACATGAACTTCAAAACATTGTTCGTCCAAAACCTCCACCCCAACACTAGCCACGTGCTAGGAGTAACGGCCTGCCCTCAAACGCTATCTAGCCGACAGCTCCGTGATCTAGCTGTAAAGGGTTTCGCCAAACACGCCCAAATGTCCAATCGGCGGTCCGAACCTCCGAATGTCTGGAGCCTGGAATCCCAGCCCCCACCGTTAGAGCTCGAAGGGGCCCCAGGACGGGCACTCTCAGGTTCGACCCCTGCTCCTGAGGCTAGGGGACGCCCTCGATCACGAACACCCGATGAAGGACGCAGACACTCTCAATCCCGATGGAGGGAACGAAACAGAGACCGGTCCAACTCAGCCACCAGACGAAGTTCCTCCAGAGAGCGTCAGGTCACGTTCTCAGACCCTCCGAACGGAGAGCAGACTCACCGCAATTACAGAGGGAACAATACACTCCCACACATGAAGTCGTACTCCTACAACAGGCCGCCATACGATAGTCAACAAGACGAATCCGAAGAAAGACATCGTAAGTCGTATTATAAAAGAGAACCCCAGCCTAGAGAAAAGGCCACTGACAATGCCAACCCCCTTGGAAACATGAGCCAAGAAGATCTAGAGTTCATCAAACGAATAGTGGGAACCCTTCAAGCCACTAAAGCCCCGAAAGTTGACCTCCTCTCAGTCACATCTCTGAATGAAGGAAATCCCCGACTACAAGCTCCCGAACAACACCAGAGCACAGAACAGGAACTCTCCAGAACGTTCAGTGAACCCGAGATCGTGCCCTATCGTCCACCAACTCCGTATAGGGGGGGGAAAGACACCGATACAAGCCCCCAAGGAGAGTTGAACTGCACCCCTCATAGTGCAGTATTAGTAGTGCAAGTAGACCCAAGAGAAAGACTGAACCAGGAGGACCCCTCCATCATTCGAGGTGAACCTCCATTCCAACAGTTCCTAGGACACCTCAGTGAGAAAGGAGTCGCACGCAAATTCTACCTGTCAACTAGGCTGGAAAATAGATTGATTCAAGAAGCCCTCCTAGACACTGCGTCTGACATCACCTTAATGTCAACCGCCCTGTTCCATCAGATTAGAGCCATCGCCAGGAAGGCTAACAAAGAAATACAACTTCACAGATACCCCTTAAACGTCCAACCCTACTCACACACAAGCATAGCGTTGGATAAAATGGCCTTAATCCACCTGGCCATTGGCCCAATGAACCTGGTTCACCCAGTTCACATTTCTCCCCTAGAGGCCATTCCCTTTCTCATCGGCAAAGATCTCCTTAACCGATTCGAACCACTAATTGACTTCAAACAGTTAAAGATCTGGGCACAAGTCCGGGAACCATTACCGGCCTCCTTAACCGGTCCCCCATCAACGTGCCACACGTTTGAAATTCAAGCCACCCTACCTGATCACATGTGGAGGCCACAAAGTCTGACAGACATAGAAGTTACCATACCGAGTCCTGACATGCCACTACCTGCCTGGCCCCCCAGCAAGTGCCTCGAGGATCGAGACACCTTCCTGTGCGCCATAAATCCGACCACAGGAAAGGAAGAACACTCCCCACAGATTGTCAATGGGGTAGAATTAGAGGGGTCCGCTGTCAGCAATGCTGTCCTAGCTCTATGGGCTGACAAGTCAGCCATTAGCCAAGACCTTTTAGACAAGTTAAGACAAGGCAATCCAAACCTACGAGTGGTCGAGAGATCGGGACGCTTCCCCCTTGATCCCACACCCACTGGGACCATCGCCTCCCTGGGCATCTGTGCTCTCAAATTGCGTTGGAACCAGAGAGAGCTAACACACTTCTTCTTAGTCATTCCCAACTTGCCCCACTCAGTCTACATTGGGGGCGACATCCTGGTTCGACTAGACGTGCATGTAGACACACTCAATGATATCCTCTGGTCTCTAACTAAAGCTCAGAGTGATTGGAGCTGTCCAGAAGACGACCGCCTGAGATCAGGACAAACCATTCCAGAAGCATGCCAAGTATCTAACGACACCACGGTCACCGTACCAGCCCTAACAACCAATGTGCCCCTAGGACTAGTCATAAGGCCAGGCCAACACCTAGACCACACCTATGCGCTCTTCCAACCTTCTCCACGGTTCTTTGAACTAGGCCTTACGGTTGAAGCTACCCCATTGGTAGAACTGAGAGCTAGAACGGCCTACCTGTTTATTCAAAACAATGGCACTCAGGACATAACAATCCCAGGGTCAAGCCCACTAGGTTGGCTAATCAGCACAAAATTTCATGACTTTGAACTAAGAATTCCAGTAATAGGCCCACTTCCTCCACCACTACTATCCACGTATCCAGGAGAGGAAGTCATCTACACCAAACCCTCAAAAGCCATCGCTTTGTTCTCTGCCCTGAATCTCGGCAATGAAGCCCTCTGCCGAATGGACCTGGAAAAAGACAATCAAATCACCCTGCACACCGTCCATTCCCTCTCTGCCAATCCTGCCACTAAACCAGAACCAGAGACATCATCGGCAGGAGATGCAGGGGGGTCTCTCGAACATCCGCTTACTCTGAAGCAAGAACCAGATGCAGAGTTCTCAGCCCAAATAGAACAAATCCTAGCAGAAGCAGAGGCCTTGCAAACTGCAGAAGAAAAAGGACAGCTGAGAGACCTCTTGTTTAAATACCAAGCTTCCTTCGCAAAGGACTCCTTGGACTGTGGCCTAACCACCATTCACTCAATACGCATACCAACCACTCCAGGTGCGCCCCCAACCTTCGTACGGCAATACAAAATCCCACTAGCATCCTACGAACCAGTACAAGAAATCATAGACAGTTTGTTAGACAAGGGAATCATCAGACCATGCAACAGCACTTATTCTGCCCCCCTTTGGCCTGTCATGAAACCAAATGGCAAATGGCGGCTCACAATCGACTACAGGAAACTCAACCAGCAGGTCCCACTGTCCAGATGGCCGATGACTCAACTCGAACAAGAACTTCCCAAAGTCAGAGACGCCAAATATTTCTCCACCATCGATGTAGCCTCCGGATTTTGGACCATACCAGTGCAGGCAGAAGACCAACACAAGCTGGCTTTCACGTTCTCAGGTAAACAATATACCTTCACGCGATGCCCCTTTGGCTACGCCAACTCCCCAGCTGAGTTTAACATCTTCCTGAACAAGGCATGCCCTGACGCACGTGAACGTGGAACTCTCATTTATGTAGACGACATCTTGATGAGGAATCACACCTTGGAAGCCCATCTGGAAGAGATCGACCACATCCTAGGACAACTTACGGCCGCCGGAGCCAAAATCTCGCTCTCTAAGTGCCAGTGGGGCAAAACCAAGGTCAATTACGTCGGCCTCCTCGTCGGTACGGATGGTGTAGAACCCCAGGTTGGCCGTACACAAGGAGTGGCCAACATCAAAGCTCCTACCAACGTCTCTGAGCTCCGCAGCTTCCTGGGGGTGTGCAACTATTCGCGTCAGTTCATTGAACACTACGCAGACCTGGCTAGACCATTGTATGACCTACTAAAAAAGGACACACCATTCATTTGGGACAACTCCCAAGAACAGGCCATGCAGGCCCTGAAGACCAAACTATGTACCGCCCCTTGTCTCGCATACCCTGACACCACACGAGAGTTTCATTTAGAAATAGGATTCTCTGACCACTGTCTGAGCGCTGGCCTGTACCAACTACACGACCAAGACCGACGGGTAGTAGCTTATGCGAGCAAAACCCTGTCAGCCCCAGAGCTCAAGTACACTGACTGCGAAAAAGCACTACTAGCTACAGTGTGGGCAGTGAAACACTTCGCGAACTACCTAGGTGGACAGAAGGTGATCATCGAGACTCAACACCAACCGGTAGTCTTCCTCAACAGCCAGCGAATCAGAGAGGGCGTGGTCACAAACGCTCGAGTTGCAGCCTGGCTGATGGCGTTACAAAGTTTCGACCTGGAAGTCAGATATGCCCAGAACAAAAAGACACCTTTGGGCATGGAACTGGCCAACTGCCGAAGATGTGAGACAGACAACCCAGCCTATGACACCCCAATCCAAGACCAAACATCCATGACACCTGCCAATCACCGATTCTTCGATACCAACATCTGCAATGGCCTGACAACTGCCTATGTAGATGGCTGCTCGTTCCACCATGAAAAAACCCAGCTACACGCAGGGGTGGGAATAGTATGGGTCAACAACAAACCACTGGAACCACAAAAATTCCAACTAGGCGCTCAGTCGTCGCAATACGCTGAAATAGCCAGCATCCTCATCACATTGCAACAAGCAATAGAACACGGGATCGACACGTTGGTCATCTGCACAGACTCCAACTATGCCCGACTTAGCTTCACATGCCACTTCACAACATGGAAAGCCAATGGTTTTATAACCTCCAACAAAAAACCAATCAAACACCAGGATCTCTTTGTGGCCTGTGCAAACTTAGTGGAGGCACATGACATGATAGTCTACTGGAAAAAGGTGAAAGGCCATTCAAGAATCCCTGGGGAGGACAAGACCCTTAATGACCAGGCCGACAGGCTGGCCAAACAGGGAGCACTAAATGGCACTCCATGGACATTCGATGCCACCGACTTCCCTCCCTCACCCAACCCATCGGTGATGGTACTTACAAGATCACAAACCAACGGAGACCCAAGAAACACCCCGACACAAGCCGTGTCTGCATCAGTTCAACCTGAGCTTTCTGATGCGGATCTCCTCACCTTACAGGCCCAGGATCCAGCCATCCACAAGATGGCTCTGTACCTGTCCGACCCCCTTAAAAACGACATCTCCGATTCAGACTGCAAAACTGTCCCTGACCTTAAAAACCTGTTCAATGCTCAAACTTCTCTCCGCCTAATCAAGGGTCTGCTAGTGTATGTCTCCAAGGATCTCACTTCACCTGCGTTCGTGGTTCCTCGGAGCCACAGGGGGGTGATGCTGACCCATGTCCATGACTCTCCAAGTGCAGGCCATAAAGGAGTTAAGGCCACACATAAAGCATTGCAACAGGTCGCTTACTGGCCCGGCATGATAAAAGATGTGAAAAACTACATCAAAGGCTGCCTAGTGTGCTGCCAGTTCCAGCCCTCAGGTCTGACCCACAGAGCCCCACTGCAAAAACGAGGAATAACCTTTCCTTGGTCAGACCTCCAAATTGATTGGGTGGGACCGCTCACTAAATCCACTCGAGGAAATAAGTATTTCCTCACAGTCACCTGCGCATTCACCAAGTGGGTGGAATGCCTACCTGCCCCAAATGACACGGCTCTCACCACGGCGTACCTACTGATGAATCACGTTATCTCAAGATTCGGACTACCTAGCCGAGTCAACTCTGATCGAGGTACACACTTCACCGCCGAGGTGATGCAACAGTTGTGGGAACTGCTAGGTGTGAAGGCAAACTTCCACATCAGCTATCATCCCCAAGCGTCTGGTCAGGTAGAGAGGGCCAATCGAACAGTGGTCAACATGCTGAAGAAATACGTGTCTTCCAACCACCGGGACTGGGACATCAAACTGCCCCTGGTGCTCATGGCTATACGAGCAACCCCTAGTGACTCAACAGGAGTTTCACCATTTGAGCTAATGACTGGTAGGCAGATGACCCTTCCCCTACATTTATTGTACCAACCAGGAGAGGCTAGCATAGCTACTGCCTACACCACTGATCAATACATGACTGACCTTCACAAACATCTCAAGACAACATTCGCTTTTGCACAACAACACCTAGGGAAGAGCGCAAAAGGACGTAAAGCTTACTATGACATAAAAGCGTCCCGCCATGAGTTCCAAGTGGGGGACAAGGTGTGGTACTACGTTTTCGTCCCACCTACAGGCAGGGCCCGACAGAGCACAGGGAAACTAGCTCGAAAGTTCTGTTCACGTTGGACAGGGCCCTACATTATCACTGACAAGCTCTCCCCAGTGGTCTACCAAATCAAGGTACCTCAGAGAAGTGAGAGTCCAACCTTTAAGTGGGTTCACCGCAACCAAATCAAAGCCTATGAGTCCATTACCAGAGAGCAGGCAAACCCGAAAGAGTAGTCCGGGCCCGCTAGATTAGAGTAGAGCTATCTACACTTTTTCACCCACACTCTACTCTGCTCATTTCTTCTTCTCCTTTTTCTTCCACCCATAATGTGTGTTAACCAAAACCATCTTGGTACCCTAGACACCTAGTGGGGGTGATGTCCCTGGCAGTGGCCAGGGGAAAGACAAGTTAGATAAGGATCTAGTTGTCATAGAATTACCCTTGTAGTGCATGATGAAGATAATGTCATCTGAGTTATCCAAACCTTTCAACTATAGGATTTCCTTAACTTTCTCTTCCCTTCGCAAGGCAACCCCAATGAAGCATGTGAATGTTGGTGTCATGTTATGCTCTACATCCTTCAGCTCTCTCCATCTTGTGGTCTGATGTCCCTTTGTCATCGACACCATACCAAGTGGGGGATATGTAACGGAGACAGCCAAAGACATTGCAAAATCACAAAGTGGATTATTTTCACCTTGGAAGGCAAGAGACTAACCCAGCCACAGCTCTTTAAGTGTATGTAAACATAAACACTGGTCCTTCGCTCGGTAACAATCACCAAGGAATCCCTACTCCTAATGGCTCTCCTCTCCAAAAAGCTTAGGAAGACTTAACTTATCTGATCGTCTGAGAGTAAAACAAAGACCTTTAATATGCTCTGGCCAGGATCAACCCTTCTCAGGAGAGCACAGAGCACAAAGAGCAGGAAAGGTCTACACTCATAAACTTAAATCACAGGCCTATCTGATTCTCCAAGGTTTGACCCCATTTTATAACACCTTGAATTCTTGTGTTAAGACCCAGAACTAAAGGTGCAATATTTTAGAAATCCTTGTAACTCCAAATCTGAACTGTACACGGAATTGGAATTCAGCTTACAGGAACCAGCTCAGCGGATGCAGTCTAGAGACACCAAACATGACTATCTTTCACCCAAGGGAAGGACAATTATGCATGGAACCAATATCCAGCTTCCCAGCCTTCAGGCACCAGGACAGAGTACCTCTGAATTGAACATTATGTGATCTGTGGTTGATATAAAGAAACCAATCGTGATCTTTCATGTATTAAGCATTACGTAATGTTATCAGAATCTCTGTGGTTATATAATCACACCACATTGATGCATATCCATGTATTACTATAATTTCAGTAGTTAGATACACCTATCTTTGTAGCTTTGAATTGTATCGTGAAAGCATGTATGCGTATACATATTCTTGTGTGTTCTGCTGTTTAGATATGCATGCTCATTAAGTTTTGTGTGTTAAGGTCATAGAGACCTACATATTCTCATATCCATGTGCTACATTGTTTGAGATCTCTCAATACACTTGTAGTCCAGTGTAATGTCTAATTGAGATTTATATATCTATCTGAGTATCAAAATGTAATGTGTTATAGTAAGCATATACATATACATATATTAAGTTGTGTCACTTACCAAATGTAACCATGTTCATATGTGCTTTTGTGACCTCATATTTATACCTGTCTGTGCATTATGTGTCATTCAGTGTCCAGAAGTGGAAATTAAGAATGGCTCAAGGTATAGGCTGGTAGAGTCAAATTAATACTTATTTAGGCAAAGCATACAAATCAATTTATTTGGGAATCAGAGAATTCCAATTGTCTTGAAATTGTAATAGTCTGCTTTTGTCTACCATTAACTAAATCTCTGAGAGACGGGCAGGGTCACAAACCCCCCTTCTCTCCCTTCTCCCCTTTCTCTCCTTTCTCGGATTACCTCCTGTCCGGGCAGAGATTATGCATATTCAGGAATCAGAGTCCAATGATCACCAGAATAGCAACTCATGGGGAACTACAGTCACGCCCCTAAATGTTGCTTAAAAGGTGTCCCTCGAGAAGTGAAACGAAGAGTTGGAATGATGCCAAGAGATCGCAATTAAGTTCGAATTTATCTAACTTCTAGGAGATCTTCGTTATAAATTACTTCTCGAGAAAGTGTTTTATTTAGTCTGTGTCTTCGTCAAACTTACTTTGTTTTCATTGTTTTAAAGTCAAGCTCATCTTCCTTTCTTAGTTAAATTCGAGTTATTTCTATTTGGCCGATAGAAATTAACTTTAGTTCAACTTCGAAGTCCATCTCATCAAGTGAACTGCTACCCTTCAGCCACGACTGTGACGTCATCGCCATGTCTTAGCGATTCGAGCCGTCTTGAAAGACAGACTCAGCTGACCCAGCCACTTCAGGAGTGAACGAACATTGAACGCGCGTCGGTCGACACGCCTTCCTTCCCCCGGACACACGCACGGACGTGCCGGGCTACGTCACAGTAAGACCCAGAGTTCACGTGCTGTTTTGGGGTTGCCAGTTCGTCTGTTAGCGAACAATTATATCTCTACCTCCCAGAGTCCGATTTAGCAATAGTTGTTACTATAGTAATCTATGCCCGGATCTTCTCTTCATACTATCCTACTTTCTATTCTTTGGTGTTTACCATTAGGTATCTGGTTTGATAAGTAGATTCACGTATAGGTTTAGTTTCACTTTGAGCCATATCATCCCACATGTTATCCTTTATATCAATTGTCATATTAACCATTTAATAAATTTTGATATTTGTTCATTAATCTGGTCATGGTGGTAAATACATATTTTGATTGATGGTATTAGGTCACTGCGCGGAATCAGAACTTAACCCTTTGTTAATGAGACTGAGTAAACCATATTCCACCTATCTCCGTTATCACAATACTGGTTCCTGAGCAATCAGGATGGTGCCCCGTTCATAATCCATAAACTAACATATGTATCCGCTACAGGGTTATAGTAAAAGAATGTAGATTCAATGCTGCATTATGTATCTTGTCTCTCGCAGCCCTAGACCCAACTATTATCAATTCTGTTTTATCGGCATTTAGTGCTAGAAAGTTACATGCCATCCAATGTTTTATCTCTTCTACACATTTCTCAATCTTACTGTTTGCGCCTAAATCATCGGGTTTTGCCGATAAATATAGCTGAGTGTCGTCTGCGTAGGAATGGACGCTCGCGCTCGCGGCGTATTTGAACCTTCTGGTCCATGATGGCGATGCCACACTGAAGAACAATTCAAAGTACACCTTACATTTTGAATAAGATCTTTCAGAAGACAAAAAATATGTACCACCACATATACTTATCAACGTACCTTCATGTAGTTGTAGCTAACACTTGCTACACAGCCAGGGTGTATTCGCCAGGTGTACTCGCCGCATGCAACACATGCGTTGATGCTGTGGAGAACAATTCAAAGTACATCTTACATTTTGAATAAGATCTTTCAGAAGACAAAAAATATGTACCATCACATATACTTATCAACGTACCTTCATGTAGTTGTAGCTAACACTTGCTACACCGCCAGGGACCCTCGTTCTTACATTTGCGGCAGGTGTACTTGCCGCATTCAACACACACGTTGATGCTGTGGTTGCGGTTGCAGTGTGACTGCACCTGACACGTGGTCGTCTTTCCAGGTGAAGGCGAAGGACGTGGCGTTTTCTTCAACTCCTTTTCCTGTAGATGACGATGACGAAGTTCCCCAGCAAGAGCATATAGAAAAACTCTCCTACTCTCTGTGGACCCCGTGCATGCCGTGTACAAAACATGCGCGTTCATCGCTGCCAGGTCAAGTATGTTATAAAACACTGCAACGGGCCACCGGCGTGTTCCTGCGCGCACTGTGTATGAACGCACCTTCTGATCCATGATGTCAACGGCACACTGCAAAGAACAATTACAAAGAAGTACATGTTATATTTTGAACGAATTCATTCATGTATAAATTAATTCTGCAATGCCAACACATATGCATACCTTCATCTGGTTGTAGTCCGTCACGGTGTTTGGCTTCTTTTTTCTGTCGTCGGCAATCCTCACGTGCGTGTGCATAGTGCTGAGAACGCAGACGACTTTATTAGCCTTGGGGGCATACACCGTCAGCAGCGCATCATGTGATCTGTACACCTCTGTTGAAAACTTGTCACGTCCCTTGGTGTTTTTGGCTTCCGTGGGAATTTCCCGTTGAATCTTATTTATTGTCCCAAGCAGAGTTGTGTTGGCCTCCAGTAACTTTTCAGCCAGTGAAAGAGATGTGAAGAAATTGTCCGTGGCTACAGTTCTTCCCTTGCCCAGGTATGGCTTCATGAGTTTCATAACCACATTCTTGGACACTCTTTCACCCTTGGGACGATCGGGGTCCTTTCCCAGATATGGAATGGCGTTGCACATGAACTTGGTCTTCAAGTCAGAAGCAACCCAAAACTTAATTCCAAATTTGTCCGGCTTTGATGCAATGTACTGTGTGAACGGACAGCGAACCTTGGTAGGAAACAGCTGCTCGTCGACTGTAAGATCTTGACCGGGGGTGTAAGACAGGTTGCAATTCTTCACAAATCGCTGCCAGATGTCTGAGATGGCAGCAAACTTGTCGCTCTTCGCACGCTCCGCACGGGTGTCCTTGTTATCAAACCGCAGGTAGCGCATAATTTCCTGGTACCGGTCCCGCGGCATTGTCTCCTTGATCGAAGGCACAGTGAACATTGCTGACCAACACTCCGTCATGGCTCCAACAGGAGAGAGGACTGCTCGTAGAAAAAGGATGGCTACGAACGCCAGCAATTCACTGACCGAAAAACTCCAGGTGCGGTCTGTTCTGCGGGCTTCATGGACTGTGCAATCGGTGATGAGTCGCAGCATCTCCATGTCGAGCAAACACAGAAAACTCTGCAGCCTATTTGTGATCCTACGCTGTAAAAAAATAAAATAACGCAAGGTTAATTACACGTACGAAATATCAAACACAAGCATAAACACTGCAAAGAATATTACGTTACTACGCTGTATGAGTAAAAATAAATAAATGACGCAAGGTTAATTACACGTACGAAATATCAGTCAAACACAAGCATAAACACTGCAAAAATATTTTACGTTACTACGCTGTATGAGTAAAAATAAATAAATGACGCAAGGTTAATTACATGTACGAAATATCAGTCAAACACAAGCATAAACACTGCAAAAATATTTTACGTTACTATACCTTTGCATGTTCTGTAGGCCCAGCCGGCTCAACGAATGATGAATTGGGCAAACGGCTGACATGAGAGCGTGTGATGTCAACCTTCTCCCACACAGTACCGTCTTTTGCCCGTACGGCCTGTGTAGAAGCGCTTGGTCCAGGTGTGGTGTCGGCCTGTGTAGCGCTTGGTCCAGGTGTGGTGTCAGCCTGTGTACGATTCCTCTTTCTTGGAGGGCTCTTCTTTACCTCATCCGATGAAAAGTTTGTGTCTTCATCCGATGAATCGCTGGTAAAACTACAGCAAGAAAGTTCCTCTCCCCCATCGGACTCGCAGCAGTCCACGTTTGTAAGGATGGTCGCAAGTTCTTTAGCAGTGTACCTCCTCTGGTGTGCCATAGTGTTTTCCGTCGTCTCCACACAGAATAGTAAGGAAAATGTAAGTCACCAGCATTTGTGTTTCTGCTTTTATCATGACTCTGAAGAACACACCCACAGCAGCTCACACAAATGTAAAGCTGGGACGCTTCATACATGACGCCGATACCACGCTAATGACATACATACATGGGACCCGTGATAATGGTTCAAATATGTAAATGTGTTGCGCTATTGAATTGTGGCACTATTCCTGCTTCTATCATGACTGAAGAACACACCCACAGACAGCAGCTCATACTAACTGAACATACCCCTAACTGAAAAGAAAAATCTATCTATCTATCTATCTATCTATCTATCTATCTATCTATCTACGTATATATCTATCTATCTATCTATCTATCTATCTACGTATATCTATCTATCGAAGTGCATACACAAGAAATTTTGGGACGCTTCATAACGACAATACCACGCTAATGATAATGTGTTTCACGGGAACAATATGGACCCGTGATAATGGTTCAGCGATGTAAATGTGTGGCGCTATTGAAGTGCATACACAAGAAAATCTGGGACGCTTCATAGCGACAATACTACGCTAATGATAATGTTTTTCATGGGAACAAAATGGACCCGTGATAATGGTTCAGCGATGTAAATGTGTGGCGCTATTGAAGTGCATACACAAGAAAATCTGGGACGCTTCATAACGACAATACCATGCTAATGATAATGTGTTTCACGGGAACAATATGGACTCGTGATAATGGTTCAGCGATATAAATGTGTGACGCTATTGAAGTGCATACACAAGAAAATCTGGGACGCTTCATAACGACAATACCACGCTAATGATAATGTGTTTCACGGGAACAATATGGACCCGTGATAATGGTTCATAATAATGACTGAAGAACACACCCACAGACAGCAGCTCATACTAACTGAGCATACCCCTAACTGAAAAGAAAAATCTATCTACCTATCTATATATATATATATATATATATATATATATATATCTAATTCAAGCGCACGCAGCAGCAGACGTAGAGTAGAGACGACTGTTACTCTAACAACAGCTTGAGGCTAATGTTATATTGGAAATCCCATGGCATTGCTAGCGGAAATTAGCATTATGATTGCGGTGCTATCTAATTCTAGACAGAATATACCCAATAAAGACAGTGAGAGGATCAAACAAATACATGTGCTATACTTTATTGACAGATATACAACAAATTTAGCAGTATATAATATATTTACAGAGGATATTAGTAGCAGTAGTAGACTGCAGTAGTAGACTTGCTCTGTGAATTAACATAATAAAGGGCAAGGCCGGAGTGGGTCACTTTTTCAGCCCGGGAGATTCATGTCCAAATTCGGCCCAAAATTATTTTTCCCTCCCAATCGGCCCAAACTACAGACTGACATGAGTCGGCCCATCGGGAATCCTCCCGAATCTCCCGATTAGCCACTCCGGCTCTGATAAAGGGTGATGTTTGTTCTTGCTAATTGCTGGTAAGACAGAGGGGAAGGAGGGGTGATGTCCTGACAGTCTTGAATTTTCAGGAGCTCTAGTGTTAATTAAGTTTTTTTTTTTTAAGCAGTTTTCACAGTCAGTTGAAATGAGTAGATCAGAAAGTTGTTTAACTTTTGATATTTATTGCACATCCACAGACCAGTGCAGGATAAAATCCTTTAAAATCCCAAATCTTTGAGAAAAAAAAAAGCAAAAGTAAACAGTTACACTATATAAAGTGTATTTACATCCATCAAATTAAATGAAATTCTCTCAACCTGAGACAACTGATTTGTTCACAACAGAAGTAAACTTAACAATAAAACCTCTATTCTTAATTAAATAAATCAAATACCCAGTCTGGTAGACATTCAGGAACTTCAAGTATTTTCTTAAATAATGTTTATATTGCCTTGAATTTGCTAAACTTTCTTCGGCTTGCACCTGACGCCATTTCGGCCTCTTCTCCGTTTGTGTCGTGTCACTCGCGTGCTTCGGCGCGCGTGTAAAAACACTGGCTCTGATTGGCTATCATAACGTTGCGTTAGCCAATCGCTTATAGGTGTTACACCGAGAACTGTGACCTATCGAGATCTGTTACTCCTCACTAGCCTGGGCAGCGGTCCGCTCGCATTAGTATATCAATATATAGTAACGCACCACTTTTAATGACCAGTAACGTAAACGCCGTTGTAACGACAGGAAAAGTAACTAATTATATTATCCCATTACTGACAAAATGACGACGTTACCTAACGCCGTTATTTTTAACGGCGTTATTCGCAACACTGCTGATTAATAATCTGTAATAAATCTTTATTGTTTATGTTGTGACGTGGGAGTGAAGTGTAGAAGAGGACACACTTGCTGAGAAGAGCATTTTATATAAGGGGTTTCACATTTAACATTAACTTAACTACGTTAATATAATAGAAGACACACGGAGAGCACGATCATGAGGCATGACTGTACTAAACTAGACGACACCAGAAACCACTACAGCGACACAACACGGATGACTAAAGCGAACATACCAGAGAACGAGTACAGATAAACACGAAAACACTCAAACTCACCCATACACACACCACATACTCTCACACAGAACGCATACTCTTTAACGATAATGTCGAGTTTAGATTAGTGGTAGACAATGAGTGGCAGGAGCTGCTCGGTGGTTGATGGCTGATGCTGCAAAGTGTTACGTGAACTGTGGATTTTGGGGAGGTTGTTTTCTCTTTCGGTTAATTTTGGTTTAACAGGTGGATTGCCTCGTTACGGGTGGATTCTGTCGGCCAATCGAAGATCGTGATTTGGATGAAGGGACGGATATTCGGCTTCATAATCTGCATGACGGAGTTGCTGGAAGTTGCCGGGAGGCGACGCGAGCATTTCCCAGTCAACATGTCCATGCGGGCCCCACATGGGTTTGAAATGGGCTGGCACATGGGCCCTTTTTGGGCAACCCAGCTGGGGCCCACAAAGATTTGTCCATCGGCTCCACATGGGCCCCATGTGTGTTAGCCCATGTGGGCCAATATTGGGGTCAATGTGGGCCTCAGGTGGGCCCCGTATGAGCATTGATTCACTGGCCCTACATGGGCCCCATGTGTGTTAGCCCATGTGGGCCAATATTGGGGTCAATGTGGGCCTCAGGTGGGCCCCGTATGAGCAATGATTCGCTGGCCCTACATGGGCCCCTTGTTTGTGTGGGATTTGCCCATTAGGGGCCCATGGGCAAATCTTTATAGGCCCCATATGGGTTATGCAAAGGGGGCCCAAATATCAGCCCATCACTCACTAGAATGTCAGCTTGCATCACACATTTGGAGCACAATTACTATAATGCTAACTTGTGTCATCCAATGTGCCAACTTGTGTCATCCAATCAACATGCAATTTATTTGTTTGTGTGCCAGAGAAATATCCAGTTCTACCATCATTTGCTTGAGCTGAGGTATAAAATCGTGTACTATGTAAAAATGTCTGTTTTGTAAATGGTATTTAAAAGTCCGTTTTTAAAATATTAGGCTGTTTTAAAAATCAGGCCCACGTGGGTCCCAACTATAACCCAACTGGGGCCGGGATTTATAACCCCAATGGGGCCCACAAATGTAACTCAACTGGGGCCCGAATAGAACCCTTAAAAAAGCCCACTCTAAGCCCATGCCCAGATAAAACCCATACTGCCCAGTTAAATCCCATGTGGGGCCCATGTGGACATGTTGGCTGGGTTACTGCCTTTACAGTTGTGTGTGTGACTTTTGAGAAACTGTAGCTTATGATTCTCATGTGAGAGGTGAGGGTTTGTGCGATGGCTTTTGTCATGAATTGTCATGAATAGCGTTGTGAAAATCGCCACCATGGAGTAAGAACGTAGTAGCATGTGCACACTTATATAGACACCAATGCAGGTACGCTTTATAAGAAACACCAGTATAGAGGCGGGCACCGTGTATGTATATTCGTTTGAGATTAGAGTTGTAGATGCATTTTCTTTATTTATGTTAGTAAGGTGTGAGTCTTGCTTTGTTAACTTAGTGTAGTATATTTTGTTTGTTTCTTTTCTTTGGTGCCGTCTACTGCTCCTTTCCTTGGTTGGTTTATGGTTAATCGTGTATTTTTGTACGTACGTGTCTGTTCAGTGTTTTGCTGCGTAGAAAAGGCTCTTCTACCCATTACCACTCTGCAGTAAAGAGTTTTCTTACGTATCCGTCTGGTTTTCGCATTCTTCTTTAATTGTATCTTGTCCACTACGCACATGCTACTACCCCACACCCCAGACCTAGACCCATGACATAGTGGGGTCGTAACAGCGGCTGACAATCTAGACTAACAATAGAAACCAATACAAAGCGAAATATACTACAAATTGCACAAATACTAAATGCGATGCCACTCGCTCGCAGAGGTTTAAATGACGCTGATGGCGTGTAGGAACATTCACTGATAACCATACATCTATAATAATAAACCCTTTAAATTTACAATGCTGTCGTTAACGGTCTACCACTGTAGATTCGCGTACCCTCCTATAATCTTAATTCGACGTTATTGCTAAACAGTATTCTGAACTAGTAATATAGAGCTGTCTAGCTGGATGTCGGCTAGTATTTCACTCAACATAATTTTCAAACAAAAGTTATGAACCATCTTCATTCCAACAAATGGTGATTCGGAACTCGTCGGGATGATTTTAAGCGAGTGGCTGATACGCAGAGTCTTTAGATGTCTGTCAGCAGAGGTATGGAGTCAAAATAGGGTCTTTAATGGTGACGAAAAAAAAATAATATCGCAAATATAAGATTAGCATTTTGCATTTTACGTTCCTAATTTGTTTCTGCAATACTTTCCCTCTTTTGCGTTTCTTTCTTTTCTTTGCACTTCACATTTTATGTTGCTGCTTTTTTTTGCAATACTTTCTCCCTTTTGCGTTTCTTTCTTTTGTTTGCGCGTCACTGCTTTTCTTTGCGTCTCGCATTTTACGTTCATAATTTTTTTTTGCGCTTCTCTCTTTTCTTTGCTTCGATTTTACCCTCTGTGTTGGGGCGGGGAAAGAGGCGTGGCCAAGAGCGAAAGGCGTGCTGTGAACGTTCCGCGTCATCAGTTGAACCGTCACACAGCGCGGGAATTGAGAAGGGTAATGCTGCAGGCCGGAGCCCCGGTGGGCGTGGGTAAAGGGCGTATCATGTGTCAATCATTTTCGAATGCAGCCAATCAGATACTAGACTTTCGTTGTCAATCAATTTTTATTAAGCCAATTATCAGCCAGAGTTAGCTGTCAATCATTTTTTAATGCAGCCAATCATCTTAACAGATCTGCCAAAAGAAGGCGGAACCTGCACGGAGAAGCTCTTTAAACAGAAGTATATGCCGCTCTTACACAAAAGTAGCTGAATAAAAACATTAGAAGAGCCATGACTTTAGACATTTTTAAATCAAAGTTTAAAATACTTCTCACTTATTTTTCTGGAACGGCACTTTAATGTTTTTTCCTTTATTGCACGTATTGCATCATTTGTACATCATATATATGTGGCGAGTGTAAATTGGTAGCGGAGGGGAGGTGTAAATGGACACAAATTATGTATTATATCGCGATCGATCGCCATGTATAAGCGCCTCCGCCGAGCAGAGCGTTGAGGAGCGATTTCGATTGGAGGATCGTGCTCTATTTTTTATATTAATTTTTTTGCCGATGCTGGTCCAGCGTGTCGCGTGCCACTGATTATGCCTCGGCGTGCCAACGGTGGCCCGCGTGCCATAGGTTGCCGACCCCTGCTGTAGAGCCTTTGAATATTATAACCATTGTCGAAATTAAGCTCAGCAAGTAAAGTAAAAGAAGGACGCGATCACACAGTCTCATTGAAAATGTAGGAGTTAATGAATAAAGTGCACCAACGCAAAACCCGTGACATAATCCAAATAAAGTTTGAAGACTAGTATTGTTTTGATATAATCAAATGACGATGGAGTGTTGGAGTTATCGGACAGAGTTGATCAAATCAGAGTTAATCCAACTCAATGACTCCCGCAAAGATGTAATTAAACTCTGCCCACGAATTTCTCTTGGCGAAAGATGTACACGGTGAGCATACAATAGCTAGCTCTCCATAATTGAGGATTAAAAGCAATGCCTGATTATATCAAAACAATACTAGTCTTCAAACTTTATTTGGATTATGTCACGGGTTTTGCGTTGGTGCACTTTATTCATTAACTCCTACATTTTCAATGAGACTGTGTGATCGTGTTCTTCTTTTACTTGCGCTACATTACTGGTCACATCTGAGCTTAATTTCGACAATGGTTTTAATATTCAAAGGATCTACAGCAGGGGTCGGCAACCTATGGCACGCGGGCCACCGTTGGCACGCCGAGGCATAATCAGTGGCACGCGACACGCTGGACCAGCATCAGTTAAAAATTAATAATAAAAAATAGAGCACGATCCTCCAATCGAAATCGCTCCTCAACACTCTGCTCGGCGGAGGCGTTTATACTTTACGATCGATCGCGATATAATACTTAATTTGTGTCCATTTACACCTCCCCTCCGCTAACAATTTACACTCCACATATATGTATGATGTAAATGATGCAATACGTGCAATAAAGGGAAAAAAACATTAAAGTGCCGTTCCAGAATAACAAGTGAGAAGTATTTTAAACTTTGATTTAAAAATGTCTAAAGTCATGGCTCTTCTAATGTTTTTATTCAGCTACTTTTGTGTAAGAGCGGCATATACTTCTGTTTAAAGAGCTTCTCCGTGCAGTTTCCGCCTTCTTTTGGCAGATCTGTTAAGATGATTGGCTGCATTAAAAAATGATTGACAGCTAACTCTGGCTGATAATTGGCTTAATAAAAATTGATTGACAACGAAAGTCTAGTATCTGATTGGCTGCATTCGAAAATGATTGACACATGATACGCCCTTTACCCACGCCCACCGGGGCTCCGGGCTGCAGCATTACATATATGCGGGAATTTGGTTACTGACATCATGGCAGACGGTCGCCCAGCTGGACCACAGGTATATGCACTTTATAGATTGATGGTAATAATAGACTTTTATAGACATATTATCTAATTCGGTAGCTAGATTTGTTTTCATTTACTAAATTGTGCAGTGTGATCAGGGCTGTGAGAATAGTAGGCTAGCTAGCTAACATGGAAAACATGGATACCAGTTGCACTATATAGCCAAATGGTTCCCACAGCGTTCACCGCTGTATCCCAAACCGTATTTCTTTAAACATATTATCTTGGTAAACGGTAAAGTAAGCTAATGAACTCCAGTAAGTTAATTACAAGCTAACTTCAGTTAGTTTGAGCAATGGACTGGTCTGGTGGTAACTGCTTTTACGTCTTCAAGAAATGTTAAATGAAGACTTTTAATTTATGAACCATAATTTAGGCTGTGCATGTGGAGGTAGTTCATTGTTAGTCATGGAGCTACTTGGGTTAACCTTCCTTTGTATAATACACTCTTAACGGCCACTTTATATTTAGCAGAAAGAGTGTCCTGATGCCACTACGGCCACTCAGACTCTTATAAATTTTCTGACCCAAAGCCTAAGTCAACATGGAGGTCAGGTCCAGCAACCAAGACAGCCCCTCCCACCCCCTCCTCCTTCTCCTCCTCCTCCTCCTCAACCATGCCTAGCACAGGATATGGCCAGGTTAACAATTACTTTTGCTGATTTAATTGTATGCTTATACTTATGAACAGTTTCTTGTATATCTGTAACATTGTTTGTTGCTTGCAGGTCATTTCCTGGTTTCTTTAAAGGGGCAGCACAAAAAAGGAAATTTGGTAGACCACTTGTCCAAGCTAAGCCACAAAAAAAAATTGGAAGCCATTTGTTGTTAATGTATTCCTCCTTAACAAGAGCACTGACACTTCACCCTCACCTGCTGAGGAATTGGAGTTACTCCAAGTTGGTTTGGGAAAGCACACAATTTCAATTTCTGCAGAGTTGACACATTCTGAAGTAAGTTAAGACTTGTTAAATCTGTTTTTTTAATATTGTTTGTGTATGTGTGTGTCATTTAACGTCTGACATAAAAAGCTGCAGTATATACTTTCCTAGCTGTTAGTACTGTCCTCATAAACATGAAACACTGCTGTATACGAGTTTTCACCAGTTATCTTTTCTCTTACATTAGGCAGTTTAGATTACGTTATTAAGTTTCAGGTCCCCTAAAATGCTCAGACCATTTAAATTCCCTGTAACTCTTTGTTCTTCTCTTTACTTTCTGTAGTTATGCAGCTTTCTTGAGGCAGAATTTCCCAAAATGAAGTCACTAACTGGAGGGTGGCTACTGTATAAGGCACCAGGTGCAGTGTCATGCTGAGCTAGACAGGCAAAAATCATGTCAAAGCATAGACATGTGCAGTCACTTTAATATATATATATATATATATATATATATATATATATATATATATATATATATATATTAGAGAGAGAGAGAGAGAGCTTCTTTTTTTGAGCTACAACCAGGAAACTTTACAGTATGGTAGAACCTATAGCCGAGGAGTGTGCTTGTGTGCACACTACACCATAGACACATTGCACCCTCCACACACACTGCACACTTCACAATATTTACACACCACACTTCACACCACACACCAAACCTCCACACTTTACTACACCACACACTACACAAATACTGCACACACCATGCCACTCACGCCAGTCATCAATGCATACCTACCACACGTACTTTGACAAGTCTACTTAGTTTGTTTGCAAACTTTCCCTTTTTAGTTTTGTTTTATTATTTTGATGTGATCTTGCTTTTATTTAACATGTGTTTTTGAATGTGGCAATTATTTGTTCCAACTATTGCTGTACTTTATTATTGTATTGTCAGGAGGCAATGGAAGACGAAAACTTGCTGTTGTACCACCAGATTCTGAGGGCTACACTGCAAGCCTTATCAAGACGGTGACTTCAACTGGAAAAACGGCAGTCTACATAGTTCCTCTGCAAGATGAACTTTCTCTTGATCCACTGCCATTCTCTGCAGAAGAATTTGAAAAGATGCCTAAGGCTGAGTGTCATCAGTGCATATCCACTATGCCACTACAGGTGCTGTATTTGCATGTCAAATCCTGTGGTGGTGCAATCTCAACAGAAGATGAAGAGGTATGTAATTTCATGGTAGAACGTTTCATTTAAAGAGAAGTTTTCATTGTAAAAACATTGTTTTATGCAGAATATATGCACTCACTCCTTTATATTAGGTTCACCTACCTGTGGTCTGCTTTCATAGTCTTTTAGCAGGTGTGTCTATCATAGGTGCACTTTGTAGTCTTACAGTTGCATTATCTATTACCTAGTTCATTAATCATCAGGACATAGAAGAACAGTTTTGCTTCTTTCTCTAAAGACCATGTAAGGGTCCTGACCATTGAGGAACAGGGTAAGAAAGTATGCAGAAAAACTGATTGAATACAGTCTGTAATTGTAGAACTACAACGTTGACCTAAATGGTACGTTAGACAGTGAGTGTAGATACAAGGTAGGTTGTCAGTAATTCTGGCCAGTGATTGTGTATGTCCTGTTGTCTTTAAAATGTTCTGTTACCTTATTACTGTAGGTATTGTACTTTGTAACATTTTTTTTAAAGATGTCTGTGACTGACAATGATGATGATGGTGATATCACCAAAGAAACCAACGCTTCATCTTCCTCTAAACACTGTGAGGTGATGTAGACATTTGCTTCCAGTTTGGTCAACTACATTATTTTTATTTATGACATCTAAATGTTAAATATTGTTTGTCAAGAGTTGCCTGTCAGTAAGAAGTGCAAGATCAATCATTCATTCAATTTCTTAACTGCTTCATCCTAGTCAGGGAGTGCAAGATCAACCAAATCTAATGTGCCATGATTGCAAGCAGTGTTATTTCATCATATTTTGTTTCGATAGCTTGTTTTCTTTTGCTGTTTACAGGATGAGGCACAGTGTCCTATTTGTTTGAACGTATATCCACAGAAGGACCTGCTTGTGCATGCAAGTTTATGTGGAGACAAGTATGTGGTGTTAACATTTGTTAATGTATAACTTGTCAAAGCATCACAATCAACAATTTTTTACAAGCCATTCAGGCTGACCATGAATTTCACAGAGTTTAAATAGCTGTCAGTTGTGATGGGCTAAGGCGTACAGGGCAGGGGGTCTCAAATCTATAGCTGAGAACCTCTGGCTTAATCAGTGTCATTATGAATTGTTCATACATGTAACGACGGTGGTAGGGACGCACACACACCGCGTTAGAGAGAGCGAGGGAGAGGTGGAACCAAGTGCCACAAAAACAAAACAGAACTAAAAGGAGTGCCTGAATAACCGCGGACTACTCAACGCGTAAAAGAAACAAAGCGAAAACAAGGACGTCAGGGGAAGTAGCTGACAAATAGCAAAAAGGCTATATAAACAAAAAACCCTTCCCAAACAAACGGCAATGGGATAGGAATGTAACAGGTTGAGGAAAACTTGAGGGAGGTCAGTAGCGACGCAGGAGAGAACTCGAAAAAGACAGAGAATATAGATACGAGAGAGAGATGACGAGATACCTAAAGAGGCACACGCTGTAACAGAGAAAGAGAGAGGCTGAGAGCGTAACGGCATAACCAAAACGAATCAGCAATGATCTGTCTCCAAACGCTTCCTTATGAAGCCATGGCAACAGATCATTGCTGATTGCGCTGCCGGAGTCTAGGACTGGCTCGGGTGCCCCTAGCGGACGTAGATGGCACGGCATCCGAGCCAGCCCTGACAGAGCCCCCCCCTCTAGGCCCGAGACCCCGCGGGCCCAGAGCGACAGCCCTGTCACGACGGAAGTCACGAATGAGAGAGCGGTCGACAACCCGAGAGGCGGGGACCCAGGACCGTTCCTCGGGCCCGTAACCCGCCCAGTCAACTAGGTACTGGTCCCGACCACGGACACGACGGTGATCCAACAACCGAGAAACGGTGTACACCGGACCGCCGTCAACCATGCGGGGAGGCGGCGGGGCCGGAGCACGGGGCATATGACACAAAACTGGGCGGAGACGCGAGACGTGGAACACCGGATGAACTCTCATGGAAGGAGGGAGCAGCAGCCGGTAAGAGACGGGATTGATCCGCCTGTCCACCTTGAACGGACCCAAGAACCGAGGGGCCAGCTTCCTGGTTCCGCCACGGACCGGCAGGTCCTTGGCGGAAAGCCAGACCCGCTGCCCGGGGCGGAAAGACAAAGCCGGAAGACGGTGCTTGTCAGCATTGCGACGGTAACCGGCCGAGGCCGACAGAAGGGCCCTACGGGCCTTACTCCACGCCAACCGGCACCGCCGCACCAAGGCACGAGCACCCGGAACCGCCACCTCGTCCTCCTGGTCAGCAAACATAGGAGGGGCGTAGCCGTAAAGACACTCAAAAGGTGACATCCCGAGGGCGGAGTGCCATAGGGTGTTGTGGGCGTATTCGGCCCATAGGAGCTGGTCAGACCAGGAGGAGGGGTTGGAGGACGCCAGGCACCTGAGAGTCTGCTCCAGGTCCTGATTGGTCCTCTCGGTCTGACCGTTGGTCTGAGGATGGAAACCCGAGGACAGACTGGCCTTGGCGTTAAGCAGACCCAGAAAAGCCCCCCAAAACCGGCTGGTGAACTGCGGCCCACGATCGGAAACCACGTCGACGGGGAACCCAAAATGCCTGACAATGTGATGCAGGAAGAGCGATGCGGTCTCTTTGGCAGACGGGAGCTTGGGTAGGGCTACGAACTTAGCCACCTTGGAGAACCTGTCCACGATGACTAATATGGTAGTATTGCCACGTGAGGGTGGCAACCCCGTAACGAAGTCCAAAGAGGCGTGAGTCCAGGGCCTGGATGGAATAGGCAGGGGGCGAAGAAGACCCGAGGGCTTGGAGTGGGTCGTTTTATTCTGAACGCACGTGACACAGGTCGACACGAAGTCGCTAACGTCCTTATCGATCCCCGGCCACCAAAACCGTCTACGGATAAGTTCCGCCGTACGACGAGACCCAGGGTGCGCAGCAAAGGGCGAGTTGTGACCCCAGTCCATGACCTTCTTTCGCAGGTTAGGGTGGACAAAGAGACGACCCGATGGCTCACCACCTGGGCCAGGGTCGGCCGCTAACGCCCGTTTAACGGCGGTCTCGACCTCCCATTGAATGGGCGCAACAATTTTGGAAATGGGAATGACCGTACCGGGCTCGGTGGAGTCGGGGGGTGTCTCCCATTGACGAGAGAGAGCATCGGGCTTAACGTTTTTAGTCCCTGGGCGATAGGAGAGGGTGAACTCGAAGCGCCCAAAGAAAAGTGACCACCTGGCCTGACGGGGATTGAGCCTTTTGGCTTGCTGGAGGTAGGCCAAGTTCTTGTGGTCGGTCCATACAAGAAACGGGTGTTTGGCCCCCTCCAGCCAATGCCGCCATTCTTCCAGGGCTAGCTTAACGGCCAAGAGTTCCTTATCACCCACATCGTAGTTACGCTCGGCAGGAGACATACGATGTGAGTAATAAGCACAAGGGTGGAGCTTAAGCGGCGTACCTGTTCTCTGGGACAGGACGGCCCCAACCCCGTAGTCAGACGCATCGACTTCCACCACAAACGGTAGGTCGGGGTTAGGCATGCACAGCACAGGTGCCGAGGTAAACCGCTCCTTGAGTTTATCAAAAGCCTCCTGGGCCGCAGGAGACCAGACAAAGGGACCTGGGGTTTTTTTAGTAAGCGCAATGAGGGGACCAGCCAGAGTGCTGTAGTTCTTTATAAAGCGACGGTAGAAATTAGCGAACCCCAAGAACCGTTGGACCAAACGAAGTGACGTGGGAGTGGGCCATTCAGCGACCGCTCGGACTTTAGCAGGGTCCATGGCAAGAGTGTTTTGGGCTATTCTGTAGCCCAGAAAGGCTACTTCCTGGACGTGGAAAAGGGATTTTTCCAATTTAACGAACAGGTGGTTCTCCAACAGAAGTTGGAGAACCCTCCTGACGTGTTTGACGTGCTCCGACCGCGAACGGCTATAAATGAGGATGTCGTCAAGGTACACGAAGGCGTACCGGTCGAGAGCCTCACGCAAAACCTCATTGATAAGTCTCTGGAAGACAGCCGGAGCGTTCATCAGACCAAACGGCATCACAAGGTACTCGTAGTGACCCGATGGTGTGATGAAGGCCGTCTTCCACTCATCCCCCTCTCTGACCCTTACAAGATTGTAGGCACTCCGAAGGTCTAGTTTAGAGAAGATGGTGGCTTGTTGGAGTGCCTCAAAGGCCGTTGACATAAGCGGCAGGGGGTGACGGTCTTTGACTGTGATCTTATTGAGACCCCTGTAATCAATGCACGGCCTCAACCCACCATCTTTCTTGCCGACAAAGAAAAAACCAGCACCGGCTGGAGACGTGGAGGGCCGTATGAACCCAGCGGCTAACGCCTCCTGGATGTACGTCTCCATGGCTCTTCGCTCGGGGGCGGCCAAAGAGAAGAGACGACCCCTAGGAGGACTAGACCCGGGAAGTAGGTCAATGGCGATGTCGTAAGACCTGTGAGGCGGAAGAAAACTGGCCTTCTTTTTGCTGAACACCGCCTGGAGGTCGTAGTAATCAGCAGGTACGGAGGACAGGTCAACGGTCTCGGCCGACTTTTCAGCAGACGAAGCACGGAGGCTCTTACGACATGTGTGTTTGCACATAGCACCCCAAGACCCGATACTGCGCGAGAGCCAGTCTATGTCAGGGTTGTGTCGTTGGAGCCATGGAAACCCTAGTATGAGCGGCATGTGTGGGGCGCTGATGACGTATAGGGTGATTAACTCAAAGTGCTCCCCGACGTGCATCTCCAGCGGTATAGTTTGGTGGTCGATACCGCCGGAGGTGAGGGCGCGGCCGTCCACCGCGGCGACAGCGAGGGGTTTGTCAAGGCGAACCAGAGGGATTTGTAGTTCCTGAGCTAAAGAGCTGTCGATAAAACTAGCCGCGGCACCAGAATCAACAAAAGCCATAAGGCGCTTTTCCTGTGATTTATGCCACGATAACGAAACGTGGATGGACAGACCGGTAGTGGGAGGACTTGTATTACGACCCGCCAGAGCCTTCCCGTCTACTGGTGGGTCGTGTCTTTTCCCTGCAGCTCGGGGCATTTGGTACGTTGGTGTCCCCCGCCCCCGCAGTACAGACACCGCCCCTCCTGTAAACGCGCCTGTCTTTCCTGCCGTGACAGGCGTGTATGACCGAGCTGCATGGGTTGCGGCTCACTACTGGGATTAAAGGTTTCATCGGGCTGCACGACGTCAGGCATACGGGGTGTTTCGCGATGGTAATGCTTCTTGGTGTTTTTGCGCTCGCGTTGGCGGTTATCGAGCCGTACCGTCAGGCTGATCAGTGTTTCTAGATCAGACGGAGGGTCACGGAGAGCTAGTTCGTCCTTCAACTCCTCCGTTAGCCCTTCCTGAAACACGGACATGAGGGAGCCCGAACCCCAACCGCTTTCAGCCGCCAACGTGCGAAACTCTATGGAGTACTCTGCTACGGACCGCTTTCCCTGCTTGAGACGCAGAAGCCGCTGACCGACAACCCCGCCCGACGAGGGATGGTAGAAGGCTCCTTTCATGGCACGGGAGAAGCTATCGTAAGTAGCACATACTTCGCTCTGTTTTTCCCATACGGGGGTTGCCCAAGCCAGGGCTTTATCAGTGAGTAGGGCTATTACGTATGCTATCTTCGCGCGCTCGGTAGGGAAGCATAGTGGTTGTTGTTCGAACACAAGCGAACACTGTAGTAAAAAACCCCTACACCCTTCGGGATCTCCTGAATAGCGAGCCGGGGCGGGGAGAGCAGGCTCGAGGTGCCGTGGAGCTGCTGCGGGTTCGGCTGGGCTTGCGGGAGGCGGATCCCGATGAGCGGGAGACGGGTTACTTAAAGCCCGTAGGGCAGTGGTCACGTTGTTGAGCTGATCCATGATCTGGCGGAGGACCTGGTCATGGCTGCCTAACAACTGACCCTGCTGGGAGAGGGCTGCCCTTAGTTCTGCTGCTTCGTTAGGAGCGGCTGGTTCCATGTTAATGGCTGATTCGTTCTGTAACGACGGTGGTAGGGACGCACACACACCGCGTTAGAGAGAGCGAGGGAGAGGTGGAACCAAGTGCCACAAAAACAAAACAGAACTAAAAGGAGTGCCTGAATAACTGCGGACTACTCAACGCGTAAAAGAAACAAAGCGAAAACAAGGACGTCAGGGGAAGTAGCTGACAAATAGCAAAAAGGCTATATAAACAAAAAACCCTTCCCAAACAAACGGCAATGGGATAGGAATGTAACAGGTTGAGGAAAACTTGAGGGAGGTCAGTAGCGACGCAGGAGAGAACTCGAAAAAGACAGAGAATATAGATACGAGAGAGAGATGACGAGATACCTAAAGAGGCACACGCTGTAACAGAGAAAGAGAGAGGCTGAGAGCGTAACGGCATAACCAAAACGAATCAGCAATGATCTGTCTCCAAACGCTTCCTTATGAAGCCATGGCAACAGATCATTGCTGATTGCGCTGCCGGAGTCTAGGACTGGCTCGGGTGCCCCTAGCGGACGTAGATGGCACGGCATCCGAGCCAGCCCTGACAATACACGGGTTAATAAAAGTTATTCCAAAATGGAACTGGAATGTTTGAAGAACGCTTAGACACCGAAACCCTGGTTTGATTAAAATCGGTTTTTACTGTTCTAAATGGCAAGGTTGTCATGTTTTCATCTGAATGTTTACATGAAATAAAAATGTTTTGGTAAAATTGTCAAAACTGGTACTCTCTAAAATCTCCAGATACTTCAATGTTAACTAGGTAATTTTCATTTTTATATAGTTGCAAATCTGATGGCATGTTTGTATAAAAAAATGGGGAATTATTAACTTTATCCTTCCTACTAGAAATAAACTTTAAAAAATGCCTAAGCATTTACAGACTGATTAGGCAAGTTGCATAGTTTTACTGTTTTTTGTGTCAAATTTAACTGTACATAAAAACAAAATTTAGTACTGCCAAGTAAATGTCTCGCCCATACTGCTGAGAAGGTGTAGTTGGCTGTATGGCTGTTTCAAGATCAGCCATTCGCTCTTCTGTAAGTGGACATTCAACTGGTGGAACGATAATTCCCTCTGGGAATGTGTTGTAGTCAGCATCAAGGCCCTGCATATTCTTAAGGTGGGGGAGATGGAGAGTTTTGTCATAAAAAAACAATACATTTGTTATTCAAAGAATTAGTTATTCAAAGAACTATAAACTTGACTAATACCTCCATGTTTTCTGGAGGAGTCACAGGACTGCTAAGGAGTCCCAGCTCCCACATCTGGTTTGGGGACAAATTCCCCTCTGTGCGGACCGGATGGTTATTCCAACCATTCGTAAAGGCATCAAGGCTGGCTTGGAGTCGTGGCAGGAAAACATACTGAGCACAGAACAAGTGCAAGCTGTTGGATGGATCCAGTAAGCCTTCCTCTTCTAGGCTGTGTAAAACATCATAGAAGATGTTTGTGACTGCCATCCAGATATCACGCCACAGACGTTCTATTCTAGAAAACAGGAAGAAAATTGGAGACATAACACTTATTTAACACATTTCAAATGGACTAATATTTTATTAAAAATATTTGCGCAAGACCAACTTATCAAATTTTGGACTAATATTAAACTAATGATTTAAATGTAAAATTGCTCCTTTACCTCCCAACATACAGAGCACACTGAAAGAGGTTCACTGAGAACATTTTGGTGCTTACCTTTGGTTATGCACGCTTTTGCCAGACATGTAACTTCCCCTACCACAGCCACGGATGGAGAACATGCACCTGGCAATCTCCACATTTTCTACACCTTGGTCCCCTCTGACCCTAAATGTAAGAAATAAAAACACAAAACAGAATTGGGCAGAGTAAAGTTGGTATAGTCAATGCTGTTATATTTGAACAAATATGTTTTTAAATAGAGGAATGAAAGTTCTGTTATTGCATTGTCCTTAAAAAATAAAGTCTCATTATTTTTATTTGTGAATAAAACTTGCCTTAATGGAAAGCCATTTCTCTCTACTGACTGCAGGAAGAAACCAAGAGCAGTGGATGCCTTGTTGTTTGTTGCAGCACCTAGGTACATGACCTGAAATACATTTAGAATACACGTTAGTAGGTCTGGCACTATTATTACATAACAGAATGATATACATTTTGTTAACTAACTACAAGTTCACCTTTCTTGAGTAGCCATCAATGCCACCAAAGATCACAAAGCCATACCTAAAAAACAGCAAGCATTTAACTATTACTGAACATATGTATTTCAGCAGCTACTAATAATGGGTAAATTGTGTGGTCTAGTTTTTAACCCCAGTCCTGCAGACATACTGTCCTCTGGTTTCACCTGCCCAAACACACCTGATCCAGCTCATCAGGTAATTATCAAGCTATTCATGAGCTGAATCACGTGTGCTGGGCAGTCCTAGGGACGTGGTTTACTAATCGATCCTCAGGGATCAACTGGGGGGCCCTGAGGACCTTCCCAAACCCGATCCTAGAGTACCCACCTTGCCCTCCTACTAGCCAATGTGGGTATCTTAAAGCAGGAAAACACTAAAATGTTAATGTTAAGGTACTCCAGGACCAGAACCGGGTGTATGTGGTTATTTCCCAACCACCACTTTGCACATTTTAGCGTTTCCCTCTTTGACACTCCGTAAGGTGTTGTTCATGAGCTGAGCCCAGTTTCCAAATAGCATCTTATTGTTACCATTATCTAAAACGAGCTTCTCGGACACCCATCCCAGATTAGTGAACCAGGAGTGTAGGAAGCAAGGAAAACAATAACATTTGCAGAGCAGGTGGTCAAGATTAAGAACACTTAACTAGGTAATAAACTAAAAATAATTCATACCTGATAAGCTTGTGATTTGTGTCGACATGGACGAGATGGAGAGGGCCACGGACGGAGTATGTCCTTCTTACAATGCACCTCAACTGGGTCATTCTTAACAGAACTCCAGTTGGGTCCACATGCAGGGAATCCCACACCCTTGTCCACTGCACACGATGGCCCAGTGCTTGCAGTCTTCCCTTCATCATTCTGTAACCTAAATTTGGACTTTCAAGTTTCACTGATCTGACAAGGTTGTCCAACTCATCATCGGAAATCTTGCTGTACGTAAGTCTTACAGAAATTCTGTAGTCATGGAGTTTGCGTTTCACTGTCTTTGTTGAGACACAGAGAAGCTGGGCAATGCAAGGTATTGACAGATGCATATTTACTAATCTCTGAAGATGATCTCTGGAGATGATAAACTTTGGGCGTCCCTTTTCTCCATATTCCATGCCAACAGAAATTGATGGAGTACTACTTTCTGCAACATGCATCTCCACAATATCTTTCAAAGTTATGAGTGCACAAAGAACTTCTTCAGGTAGCAAAATCTGGTCAGACGCAGAGGTGATAAAGAGAAGTTCATGGTTGCACACAAACTGTAAATAGTCTAAATCTAGTGGTTGTCGATCTACCAAGCCTTTGCATAAGAATTCTTCCCAGTATGACTGGATCAGAAGCATTAGGCACAGAGACCTAAAGAGAGAGAGTGGCCATTAGTTGTCCAGTTATCTATTTATATTGTGTAGCTACATAAGACTAAGATTGACTATTTTAGATCACTATTCATCCATTTAGAATTTGCATTTACTTCAGACATATCGAAAACCATATTGGTGAACAACACAGTCACAGCACAATACAGTAATATGACTTATTCAACAAACTGAATTAGAATTAAAATTAAGTTAGAATGTGGTATGTGTATGTGTTTTCAACTCCAGTCCTTTGGACCTACAAGCTTGCAGTTTTAACTATTCCCTGCCACAACACACCTGATCCAGCTCATAAAAGGTTAGATAATTACCTCATCAGCTGGATCAGGTATCTTGGGACACTAAATAGCTGTAACTGTGCAGGGCAGTAGGTCATCAGGATTGGAGCTGAAAACTACTGGTCTACTGAATCAGGCCAGTGGTTCCCAATCATGGTCCTGGAGTACTCCCGTCTTGCACGTTGGTGTTTTGTCAGCACCCGAACTAATTAGATGGTCGTGAAGCCTTTACTGTGTTCAAGTGCGTGTGTGTGTGTGATGCAGAAGGAGACACCAGAACGTACAGATTTACCACAGGACCAGTGGTAGGGCATTTCCACTTTCTACCTAGACATGGTTCGACACAGAAGGCTTACAACTTGTCCTCAGTAGTTCCCTCAGCTTCCATAATTATGTGTACTCAAAACCATCTGGATGGGAGATCTTAATAATAATAATAATCATATGGGCGGGAACCATTGGCTATATAGTGCAACTGGTATCCATGTTTTCCATGTTAGCTAGCTAGCCTACTATTCTCACAGCCCTGATCACACTGCACAATTTAGTAAATGAAAACAAATCTAGCTACCGAATTAGATAATATGTCTATAAAAGTCTATTATTACCATCAATCTATAAAGTGCATATACCTGTGGTCCAGCTGGGCGACCGTCTGCCATGATGTCAGTAACCAAATTTCCGCGCTGTGTGACGGTTCAACTGATGACGCGGAACGTTCACAGCACGCCTTTCGCTCTTGGCCACGCCTCTTTCCCCGCCCCAACACAGAGGGTAAAACCGAAGCAAAGAAAAGAGAGAAGCGCAAAAAAAAATTATGAACGTAAAATGCGAGACGCAAAGAAAAGCAGTGACGCGCAAACAAAAGAAAGAAACGCAAAAGAAAGAAAGTATTGCAAAAAAAAAGCAGCAACATAAAATGTGAAGCGCAAAGAAAAGAAAGAAACGCAAAAGAGGGAAAGTATTGCAGAAACAAATTAGGAACGTAAAATGCAAAATGCTAATCTTATATTTGCGATATTATTTTTTTTTTGTCACCATTAAAGACCCTATTTTGACTCCATACAGAGGCAGGCGGCATTTCTGGACAACGGAGACCACAGTCACGCAGCACTGGCCACACTAAGTGCCACGATTATGTGGCAGCTGCCACAAGGTGCCATTTCTGGGTGGCACAGTGGTCACTTTCGTGCTGCTTACATGCTACTTACACGCCAAACAGGGACCGCACTCTTACAGGAACTTTAGCAGAAAGACGCGCCTCCCAATGACCTCTGATATGTTTTGTGATTGGCCAGATGCAGTTCGATTAGCTCCGAGTTTGTTTGCTCATCCTAAGTATCCCGGATGCATTCCCGAACCGCTTTTCAACCCGAACCTGAATTTCGACCTGAACCTGAATTTTGACCCGAACCTGAATTTCGACCCGAACCTGAATTGCGACCCGAACCTGAATTTCGACCTGAACCTGAATTTTAACTAGAATTTTTGCATACCTGAAAGGATTTTACATACTGTTTTTTCAAGTTATAATGATTTCAGGTTCAGGTTCTGGTGACACTAAAAAAAGTTCCATACAAATCCCACTCCAAGCGATCTTCAAAAGTTGGCAACCCTGCCAACATGTATTTCCATGTGAATGTAAACATTAAGGTGAACGGTAATGTTAGTTAATGTTAACATTCCTGTTAATCATCCTGAATGATCCTGGGTCAGTTTCACTTTCTGCACATTCTGATGATTTGCCTCTTCAGTAGAAGCAAATAACCTACAGGAACCACTAGAGGGCGCCAAAAACATTACACACAAGTATGGCAACTCAAAAGCCCAATACCGCTGAAGTATCTCCCACCATTTTTATTTTCCCCTTCT
Source organism: Brachyhypopomus gauderio (assembly GCF_052324685.1). Taxonomy (NCBI): domain Eukaryota; kingdom Metazoa; phylum Chordata; class Actinopteri; order Gymnotiformes; family Hypopomidae; genus Brachyhypopomus; species Brachyhypopomus gauderio. The sequence goes on along the minus strand of NC_135211.1, from coordinate 41,977,825 downwards.
GGAAAATGTCCCCTTTGTTTTTATGTACAGATCAAATGATAACAATTCTGTTTAATACAGTGCAATAGTGATAACAATGATTGGGGTTAGAAGATAGAATATAGAAAAGAGGGGAAAAGAAAAGAGGGGGAGAGAAAATAAAAAGGGAAAACACAGAAGGGCGGGGAAAAAAACAACCACCTTAAATGACCACTGCAAAGGAGAGCAAAATGTGTACCCAAGACATATAGCAAAAATGACTGTGATGTATGTGTGTGTGTGAGTTTATGTAAGTGCAACATAGGATAAATGTACAGAATGTACTTACCAGCAAGGGTAAAAAGCTGCGACAACATTCCCCCAGAGGACAGAAGTAGGCAGAGAAAGACCCGAGAATCCCACCCGCCCTCGGCCCCTCCAGGAGCAGTGGAGTTCCAGGGTCGCACTTCCCAGTGACCCCTGCATGCTGGGAAGCATTTGCAGGTGGGGGAGACCCCGGACAACCCCCCAACCAAGGTGCGCAGGCCCAGGGGAACCAGAGGAAACAGAGCCCCCCCCCCCAGGATCCCCCCCACCATGAGCCAGTAGCAAGGCGCCAGCGCCACATGCCCCGAGAGCCACCCATCACCCGGTAGGGCCACCCACCCGCCGAGGAGCCCCGAGCCGCCCCGGAGTACAACTGCCCAGGGGAGCGGGCCAACCGCCACGCCGGAGCCCTGGAGGGGAGAAGTAACCACAGGGGAGCAGCTGGGAGAGGATCGGGCATGACTAGCCCCCGACCCAGAACCAGCTGTCCTCACACATACACTCAAACTCATATATACATTCACCCCCATATATACACCCCTACATACATACACACACCCCCTTATATATATGTATACACCTACACACATCCATATACACATACATACACGCACACACACACACACACATCCTCATATAGACCCTTACACACACATACACCTACACACACATGTGCATCCACACAAACATACACTCCCACACACATTCACCCACACCCATATACGGACATATATACACTCACAAATGTAATTACACACACACCCATATATACACCCCCCACCCAACACGTACTCATTCACCCACATATACAAACAGAGACAAGGACAAAAACACACATTCATCCAAACTAACACACTCTCTGTGGCGGGGGCAAATGGCTGGTCTATTCAGGTTTGGCAGCAGCCCCAGGACGCCCCCAGCCCAGCCCCGCGCTAGCGACCCAGCCCCGCCCCAGCAGGGAGCAGTAAACGGGTGAAGGAAGGCCTTCCCACCCCTCCATCCCCAGTGCTGTGTAGGTGTTGGTGTATATGCATGTGTGGTAGTGTGTGATACTATGGTGCAGTTAAAATTGAGGGGACAGGTGTTGGGACCAACGTGGACAAAGCCCCGGACCACTGGTCAGTGTTTGTCCACACCTCAAAAGCCCTCAATATATAAAGTGCAGTAAAAACTGAGGGACAGACGGGTGCGGGTGAGTACGGGTGTATGAGTACTGTGTGTGTGTTTGTATGTGTGGGGGGTGAAGGGGGGTGGGGGTGGGTGTTTATGCATAGGTCCAGAGGAAATGGTCCTCAGAGAGTAGCCGGTTTGGACATCCACATTCACCTAAACACATATTCACCCACACACATGTATACACCCACACACATATACACCCACACACATTCATCCCATATGCACAACACAGTCATGTACGCACCCACAACCATACCAATCACACAATAATCAAACGACAACAGACATCAACAGTATTGAAGATAAGCTGGTCTGAGTCTGAAACCCAGCGCCCCCAGCCCACCACCCAGGCACTCCAGAGCCCCAGGGCCCAGACCCAATACCCAGACGCAAGGAAGAACGACCCACCCCACCTAGCAGCGTGCCCGCAGCGGCACAGGTCACCCCCGCACGGGCAGGGCCCCAGGCACCCCGGGGCCCGATCCCAGGCACCAATCATGATCAAGTGCAGAATGTTCATTTAGAAAATAGCTATAAATAGTTAGAAAATTTAAACCAGGTAAAAACCTTTAAATCAGTATGTGAACTAAACGACTGCAGTGAACTGAAGAGACAGCGCCCTCTACAGTTGAGAGTGGGAATCACGTGGTACTGATACATTGGATGAAAATATGTTAAAAAGTGACTTTATAGGAGTAGAAAATATAACAGAACATTTATGAGTGTATATGGGTTATCTTGCAAATATGTTGGCAATTATAATTAGATAAAAAATATTTAGTCTATAAGTTTAGTCTAAGTTTTTTTTGTCACACTAAAATCCTGTGTTCATGACATAAGTGATTAAAAAATCAATAACAGAGTAGCAGAAAAGGGTTTAATGAGTTGAAGCTGTAAACACTGTAAACAAGAATGATAGAGAGAATGATAAAATGATAAAGAGAAGGATAGAGAATGTGGAAAGAGAGACTGTGAAAGAGATTTGGACAGAGAGAAGGGGACAGATACTTGGATAGAGAACTTAGAAAATGTCCAACTTTGTTTGAAACATTTAATGAGTCATATTTATTCTCTTTAGAGAGTCTTAGAAAACTGTAAGTAACTTGGTACACATCACATTACTTTCTTTGAAAACACACAGGGTATGGATCTTTAGTTCCAGGACTGACTGTGGCAAAATATTATTGATTATTTGTATTATTCATTGTGAAAGTGTATAGATGAGTCTCTTTGTCTACATTATAGAAGGACAGAGTGTGATCGTTGAGGTCTAAGAGCAGTCCAAGAGTGGGACAGTGTTCTTGATTAGGTATCAGAGTGTTACGGTCAGTGTTGGCATAAATGCCGTAACGTTCCTCATAACAGAGAGCTCTGAGCACGTCTTCTGAGGTCGGCTTTTGAGTCACGCCCACACACCATGATCTTTTACAGTTTCCTTGTTGGTCCAGTACTACTTCCCAGTACTGCAGTCTTGAGGAGAGCTCTTCCTTACTGAGAACATGAAGAAAAGGTTTAGATAGCGACTCTACGGTCAGATGTCCAGAGTAAATGGCCGTCCTGTCATATGCAGATGATACTGAACACCGTCTGGATCGAAAGTGAGATTCACTGTGAAAAGAAGATGCATCAATATCCTGAAAAGACTGTAATGAGATATGAGGTATTTGAAAGCTTAGAGTGAGATTGTTTACCTGTAGATTTTTTATACATTTCCCACTTGGGTTTTTTTTCTTCATCAGACGCTGGCGGTGCAGATGACTGTGAACTCTGACCTGTATGTTTAGGACCTTATCAGACACGGTTCTCTTTCAGACATGCCAGCTGTAATGGAGCAAGGTTTCTATCCTGGTTTTAAGACTAATAATAAAAACCTGTCGCACTAGCCCTGAACAATAAAGAGACCAGATTACCAAAGACCAGCGTTCTCTCTGTGGTCGTCTCTGGAGTCGTCTCTGGAACAAAGACAATGTTAGACCAATGAAAGTGTTCTCTTGTTCTCTTAGACGTGTGAACTGAAGTGAGAATTCACAGTGACTTCATTACCTTTACCACAATCCACAGAGTCCAGATCTCCCTGTGACTTACTGGTCATGTCTCTCACAAAATACAAGCACTTCCTGCATTATCCACAAGGAAGTGACTGGTGTGATTTACTGTTCTGACCATGTTATTGTGTGCTTGTTTTACTGTAGTGTAGACCACACACAAACATCTACATTATCATGAAGGCAACTAACATACAGTAAATCACTCGTAGATAGGTTCTTCTTAGTGCTGTCCTGTAATTTTGAAATGCTGCAAGTGAAAGGTTACCTGTAAGGGGGAGTGTTTCTTCTGGGATGGAGTCATTGGAAATTGCTGTATAATAAATAATATATATAATTTATATATATTATATATATATATATATATATATATATATATATATATATATATATATATATATATATATATATATATATATATATTATAATAGTATAATAATAATAAATTGCTGTATATATATATATATATATATATATATATATATATGTAGCGCCCCCTAGTTAATAAGTGCCAAACTACGCCACCCCTTAATTAGTGCTTTTTTACTTAGAGTAAGGGGAACTCTAAAGAAAGTAGACAAACGTCGGTGATGCAAAAATACAGTCTTTATTGAAGACAATAGACTCTGTCAGTTTAATTTAAATAAAACAAAAACAATCTAAGAGGTGTTGACGCTACCTGTTTGTGGTTTGGAGACTGAGTAAAGACAGCCAATTGACAATACCACTCGTGAATAATCTCTAAAATTCAGCCACACACTGCAAATGTTTTCCAAATCACACTCTAAAGTGAACACAGCCAAAAAACCATATGAAACCTCTGGTTTAGGCATACTAAAACATTTTCAGGTGTTTATAAAGCTTTAGAGAATGCACGGTGGCTAATTGTACCTGGTAACCGATCATTCGTAAGTCAGTAGAAGACAGAATGGATGTGGCGTGTCACCAACAGACTAAAATAAACAAAGGAGCTTTACTCCGTATGTCTGAAAGGGTGCGACTAAAGCTCGAGCATGATTACCAAACTCGCATACCTCGTACTCTGTACACACACCGGCTCTATGACCTGCGGCCACTCCACCTGAACACGCCTATCCTCGCGTCCCCACACTAATTAAAACCAAACCATGTTTAGTTGCTTCATCAGTCATCTTGTGCAAAAGTATAATATGCAACTTAATCCTACCTTCGGACTCGCTGTTACAGACACGCTTCTTCTAGACGCCGCCACCTGCATGCGCTTTAGCCACCACGCTATCCTCTAGGACCCCACAGGTGTACCTATATATGCCTACCTGTAAATGGCTCACCCAATGCAGGTGCTACTCTACTCTAGGACGTCATCCTTCATGTGCGCACCAAAACAAAGAAAGCGTCGCCTTGGCTATGCTGGCTACATATATATATATATATATATATATATATATATATATATATATATATTAGGCCTGTGTTGAAAAAATCGATTTTCCGATTCAGAATCGATTCGCATATGATGATCTGATTATCGATTCGTACGTCCAAAGATCGATTTTTTAGTGAACTTTTACCCCCGCCTCGTCACTGAATTCACGCTGGCATGCTCGGTCTAACTAACTGCAAAACAACATGGCGACGGACAGTGACGGTAACGACGATAGTCAAATCGGCAATCTAAAAACAGAAGGACAGTTTATCCAGTGTCAGTGACTATTTACATTTAGTCCATGTCACTGACAGTTTACCCAGTGTTTTTACAGTTTAAAAAAAGTTTAAAAAGTTAAAGTTAAACATGCTCTTGTAACGTTGGGCGCAAGGCGATGGACGAGACAGAATCCTTTGTACTTTCCAAATCGTTACGTTTATTACATTTACCGAAGCGCAGACAGCGCACATAAAACACGTTTACATAGAACATGTGTGACTCAAACAACGACGAGCACAGGACGCTGCGCGAACACACATTAAATGGACAAACCACACAAACCCCACGTGATGACGAGACGAGCCACAGGTGAGGATTATCACAAGACGCACCCGCACCCACGGAGATACACAGACGAGTAGACGCAGACAACGTTAACACACGCCCAACAGGGAGGGGTCGGGGACCGTAACGTGACAGTTCTGTTATTATATTCTCACTTTAAAGAAAAATACACGTTTACATTTTATACTTTCAGTTTATTAAGTGTGAGCACTTTAAAAATAAAAATGCATTTGGTAGCAACAGCTTTTGGGTGACTTCTTAATTATTTCAATCATAATAATAATGCACTGGTTAGTGTCCCAGTAGGAGTCCACTGTTGCAGATATAGACACCTCAAAGATGTCCTCTGTTTATTGTCCTGGATTACCTTTCTTGAAGGTAGATTTATGATTACCCTTTTCACCAGTCTTCCAGCCATCAGTAACTACCAACTACCAGTAACTATTTGCTGATTAATATTGATATAATACTAGTTTTAACATGTTGCTTCTGTACATAGTCAGGAAACAGCTCAAATAAATACATTTTTAATAACACTAAACCCCGAATTGGATCGAATCGGATCGAATCGATTAAATCGGATTAAATCGAAATAAATCGATTCTTAATGTTCAGAATCGGAATCGGATCGATTATTGGAATTTGAATCGATACCCAGCCCTAATATATATATATATATATATATATATATATATATATATATATATATATATATATATATATATATATATATTTACCTGCCATTTTAGCGTTTTTCCGAGAAGAGCAGTGTGGTAGTAAATCTGTTTAAAGAAAAATTTTATTGATATTGTCATTGTTGCCATGGTGCGTTGAAGCCTGTGTCCAATACTTACTCCTACAATATGAAGGAGTGATTCTCTGTGGTTTTTAGTACCTTGAATTACTAAAACCAGAAGAACCACCAGTGTAATGATGACAATTAATGAAAGAGTCAGAGATGAGATGAAGGCCTTCCTCCAGAACCCTACACACACATCAGCACAGATCACATGGGATCTGTCTAGTACGCTTCAAAACGTACTAGAATAAACAGCAAAACATTTACATCTGTAATCTTAATACATTTTGCTTTAAGCAAGCAGCATAGATCAGATTTAGAGATAAACACAGAAGCCAAAGCACAAAATCAGAGTTTGGTTCGCAAACATCTTAAGTGTCACGTTACAGCCCTGGACCACTCCCCTTGGGGTGTGTTTAAGTAGTCCGTGTCCATGTATGTATAAGTGGGGGTGTGGCTGGTGTGTGTTCACTCGTGTAATTAGTCTAATGTGTTTCACGCGGTGCTTGTTAGCTAGTGTATAAAGCGTGTGTGTAATGTCTTGTGCTCGTCTTTGTCAGAGTCATACACTTATACAGTATGTGTCTATGTTCCATGTGTGCAGAGCCACTGCCATGGGGTGCTGAGGTTCCCCTTGTCGCACCTCGGAGAGAAGAGAGTGAGTGGTGGCAGGCATACCCGGAGGCGCGCCCCCCGGTGACGCCCAGAGAGACTACTCGCATGCCCACCGAGAGGACTGCAGGGGCATCAGTGAGTAGCTCGCCAAGTAGCGCCGCACATGGTGGAGGGTCTGCAGCAAGGGCAGGAGGAAGACCGCCCACTGCAGCGCCTACAGCCCAGGGAGGGTTTTCTCCCCTGGCAGCCCTCCTGCAAGCACAAAGCCTGTTTCCAAGTTTACCTGTGCCTGTGTTTGTGTCTGTCCCAGTGTTTCTCCCTAATCCCCTTTTCCCTTTTGTGCCCATGTTAATAAATGTGCCCGTCTATATTTTGGTATATTATTTGTCTCCGGACCCATCCATTGGTGTGGGTCCAGGGACATTATAGCTTTGTTGACACCCCGGGATGGGTAGTGCCCTTGGTGGGGGGGCTCTGTCACATTACAGCCCCGGACCGCTCCCCTTGAGGGTGTGTTTACATAGTCCGTGTCCATGTATGTACATGTGGGGGTGTGGTTGTGTGTGTGTTCACCCATCTCATTAGTCTAACGTGTTTCACGCGGTGCTTGTTAGCTAGTGTATAAAGCGTGTGTGTGTGTAACATCTTGTGCTCGTCTTTGTCAGTCAAATCAAATCAAATCAAATAAATTTGTATAGCGCTTTTCACAACATATGTTGTCACAAAGCACTTTACCAAATCCCTAATGAGCAAGCCAAAGGCGACAGTGGCAAGGAAAAACTCCCTAGATGGTGGGAAATAGGAAGAAACCTTGGGAGGACCAAGACTCAAAAGGGAACCCATCCTCCATTGGGCGGCCCGTTAACACACAAATTACACAAAAACAAATTATACAGACTAATACACAAGTTACAAATAAATCACACAATCAGGCTAAGTATAAGGTAACTAGAATGAAAGTTCTGGGTGTTGATATTGTCAATGTAAATGTCTTATGATGAACGCCAGGTTTTCATTCCGTGTCGGAGCAATGATACTGGAATTGTAGGCTCCAACTGGAGTGTTACTCCCCAAGTGAACCTCGGAGAAGAAAGATATGTGATGTGGTAAATATGTAACAGATTATTCAAAGGCCAAACTAAACAGATAAGTCTTTAGTTGAGTTCTAAACATTGAGACTGTGTCTGAGTCCCGAATAAAGGCAGGAAGATTATTCCACAGTTGTGGAGCTTTAAAAGAAAAGGCTCTTCCACCTGCTGTGATCTTTTTGATCCTGAGAACAGTTAATAAGCCTGCATCCTGTGAACGTGCTGGATTGTAATGATCAATAAGTTCACTAAGATACTCTGGAGCAGGGGCGATTTTAGGATCTGGTCTTTAGGGGTGCCCAGCCCCCAGTGCTCACAGAGGCACATTTTTTCTCACCAATTGAGGCGAACTAGTACATTTATACATTTTGGAGCCGTATTAGTTTTGCTTTGATTTGTGTTTTCCCCTACAACATTCAATCTTAAATCAAGTACAAATCATTGTGTTTTTAGCATGTAAACTGAAAAATTTTATTAACTTGAACGGTTAGTTTTTTTGTGCTTGTTTTGAGTTCAAATGACTTAAAATAGGGTAAAATTCTAGATAAGACTGATTAAGTTCATTATACTTAAAATAAGCAAAATAATCCTAAAACTTGCAATGCCTAGTAAGTCAAAAATTCTTATCAGAGAAAAAAAGATTTATTGCCTTAAAATGACTTAATTAAAAGCCCGGTGCTTTTGCGATTATGGCTCATGCTTCCACATCATCTATTTGCTCTGAGTGTATCAAACTATCTCAGAGGGTTGCAGAACTTCAGGAAAGAATCCATACCTTACACTCTATAAGGGAAGAGGAAGAATATCTGGACTCGCGGACAAAACCATCCCTGTGACTGGCAAAGAAAGAGATGTTTCTCTCCATTGTCGCTGGGATGTGCTGGGGGCAAAGCCTGCTCATCTTGGCCTCAACTCCTAATCCCGTTAACAACAACAATGATAAGGGCTGGACTCTTGTTCGGGGGAAGGAACGTAACAGAAACCAGCACAGCAGCGGTGGCAAGCAGCAATCTTCAGAACAGAACATTCTTCTCGATAACAGATATGAAGCTCTTGCCTCAACAGAAGTAGCAGAAACTGAGCAGTCTCATCACAACATACTGCCTCCCTCTCCAGGACATCAAGGACATCAAGCACACCCCAATCAGCATCAGAGATCCGACTCCAGTCGGGCTGCTAAGCATGCAAATAACTCTGGCCATCTGCCGACCAACCACCAGGCTGCAAACTGTGTTAGCCAGCAGCATGCTAACAAGCATGCTAAGAGTCGTCCCAACCACCAGCTTGCAATTCGTGCCAATCGACAGCTATCTAATAAGCATGCTAATAGGGTTAGCCATCGGGATGCTAACCATGTTGGCCATCGGGGTGGTAACCATGTTGGCCATCGGGGTGGTAACCATGCTGGCCATTGGGTGGTAACCATGCTGGCCATCGGGGTGGTAACCATGCTGGCCATCGGGATGCTAACCATGTTAGCCGCCGAGGCATTAATGGTGAAAGAAGACGAGGAACACCGCCACAGCCCAATACGCTGCTAATTGGGGACTCAGTCATCAGAGATGTATGGAGCAACAGTATTTCGTCTAGTGGTTTTTCCAGCTTAGAGTACCTTGTGTTCAGGACTATCTATTCTACCTTGGAGATTCCAAGCAACTACATAGCACTTTTGTAAATCGCTCTGGATAAGAGCGTCTGCTAAATGCCATAAATGTAAATGTAAATGTATTAAGGCCTTTTGCTTTCCTCGTGTTACTGTCTGTGAAGTGATACCCATGATTCCACACATATTGCATGACCATCCAGCTACGGAAAGACTGATTGTACATGTCGGCTCTAGCGATGTTTACAAACAACAGTCTGAGATTCTGAAACAGGATTTTAACCATCTGCTTGACATTCTGGAGTTTTCCCGGTGTGAAGTGTTCATTTCTGGACCGATACCAACTGCACGTCGAGGCAGTGGTCACTTTACCAGACTGCTGGCTCTAAACAGCTGGCTCACTACAGCCTGTGCTCATTGGAAGATAAACTTCATTGACAATTTCAACATCTTTTGGAGGCGTTCTGAGCTTTTTAAACCTGATCAGCTTCACCCTAACAGGGCTGGGACTCAAATGCTTGTGGATAATCTAATGTATGGAATCACTCAAATGCGGAATCTGCACCCAACCGCCAGCAGTAACGTCAGTAATGTCAGTAAAAGGAGCCCACCATCTCCTGTCAGAGAATCTGTCCACAGTCTCAGAGGTAAACTCCAGGATATTGAAGAGGTTCTGCAACACTACAGTCTGCAGTCTTGTAGGAACTCACCTACTTCTCCTGCACACTCAGTGATTTCTCAGGTCTGACACACTGGAACCCATGCTCCTAGTCAGTGCTACATTCCAGTTATTTTAAATAGCCGGTGGCATGGCTCACAGAATCGAAATAAAAATGTAGTCAGAAGAAAACATAAGGGCACAAAACATTGTGCAACAAACAAACAAAATTTGATCCCAGTGAAATGCACAAGTGATGTAGGCGATGCTGATCAAACACACCAAGTCTTCAAAGTCTCCTTACTAAATGTCCGCTCACTCACAAACAAGTCTTTTGTAATACTTCACAACGTACAAAAGTTAAATATGGGGTCCCGCAAGGCTCCATTCTAGGACCACTATTATTTACATTATATATGCTACCATTGGGCACAGTTATAAACAAACATGGTGTCAATTTTCACTGCTATGCAGATGACACTCAACTTTACATATCAGCCAAACCTGATGACAAACTCAGTTTAAGAAAAAGGCCTGTGTAAAAGATATTAAATGCTGGATGTCTCTAAACTTCCTCCAACTTAATGAGGACAAAACAGAAGTTCTGCTTCTGGGCCCTAAGGCCTCAAAACAGAAAATTCCAGATCTAATGCTTAATCTCGCAGGCTACCCCATTACACCTGGCACAGTAGCCAAAAACCTAGGCGTCATACTCGACTCTGACCTATCATTTGATAAATACATAGATAATACTACTAGGATAGCTTTTCTACATCTCCGTAACATTGCTAAATTAAGAAATGCATTATCACAGGATGATGCGGAAAAATTGGTGCACGCCTTTGTTAGCTCTAGATTAGACTACTGCAATGCACTACTGTCAGGATGTTCAAATAGGAATCTAAATAAACTTCAAATAATTCAAAATGCCACAGCCAGGGTTCTGACCAGAACTAGAAAATTTCAGCATATCAGTCCAGTCCTATCAGCCCTGCATTGGCTCCCAGTTAAATTCCGTATTGACTTTAAAATTCTTTTATTAACTTATAAAGCATTGCACGGGCTTGCTCCTGAGTACCTTCAGGAACTTATTTCCTATTACGAACCCCCACGCCCACTAAGATCACAGGGTGCTGGTCTTTTATTAGTTCCAAAAATTAATAAGGTAACAGCAGGGGGAAGAGCCTTTTCTTGTAAGGCCCCCCAGCTTTGGAATAATCTTCCTAAATGCGTCCGGGACTCCGACACAGTCACAATCTTTAAGTCTAGGTTGAAAACCCACTTATTTAGCGTTTGATAATTAATATCCCCCCTTAGATAAAAGTACAGATCCAGGGGTTCATAGATGAAGGGTTTTATGGTAGACTGGGGCGCTGGTGCTGTCGTCCTGTCACTGCTCGTGGTCACTCAAGTTTGTTGACAGTGCAGTGGACGGATGCCATTGTCTCAGAATGCCCCCAAGCCTATGTTACCTTCTGGTTCTGCCTTTTTAGCTAGGCTGTAATAATTTAACTAAATGCCGGAGTTGCTGCCACACTCCGGAAATGTTTATAATTTTACCTGTCCTGTATATGTCCTCATACAGAGCTAATTTTCCCTGTTTCATTTCTCCACATGGCTGCCCGCCTGCTTGAGGAATAATGAGATGAGGAGACCAGCGATCCATCCTGAGCCAGCCACCTCCTGCCTAACCGGATGCATACATCATGATTGACATTATTACATATTTTTCCTTTTCTTTCTCTTCTTTCTGTCTAAATTGTTGTTGTTGTTGTCATGGTGACCGGTGTCGGCCAGAGGAGGATGGGTTCCCCCCCTGAGTCTTGGTTCCTCTCAAGGTTTCTTCCTCATGCAAAAAAAAACTAGGGAGTTTTTCCTTGCCACTGTCGCCTTTGGCTTGCTCACTGGGGGCTAGGACTCGGACACTCGTAAAGGTGCTTTGTGACAACAACTGTTGTAAAAAGCGCTATATAAATAAAATTTGATTGATTGATTGATTGATTTGATAATAGCTAAATTAATTGAAGATTACTGTCTGGACTTTCTTTTTCTAACAGAGACTTGGCTTGATAGCAATGGAGCAATAGTGCTAAATGAGGCTTTGCCTCCCGACTTTAACTATTTGAATGTCTCCAGGGTAAATAAGAGAGGTGGTGGTGTTGCATGTTTTTACCATAAAGCATTCCGCTGTAAGCAGATCTCATTGGGGGAACATCCTACGTTTGAATATCTGGCAGTACAACTCAACAGTACTTATTCAGTTCTTTTGGTTGTTGTCTATCATCCTCCCAGACTACATGCAGATTTTCTTGAGGATTTTGAGGAAATGCTTTCAAGGATTTTGGTTGATTTTGATTATGTTTTAATTGCTGGGGATTTTAATATTCACATGGATATATCCACAAATCCAATCACTTCAGAATTCATGAGGATGCTTAACTCTTTCGATCTCATACAGCATGTATCAGGCCCAACTCATAAGCATGGCCACATTTTGATCATTTCTAAACGTATAGAGGTTAATAATACTGAAATTACTGATGTTGCAATCTCTGACCATTTTGGTGTATTTTTCAATATGTCATTATCTACTAGAACACTCAGTGAAAAGCGTACAATAACCAAGCGTTATCTCAGTGCTGGCAGTGCCGTGGCCTTCACAGACATGATACAGTCCCTCCCTCCCCTCTCAGAAAATGGGAATGAGCTAGTTGAATCATTCGCACACAGAGTTAGGAACTGTATTGATGCTGTGGCACCAAAGGTAACTAAAATAATCTCTGGTAAAATTAAGATGCCCTGGAGAAACATTCCATCTATTGTAAAATTTAGGCAAGATTGTAGGCAGGTTGAGAGACGTTGGCGAAAGTCAAAATTGCAAGTACATTTTGATATTTATAAAACAACATTGAAGAATTACAACAGTGAAGTGAAATCAGCAAGGAAAAACTATTTCTCTACCTTAATAAATTCATCCAATAATAACTCAGCTGTCTTGTTCAGAAGCATAGATCTGCTAGTAAACCCCACCTCCTGTAGCTTCCCTGAGACTGTTTCAGTTGAAAAATGTGAGGAGTTTGCTATATTTTTTAGGGACAAGATTACTAGTATAAGGCAGAACATAGCAACAAGCACTAATAGACCATCAACCCTTACATCAGTTACTCAGCCTAACCTAATATGTCTTATTTCCAAGAAGTTGACATGGTAACACTACTTGATGTGATCTCATCACTAAAATCCTCTACTTGTGAACTGGACCCTTTACCAACAAGCTTTTTCAAGCAGGTTCTGAGCTCATTAGCAAATGAAGTTCTAATGATTGTTAATCAGTCTCTGCAATTGGGTGAATTCCCTAAAATTTTTAAAACTGCAATGGTTAAACCACTATTAAAGAACAGAAATCTTGATCCCACAATTCTTAATAATTATCGACCTATATCTAACCTTTCCTTTCTTAGCAAAATAATTGAAAAAGTAGTGTCAATCCAGTTGAATGACTATGTCAAAGTAAATCAAATAAATGACACTTTTCAATCTGGTTTCAGAGCTCTCCACAGCACTGAAACAGCCCTAGTTAAGGTAGTAAATGACTTGAGATTGAATAAGGATGCAGGCAAACTCTCAGTCCTTTTTCTGCTAGATTTAAGCGCCGCTTTTGACACCGTTGATCATGAAATACTTCTTGATCGACTACAGAGCTGGGTAGGCCTTAGTGGCTTAGTCTTAGACTGGTTTAGATCATAACTAACTGGGCGTGATTACTATGTAGCATTAGGTACCTCTTCCTGCACACGTCAAAAAATTACTTGTGGCGTCCCCCAAGAATCAATTCTTGGGCCGTTACTATTCAACCTATATATGCTTCCGGTACCACACATCATTAAAAAACATGGTATTAGTTATCATCAATATGCAGATGACACTCAACTGTATATCTCGCTAGTACCTAAAGCCCTAAAATCAATTTGCTTACTGTTTGACTGCATAGATGATATACAGACATGGATGTCTGACAATTTTCTACAGTTAAATAAATAGAAGTCAGAGGTTCTTGTTCTTGGCAGTGATTCACAGAGGAATGATGTCCACACTTATTTAATCATATGAATCTGAATGCCAGACAATGTGTTAAGAACCTGGGCGTCACCTTTGATAATGAGCTCAACTTCAAATCACACATCATGACTACATGCAAGACAGCTTACTTTCACCTTCGAAACATCACTAAGGTACGAGATATGCTCTCTCCTGCTGACAGTGAAAAACTTGTCCATGCATTTATCACATCAAGGCTAGATTATTGTAATGCTGTTCTATCTGCTCTTCCAAAGAGCTCTATTTCGCACCTACAGCGAGTTCAGAACGCGGTTGCAAGGGTTCTAACCCGCAGGAGAAAGAGAGATCATATTACACCTGCACTCCACTGGTTACCTGTCAGCTTTAGAATATATTTTAAGGTTCTAGTGATGGTTTTTAAATGTCTTCATGGTCTTGCCCCTCTTTACCTCAGTGAAATGATGGTTAGATATGTTCCAGTCAGGTCTCTCAGGTCTTCAAACAGTAATCTACTGGTGATTCCTAAAAGCCGACTAAAGATTGGCGAGGGTGCTTTTAGCCACTATGGCCCAAAGCTCTGGAATTCTCTTCCTGAAGAGCTCAGAGGCATTTCATCCCTGCATAGTTTTAAGAACAGTCTCAAAACATTCCTGTTTAGATCCGCTTTTAGTTAAGAAATTCTCAATCTTATTTACTTTATTACATTATGTTGTCTATTATTTTCTAAATCCAATTATCTTAATAGTTTTATCTTATTTACTTTACTTCTTATTATCTTATTTACTTTACCTTTTTTACTTTTTATGTTATTTTAATATTTTTATCTTTAATTTCTTTTAACATTTTCCTTTTGTCTTTTTGTCTTATCTCCTTTTAATGTTTATTTTATTTATACTGTAAAGCACTTTGAGTTGCATGTATGTATGAAAGGTGCTATACAAATAAAGATTATTATTATTATTATTATTATTATTATTTTACTTGTTAAGATATATATTTTTTTGCAGTGAAGAAACATACCTTCTCACCCCAGCTCAGGTGCTGGCTGCCTTGCAGATCCAGAAATGTAGAATGTGAACAGCTAGCTTACGACCAGAACAAAATGCCAAGCTGTAGACAATTCTAGCAGCAAGTAGTCGCGTGAATGTGCCATATCAGAAGAGATATAGTTGATAAGTGAACTGGTCACAAGCCTCGTTTTGAAGCAGGGTTGCCAGATTGGCCAGTCGAACCAAAGTATTGCGCAGGTGCAGAGCAAGTTTTTTGCATAATATAATATTTAAAAAATGTGTTGAGCCAGGGGGTGCTGAGCAACCTCACGGTGGTGCTCTAGCACCACCAAAATACCCTAGCCTCGCCCCTGCTCTGGAGCTAAGCCATGCAGTGTTTTATATGTTAATAAAAGTATTTTATAGTCAATATGGAATCTAACTGGCAGCCAATGTAGTGACGATAGTACGGGACTAATGTGATCAAATTTTTTAGTTTTCGTTAAAACTCGCGCTGCTGCGTTCTGAACAAGCTGGAGTTTGTTTATCGATTTACCAGAACATCCAGCTAGAAGACTATTGCAATAATCTAGGCGAAAGGATATGAATGCATGGATTAGCTTTTTCGCATCACTTGTCTTTAATATATTTCTAATTTTAGCAATGTTGCGTAAGTGAAAGAACGCTACCCTAGTTATATTATTAATTTGTGTATCGAACGAGAGATCTGGGTCTATTGTGACACCTAAGTTCTTTACCTCTGCGCTGGGGGTTATAGTAAAAGAATGTAGATTCAATGCTACATTACATAGCATTGTCTCTCGCTGCTCTAGACCCAACTATTATTAGCTCTGTTTTATCTGGATTTAGTGCTAGAAAGTTACATGCCATCCAATGTTTTATCTCTTCTACACACTTTTCGATTTTACTGTTTACACCTAAATCATCGGGTTTAGCCGATAAATATAGTTGGTGTCGTCTGCGTAGGAGTGGAAACTGATGTTGTGCTTATGCATAATCTCGCCTAAGGGTAACATGTAAAGTGTAAATAGAAGTGGTCCTAAGACTGTCCCTTGTGGGACACCATATCTAACCTGAACAGATTTAGATGTTTTATTATTAACACTTACACATTGGAAGCGATCGTTCAGATATGATCTAAACCAGGAGAGTGCAACTCCTTTAATACCTACTGTGTTTTCTAGTCGATCCAGCAAAATGTTGTGGTCTACAGTATCAAAAGCTGCGCTAAGATCTAACAGTATAAGGAACGAGATGAGCCCATTATCTGACGATATCAGTAAATCATTCACTACCCTGAGTAAAGCTGTTTCAGTGCTGTGGTTCGGTCTAAATCCTGATTGGAACTTTTCATGAATACTATTTGATTGGAGATAATGGTTTAAGAGGTTATTGTTTCCCATACTGATTTTGTGAATGTAGAAAAAAATATTAAAATATAATGAAAGCATTCCTTTTTGTAAAATGGTTTCTATTTCAAGTCGTTACAATTGTATGCAATTTGTACATGATTATTGAATTCGTCAGCATTTCTAACGTAAGGAAACATGTTCTTAGATTTGAAAACTAAAAACACAGAAATGCTGTTCTAGAACACAAATGAATCGGAAGAAGAAATACCAGCACACAACATGACATATTGAGCAGTGGGCATATAGGTGAACGGATTTAAAGGGGCAGTTTCAGAGGCTTATTGAAGGCCTTATTGATGGTGGACCAGAGAAATAACAAATGAATCATAAAGAACAGGTCGCTCCCTAAGAGAGAAACCTGATTTTAGCCTGACCCTACATAATTTTATACCTCAAATCTAAGTTACTTAGTAACGCGTTACTCTAATCGTACCACTTTTTTCGATAACGAGTAATATAACGCGCTACTATTTCCAGTCCAGTAATCAGATTAAAGTTACTTATCCAAATAACTGCGTTACTATTTTTATTTTCCCTAGTAAAAATATATATTTTTGCTTTCTTCTTGGCTCAGTTCTACTTTTGTGTCTGACCGTAACGCTCGACTCCGCACGCTGCGCGCAACCCTGTGAGAGCGCGAGCACGTTTTACCAGTCATTTTTTTTGCGGCCAGGTTACATGATTCAGGAGGTGAAATTGAGAGGAATAGAATACCTTCTTGGCTCAGTTCTACTTTTGCGTCTGACCGTAGCGCTCGACTCCGCATGCTGCGCGCCACCCTGTGAGAGCGCGAGCACGTTTTACCAGTCATTTTTTTGCAGTGTCCTCCCGTAACGATATGTGGTAGTATAAAGAAACACCCCTCAAAAACAGGGGAAGGGACATTTACCTGATGAATTTTACTGTTGCTTTGTGTTCCACGTTTGAAAAGTGCTGGAATTTTGACTAACGTCGCCTACTTTAAAATACTTGAAATTGTAATGGTATTTCGTTTCACAAGCCGTCTGACTGAACAGTTCGCTTGTATTACGTTTACAAATAAATTTACAAATAATACCGCGCAGCTACACAAACGTAATGTCAGGAGATACAGTAGCGACTACTACTCCTCACGGCGAGTCTTAGCCCTTTAAGTGACACTGGGGGGGCGGAGCCTGCGCGTGCCAGGGGTGCGTTATCAATAAAGTTTTCCTCCTCTGGATTTTTGGATTAAGCAGTTTCTGCCTCGGTTACCGAACCTGCTTCAATACATTGTTACTGTTAAAAATGCACTTCCAATAAAGTGAGTATTGGAAAAATAGATTTTGCTGCTGAATGTAACTACTAAAGTAACTTGTAATCTAATGTAGTTACTTTTAAAATCAAGTAATCAGTAACGTAACTAAGTTACTTTTAAAAGGAGTAATCAGTAATCGGATTACTTTTTCAAGGTAACTTAGCCGGAGATAGGTGGAATATGGTTTAATCAGTCTCATTAACAAAGGGTTAAGTTCTGATTCCGCGCAGTGACCTAATACCATCAATCAAAATATGTATTTACCACCGTGACCAGATTAATGAACAAATATCAAAATTTATTAAATGGTTAATATGACAATTGAAATAAAGGATAACATGTGGGATGATTTGGCTCAAAGTGAAACTAAACCTATACATGAATCTACTAATCAAACCAGATACATAATGGTAAACACCAAAGAATAGAAAGTAGGATAGTATGAAGAGAAGATCCGGGCATAGATTACTATAGTAACAACTATTGCTAAATCGGACTCTGGGAGGTAGAGATATAATTGTTCGCTAACAGACGAACTGGCAACCCCAAACAGCACGTGAACTCTGGGTCTTACTGTGACGCCGGCACGTCCGTGCGTGAGTCCGGGAGAGGAAGGCGTGTCGACCGACGCGCGTTCAATGTTCGTTCACTCCTGAGGTGGCTGGGTCAGCTGAGTCTGTCTTTCAAGACGGCTCCAATCGCTAAGACCTGGCGATGATGTCACAGTCGTGGCTGGAGGGTAGCAGTTCACTTGATGAGATGGACTTCGAAGTTAAACTAAAGTTAATTTCTATCGGCCAAACAGAAATAACTCTAATTTAACTAAGAAAGGAAGATGAGCTTGACTTTAAAACAATGAAAACAAAAGTAAGTTTGACGGACACAGACTAAATAAAACACTTTCTCGAGAAATAAATTATAACGAAGATCTCCTAGAAGTTGGATAAAGTTCTAACTTAATTGCGGTCTCTTGGCATCACTCCAACTCTTCTTTTCACTTCTCGAGGGAGACCTTTTAAGCAACATTTAGGGGCGTGACTGTAGTTCCCCATGAGCTGCTATTCTGGTGATCATTGGACTCTGATTCCTGAATATGCATAATCTCTGCCCGGACAGGAGGTAATCCGAGAAAGGAGAGAGAGGGGAGAAGGGAGAGAAGGGGGGTTTGTGACCCTGCCCGTCTCTCAGAGATTTAGTTAATGGGAGACAAAAGCAGACTATTACAATTTCAAGACAATTGGAATTCTCTTATTCCTAAATAAATTGATTTGTATGCTCTGCCTAAATAAGTATTAATTTGACTCTACCAGCCTATACCTTGAGCCATTCTTAATTTCCACTTCTGGACACTGAATGACACATAATGCACAGACAGGTATAAATATGAGGTCACAAAAGCAAATATGAACATGGTTACATTTGGTAAGTGACAACTTAATACATGTATATGTACACTGTAAAAAAAATTCCTAATTTTATGGAAAATAACTGTAAATATTTAATGTATTTTAACATATTTTCCAATTGTATGCAAAACTTATTACAAAAAAATTACAGACATTATTTGTAATTTGACAAAATGTCTTTTATTTTAAGTATAATGACAATAATTACAAGTTACATGCTTTTCTCGTTTTTTATGGAAATAATACAGTATTATTTATACGGTATTTTTCTGCTTTCTTAAATTATATACAGATTCATGTATAATTACAGCAATTATCTGCAATTAAACATTCGGTTGATTATATAAAGGTTTATGTCTGTAAGAACTAAAAAGTTTTTTTCTCTGTCATTTTAATCAAAATCTTATGTCTTTTGGCACTGCTGGTTTAAACATGATTTTCAATGTCAGAAATGAATGTGGTTTCCATAGTATTAGCTTACATGTATCAATACTCGTATTTTGATTGTTAGGCATCCTCGTAATTTAGATGATACATTGATGTTCAGGAGAAAAATGTACACAGAACAAAATATATAGGTTTGGACATATTAATTTGCCACATAACGTGATGGTAATTGATTTGACGAAAAAGAAAATAATTTCTGCAATTGAAAATGCTCATTTTTATGATGCCTTCAGAATGAAGAGTGACTTCCTAATAGGGGTGGGCGGATCGATATTTATATCGATAGTATCGATACAAAGGTGAGGATCGGTATCGGATCGATACCACGGCGAAAATATAGATTCTTTTGCTGCAGTTTAGAGGTCTGCGCGGGACTGCTTTTTTAATCCCGCTCCCGCTTGTTTTAATCCCACTCCCGCCAAAAAATCGCTTGTTTTAATCCCGCTCCCGCCGGCACCGGCTTGTTTTAGTCCCGCTCCCGCCCGCACCGGCCAAAAAATCGCTTGTTTTAATCCCGCACCCGCCCGCCACATACACATTTCTGTCGCCCCCGCCCGCAATCCTAATATGAATTGAATTAATTAGATTTAATACTTGAAATATTCTTATATATTTATTAAAACAGCAATATAGCGATGGATCGCGCTGTCCCATTTCTTACCACAGTCCAAACACATGCCATCAGGTGACGTACACCAACACTTTCTGATATCAATCACAACAAGCCGATTTCCCTCTCCATTAATTACAATGGAATATGACTTCCATACATCAGACTTTCCTGTAGTTGGCTTAATTGTGGTGTATTCGCCTGTTTTAATTGAATTTTCCACAGCTGAAACTGGTTGACCGTCTACAGCAGGGGTCGGCAATCTATGGCACGCGTGCCACCATTGGCACGAGGCATAATCACTGGCACGCGACACGCTGGACCAGCATCAGCAAAAATATATATAATTTAATATAAATTATTATATTAATGGATTATAATTTCAAGTAAAAAGTATCGCCCCCCCAAACAGTTTGGAAGTATCGGTATCGGTATCGGCGATACTGACAAGTATCGTATCGATACCAAAATTCCGAGTATCGCCCACCCCTACTTCCTAATGTCAGTTCAGACATTAGATTTTTACATTGGCATATCTAAAGTATGTAACTGTAGTAATGGCTGTAGGAGATTTCTGTTGATTGTTCCATCCTGTAACACACTGAGAGACAGATGAACTGATATACTGGTAGACGTACATTGTAATGGAACAGGCTTTTAAACTTAAAAATGTGTGTGCCTATAATTACACACTGGAATAAAAACACAAGTTGAACAACCACTTACAGTTGTGATCAAATTTATTCAACCCCCACTGAAATAAAGTGTTTTGGCCAGTTTGACATTGATTTTGATAATTTCAGTCATCTTATTTACAATTATATCAAAGAGGCACTTATAAATTAGACAAACATAACATAATATTTATGATGGAATAACCACAAATGTCTTTACTGTGCTCACATCATTATCAGTTTTATTCAACCCCCTAGTGACATTATTTTTTAGTACTTAGTACAACATCCTTTTCCAGTTATGACAGCTTTCAAGCGTGAAGCATAGCTTGACACAAGTGTCTTGCAGCGACCTATGGGTATCTTAGCCCATTCTTCATGGGCAAAAGCCTCCAGTTCAGTCACATTCTTAGGCTTGCGCACTGCAACTGCCTTCTTTAGGTCCCACCAGAGGTTCTCAATTGGATTTAAGTCTGGTGATTGCGATGGCCACTCTAGAATGTTCCAGCCTTTCATGTTCAACCATGCTCTAGTGGACTTGGATGTGTGCTTCGGATCATTGTCCTGTTGGAAGGTCCAACGTCTCCCAAGCCGCAGGTTTGTGACTGACTCCATCACATTTTCCTCCAAGATCTCCTGGTACTGAAGGGAATTCATGGTACCCTGCACACGTTGAAGCTTTCCTGTACCATTAGAAGCAAAACAGCCCCAAAGCATAATTGACCCCCCGCCATGCTTCACAGTAGGCAAGGTGTTCTTTTGTTCATAAGCCTGGTTCTTCCTTCTCCAAACATAGCGCTGGTCCATTGTCCCAAACAGTTCTAATTTAGTTTCATCTGACCACAGTACACTGTTCCAAAACCTTTGTGGCTTGTCCACATGACTTTTGGCATACTGCAGTCGACTTTTCTTGTTCTTTGGAGTCAGCAAGGGGGTGCGTCTGGGCGTTCTGGCATGGAGGTCTTCGTTATGCAGTGCGCGCCTTATTGTCTGAGCTGAAACTTCAGTGCCCACATCTGACAGGTCTTTTTTCAGTTCCTTAGCAGTCACGCGGGGATTTTTCTCCACATTACGCTTCAGGTAGCGCACAGCAGTCGCGGTCAGGATCTTCTTTCTGCCACGACCAGGTAACGTTTCCACTGTGCCCTTTAACTTGAACTTGCGAATGATACTTCCGATAGTGTCTCTTGGAATATTTAACAACTTCGCAATCTTTTTATATCCATTGCCATTCTTGTGAAGAGCAATAACCTCTTCTCTTGTCTTCTGGGACCATTCTCTTGTCTTCACCATGCTTGGAAACACACCAGTAGATGTCTAGAAGGAGCTGAGTATCACAGTCCTTTTAAATCTGCCTAATTGGTGCTTATCATGCTTGATTGCTGCTCGTTGACATCCACAGATGTTTTCAATACCTGATGGAAAACACTGGAATGAACCTCTGTTCTTAGGAGTGGTAGTCGTAAAGGGGTTGAATAATTGTGTCAATGAAGAAATCACAAAAAGGCCATTTAATACTTTATGACAAAAAAATTTGATGCTATCTTAGTTGCATTTAGTTCTTTAACAAGTCCTTGTAAGATTTCATTATGAACACAATTACAAATGTGCACTGAATTCCATAAAACCCTTCGCAGCATTGGGGGTTGAATAAATTTGATCACAACTGTAAATATAAATGTTATCTCTAGGCTAGGGGCATAAATGTGATTTGAGCTCAACATATTGCTTTTAACCATAATTGGTTAATCTGACTGTCATTCAGGAAACTGGCCAATGACAACTGTTCGCGCCTCTCAGGTCATGTTTGAAAATTTCAGCGAGTGTGCTGATGGTGGATATTACGGTCGGTCAGCCTACGAGCTGTGGTAGCTAGCTAGCTACCTGGATTATTTTACATCTGCCTGCCAAATTATTATTTTGAGCGGATTATCGTTGGATGATTCTACAAAATAAGATGGAAACGGGGCACAGAGGAAGAAAATTTAAGTGAAGCATTATTGGTGACATCAGGTAAGAAAAGGTCCTTACTTTATGTAAGCCAACGTTAGCTAGTTAACTAGCTAGTTAGCCCAGTTTAAAAACACATTTCACTTGAATGTTTCATTTGATAAAGATGAAAACAATAAAATATTAATATCTAATATTTTCCGATGCTTTAAAATACTTTAATTCGGTCACTGTTAAATACATAATGGGTTAAATAATGCTCTATGCGGTAATCAAGTCTTTGTTATAAGGTTCATTGAACATAACTAAATCTAGCGACAGCTAGTTACTCAAATTCGGTCTCGGTCTCATTTTGAATTGGTTTTAATGTGAGGTGAACCTTGAAATAGTTGAGCATTTTTCTGAGGTAACGTTAAGTCTAATTTGCTAGGAACGTCGCCGACTATTCTATCGCTAACGATTAATATTTACATTAAATGATGTACAAATCAATGTGCTTAACAGTTCAGCTTTCTCCATATGCCACTGATGTCGCATGTTGTAGTTGACGTAATTTCTACATTTTTAGCACTCTGGATCTAGATTTTGAGCGGCAGACATTAATGGGGTTTAAAAAATCCGCCTCCATCACGTTCTGCGAGGCTGAATATTGTACCGTCCGCCAATGGGCAGCATCGAGGGGTGGAGTCTTCAGGCCTCCCAGCAGGCCCCGCGGTGAGTTCCCCCTGTTTCCCTGGATGTGTGTTGTATGTGTGTTAGTGTTCCCCCTCCCTTTCCCCCTTAGAATCCGTGTATTTGGCACTTGTTTATGCTTTTAGGGTGTTGCTTATAAAATAACAGTTTGCTAACATTGGTGTCATGACTCATTCTGGTCCTTCTGACTCGACACCGTTACAATATGTAATGAATATGAATAGACTTAAAACTGCAGCATTTTTTTGTTGAAACCTTTCCAGATTAATGGAGAAAATCCTATGCAATTAAAATTCTTGTTGCTGCTGGACCACTTCTCAGTTAAGCTAATGCAGATCTGCACTGAAGAAAGAAAGGGTGAAGGAGACCAGGTATGGTTTGTGTAAAAAATTAAAACACCATTATTGGGATCATTGTGAAGATTTTGTCCATTGCATTTTAACCCTTAGGGAATAAATATGCTTTCTCATATGTTAAATATGTAAAGCAAAAAAATAATATGCACCAAGTTTGGCCTACATTTTGTTTACTGTACAGAGCTAGAGCGCAACACAGCCCAGAGCAGGAGCGCTACACAGCCCAGAGCTAGAGCGCATCACAGCCCAGAGCAGGAGCGCCACACAGCCCAGAGCAGGAGCGCAACACAGCCCAGAGCAGGAGCGCAACACAGCCCAGAGCAGGAGCGCCACAGCCCAGATCAGGAGCACTAGCTCACAGTACAAATCAATCTGGCCATTATGTTGAGGTGAGTGACTCTCCCTGCTGCACCACTACACTGGATCTTCAGGATCTGCCACCTCCTGAATCCCTCTTCACTGTTTATGTGTTTTCCAAGATTAAGTGCTATCATTGTCATGATTCAACATAACAGAAGTCTGATCCCTTTTTTAAATGGCTTTGCAGTTTTCATTCTTGCATGAAAACTGATGTCCAGATGTATAAGCTTAACAAAGCTCTGTAGGTTTTCAAAGGGACTCTGATAAGGTGAACGTATCACATTTTTGTCTCTTTGAAATAGAGCTTTGTTAACCTGCACACTTGTACCCCTAGACATCAATGGTTTTCCAAGGATGAACTTGAGTAGTAATTTCAATATCAATAAATTTTCTACCTGCAAAGATTCAGAATCTAACCAAGTAAATGATGATTTAAAGACTTATCATTTATACCAAATCATGGTATAAATGGTTTCAGCTCATAAGAACTATAATATTTGTAATGTTATTGGCACAAAATTAACAGCAGCTAACTTTGGATTTTGTCTGCAACTTTTTAACAGGCAGACTTCAGCTTTTCACTTCTGAGAGGCCAATGACCAGATCCTGCAGATTTCTTCTCTGCAACATATGGAGAATACAACCCTTTCTTTCACAGGAAGCTACCCAGGTGCTTGTACAGTCTCTCATCATCTCAAAGCTGGACTACTGCAACTGCTTACTTATGGATCTTTCTCTATGGGTCATCAGACCTCTACAACTGATCCAGAATGCAGCAGCACAACTGGTCTTCAATCTCCCCAAGTTCACGTGTCACTCCAGTGCTGCATTCTCTTTACTGCCTTCCAGTAGCTGCATACATCAGATCTAAAACCTCGATGCTTGCCTGCAAAGCCAAAAATGGACCAACCCCTCCCTACATGATGGCCATGGTCAAAGCCCCATCCAAACCTTGAGTACTTTGAACCTCAAGTACGGCTTGGCTTAAAACGCCATGCTTAAAGTCTCACGGAAAACAAACTTCAAGACCTGTCCTGGCGCCGAGATAGTGGAATGAGCTTCCATTGACTGTCCAGACTGCAGAGTCCTTAGCAGTCTTCAAATGACTGAAGACTCGTCTGTAGAACAGACAAAATCTCTAGCACTTTTCATAGTTGTTTCCGTTGTATGATATAGTACCTATGTGAGTTTGCATTTCTTGTAGGTATCCATTTTAATTTCTGTAGTTTAGCAATATTCAGCCTATGTTTTTGTGTACTTCTAGGTATTTGCATTGATTTCTGTAGTTTAGTAGTATTCTGGTTCGAGGGTATCTTGAATTCTGACCTATCTATGTACTATTTAGAATTCTGTGAACAGATGGCAAAGCACTTTGTAAGGCGCTCTGGATAAGAGCGTCTGCTAAATGCCCTACATGTAAATGAGAAGGAGTGTATCTTTCATGTCACATCAGTGTTATGTGTTTGTAGTTGTGTTCAGGCTACTGATATTCAGGCATGAAAATCTGTCACCTTTCGGCGAAATTCGCCGTTTTGAAGTCGAAAAGGGTGACCTATGTGAATCGTGTAGATCCGAGGAGTTTTTTTTTTGGGGGGGGTCGGGGGTCAGGAGATTATATGTATATATTTTAATTATCATACTGACTTAATAAGCAAACAGAGCACTTCCGAAATCGGCAATTCCAGCAGTTTCCGCCCAGAACCTTCATGGAGGCCAAATAGCGTTCAATCATACGAACGTTCTTCATTCATGTTATTCATTTACTGCTAAGCAGGACGAGAAGCAGGACCTAGTGCTACACCGCGGACAAGTCAGAAGAGCGTACATTTACCACTACATTTACCAGATCGTACATTTACCACTACATTTACCAGATCGTACATTTCCCAGTGGATTTAATTGGGTTATTAATGGTTTCAATCGTTTTCATATTTTGCGGTAAAACAAAGTTACTGCCGTTAGCTACAGCGTTGCACACTGTCAGAAATAGCCACAAGCTCTTGTGATAAATAGGTAGATGGGCATACTAAGTTCGCGTCAACCCCGTGTAGTTAACGGCGACATAAAATGAGAAACAAGATTTTTTTTCTAGTGTGTCTGTAGTTGTAACTGGTGAATCCAGGGACGTGTGAGGATAACATTCGCGCCAGGGCTGAAAAGGTTGAAGATGAAGTTGTAAACGCTTGTCGTTTGAGTCTACCCTGTGCTTTAGCCCATGTTAGAAAATAAAAACACGTGAACCGTGGTATTTTTACACTCATTTTCGCCGCTAATGTATTTATTGGTTCATTAAGACGTAATGGTTTTGACTGAGTCATCTGGAATGGCGAAAGCGGACTCTCGCATTTACGGATCGGGCTCGTACATTGAATCCATTGACAAGACAGTCAAAAATTTTTTTTAATGGATTTTACTATATTTTACGGAGCCCGTAAGGTGACATCATGTAAAAAATAATAACGCGTGGCCACGACTTATTAACGCGTGGGAACGAGATACTAATTTCGCCTTTCACACGCAGCAACAAAGTTTATTTTTCCCAGGGATGTTCGCGAACTGACTGCCCAATGAAAGTAAACCTGGCTTTATATAAAGTAATACTTAATTATCTTGTTCGCACGCGTTAATTATCTCGTTTGCACGCATTAGTAAGTCGTGGCCACGCGTTATTATATTTTTTACATGATGTCACCTTACGGGCTCCGTAATATTTGGCATCACCTGTCGCTGTATCCCCGTACACCAGCAGCCACCCCCCCCCCCCACCCCCCCGTCGCCGTATCCCCATGACGTCACATGCCCCGCCCCCCGGTCTTCTCACCTTTTTAACCCCTGTCCCATTTTCATGCCTGGATATTGGTGATAGAGAAAGACACTGAGTACAGTCCTGGGGATTTAAATGATTAAAAGTGATGATAGAGGACATTGAGGTGCTCAACATTGGTATAATATACTTTTTCATTTGTATAAAATAACTTTGCAGTTTGCATTCCACATTTGAGTTTGTCCTGGAAGTCACGATGAATATGGACAGGAAAAATCTGTAAAATTACGGTACTTCTCTGCAGAACTTTTTGTGCTGTCACTTTATTGAAAGTGCTTAATTGTACTAATTCAGGGAAAAGTTGTAAAATAAAGGTATTTCTCTGCAAAACTATTAGTGCTGTCACTTTATTGAAAGTGCTTAATTGTAATAATTCAGGGAAAAGTTGTAAAATAAAGGTATTTTTCTACAAAACTTTTAGTACTGTCACTTTATTGAAAGTGCTTAATTGTAATAATTCAGGGAAAAGTTGTAAAATAATGATATTTCTCTGCAAAAATATTAGTGCTGTCACTTTATTAAAAGTGCTAAATCATAATAATCCAGGAAAAATCTGTAAAATAACAGCATTTCTCTGCAGAATGTTTAATGAATTTTTCTGTAAATTTATTGTTTTTCCACTTAATTTAAATCAGGGTTTTTAACTTTAAAATTAAAGTTTTTGTTTGGCAGCCGCTGCTGCCAGTCGTTTACCATTTTTTTACGATTTTTTTTTTACAGTGTATATGCTTACTATAGCACATTACATTTTGATACTCAGATAGATATATAAATCTTAATTAGACATTACACTGGACTACAAGTGTATTGATAGATCTCAAACAATGTAGCACATGGATATGAGAATATGTAGGTCTCTATTCAATTCAATTCAATTCAATTCAATTTATTTATAAAGCACATTTAAAACCGCAGCGGACCAAAGTGCTGTACAGCAGATTAGCAGATAAAATACAAGCAAAATACAATACAGATTAAACAAGTTAAAAGAGATTGAATAGTAAAAAGAATAGAAAAATAAAACATTATTAGGTTAGTTAACATTATAGGCCAAAGAAAAAAGGTAGGTTTTAAGGTGGGCTTTGAATTTGCTTATTCCTGTTATACTCCTAATATCCAGGGGTAACAAATTCCACAGTCTGGGAGCAGCAACAGAAAAGGCCCGGTCCCCTTTCTGTCTCAGACGAGACTGTGGAACATTCAAAAAGGTTTACCAGTAGACCGAAGTGACCTTTGGGGCTGGTAAGGGAGCAACGCGTCGCTTAAATACACCGGTGCCATGCCATGGAGGGCTTTAAAAACAAAGAGCAAAACTTTAAAATGTACCCTATATTTAATGGGAAGCCAATGTAGCGAGGCCAGGACAGGTGTAATATGTTCCCGTTTTTTTGTACCTGTGAGTAATCTGGCAGCAGCATTTTGGACAAGCTGCAAACGGGCCAAAGAAGACTGACAGACTCCCATATATAGAGTTACAATAATCGAGGCGTGAAGTGATGAAAGCATGTATGACTATCTCAAGGTCCTTAAATGATAAAATAGATTTCAGCTTTGCGATGTGTCTTAACTGATAAAAGCTGCTCTTTACAACTGAGTTTATTTGTTTATCAAATTTTAGAGCATGGTCAAAGATAAAACCTAAATTTTTCGCATCATACGATGTGTTGGGAAAAAGATGCTTCAAATCTTCACTAATAGTTTGGGAGCTTGAAATCGGACCAAATATGACCGCCTCGGACTTTCCTTCATTAAGCTGAAGGAAGTTATTAGTAAACCACTGCCTGACTTCCTTCATGCATTCAGATAGCCTATACAAAGAATGATTATCCCCTGGTTTAAGGGGAAGATAAAGCTGTGTATCATCTGCATAGCAATGGTACGAAATTCCAAATTTCTGAAAAATTTTTCCTAGGGGTGCCAGATATAGTGAAAAAAGTACAGGACCCAGGATTGAGCCCTGTGGAAGACCGTAAGTGACAGTAGCATGTGATGAAGACCATTTACCCAGCTGTACCGTGTAAGATCTGTCTTTCAGATAAGAGGAAAACCAATCTAGAGCTTTCCCCTGTATCCCAGCGAAGGTGTTAAGACGCTTTAAAAGAATGTGATGATCAACTGTATCAAATGCAGCAGTGAGGTCCAGCATTACTAAGATGACACAGTGATTATTATCAAGAGTAATAAATCATTTGTTAGTTTAAGCAATGCTGACTCTGTACTGTGATAGGCCCTAAAGCCCGACTGGAATTTGTCCAACATATTATTTTCAGCTAAATGTGATGACAGCTGGAGGTAGACTACCTTCTCTAAAACTTTAGATAAAAATGACAATTTGGAAATGGGTCTGTAGTTAGAGAGGGTGGTTGGATCTAAGTTTGACTTCTTGATGAGAGCGTGAACTATGGCATGTTTAAAACACAAGGGGACATGCCCATTTATGAGACTGCAGTTGATAATGGAGAGAACACTGGGGCCAACAGTGTCCCAAACACTCTTAAGAAGGCGTGATGGAATAATATCCAATGAGCAATTTGTAGGCTTCATATGAGTTATAGTATCCGTTAGAGAGGACAGAGACACAGAATCAAACTGAGTCAGAAAAGTAGAACAGGCCATGAGCTCAGCAGACTCAAAACCTACTGTGCAGATGGATGATCTGATGGACTCAATTTTATCAACAAAAAAGCGGAGAAATTTTTCACACAATTCAGGAGAATCTTCGATATGGCTATTCTCATTTGGACATAAAATTGTATTGATTGTATTAAAAAGGACTTTAGGGTTATGAGAGTGACTAGAGATCAAATCTGAAAAGTATTTGGCTCTAGACATTTTTACAGAGAGCTGAAACTTTACCAGTGAAGCTTTTAATATTTCATAAGAGATCTGGAGTTTATCTTTCTTCCACTTTCGCTCAGCTTTCCTGCACTCCTGCCTAAGAGAGCGTGTTTCAGAATTAAGCCAAGGTTGGGTTTTAGCATTGGGTCTTTTAACTCTAAATGGAGCAATAGAGTTCAAGATGTCAGTGCAAGTGGAATTAAAGAGATTTAATAGATCTTCCAGATTTGTGCTTTGTAGGGAGAGGTCAGTAATATTGCAAAAGGGAGATTCCATGTAAGCGTCTGAGAACAGTTGAGCAGTAGCAGCATTCATAGTGCGGGTATAAGAGCTGCTTAAATGTTGTGTAGATGGTGTAGACAATAATACTGACTCAAACAAGACAGGTCTATGATCTGAGAGACAGATATCCTGAATCTCCACATTATAAACTGAAAAACCAGAGGACAACACCAGGTCGAGAACATGGCCCTGTTGATGAGTGGGATTTTTAACTGACTGAATGAGATTAAAAGAGTCTATTATATTTTGAAATTCTGTAGCCATTGGTTTTGAAGGGCAGCAAAGATGAATATTAAAATCACCAAGAATTAAAAGAGAGTCAGCACTAGGAACAATAAAAGATAGAAAATCTGAAAATTCTTGTATAAAATGAGTGTTATGTTTAGGAGGTCGGTAGACAAGAGCACAGAGCAGTGGTGTTGGTAAAACCAGTTTAAACAACTGAACCTCAAAACTAGTAAACTTTTCTACTGTCATTAACCGGCAATTAAAATGACTTTTAAAAAAGCACGCCAGACCCCCACCTCTTCGACCCTCCCGAGGGGTATTAAAGAATGAAAAATCGGTAGGGGTCAGTTCAGAAAGGGGGGCAGAGTCCCCAGGTGTGAGCCAAGTTTCAGTTACAAACAAGAAGTCCAAATTTCGTGACGTTATAAAGTCATTTAGAATGAAAGTCTTGTTTGTGAGCGATCGGGCATTAATAAGAGCCATCTTAGCTGAGATGAGTTTTCCACTTTGTACCTGGGGCTGAAACTTCAGTGGACGTAGGTTTTGAGGATTGATTCCGCCATTGCGGACATGCACTCTCGCTGGAAGCCGACGAGGAGTGGGCGTACCGGCAGGAACAAGCTGAAGGAGGTCGGTGTATCTAAACTCCGGGGATCGCCGCAAGATGAAACGGCCACCTTCGGAATTCATGTCCAGGAGCGTGCTGTTGATGTTGACCGCAGCGAAATTCCTGGAAGATCTCCTAGTCCTCACCTGGACTCCTCCTCGCTTGCCGCGTTTCCTACGACGCCTCCTTCCATTGTTATTGCAGCGGCAAATCCCGGCAGGTAGAGGCAGATAACACCACAGGTTAAGAGGAAGGTTTCTACTGGATTTTAGATTGTCCACCTCCATAACAGTGGACCGTATTTTTAGAAGCGACTCCCGGTCATAAGAGATGGTGGAAAGGGAAAAATGTAAAATAGATACAATAAATAGAATAAAATATAAAGTAAAAATACGGGTGCGACGAGCAGCCGAGAAACACACTGGCGCCATCTTGGTACACCACCACCTATTGTTGGGAATTTTCTTCTCCGACCCAGACGGGCCTCAACACCGCCCAGATGAACCGACTGGTTTTTGACTGAGTGGTCCAAGCAAAGTCTTGACAACAAAAGTTCTTTTAAAATGATTTATATAGAATATTAATGAATGCAATATAATAGAAGTATACGTGGTACAAACTCTTCAGTGCACTGGTGCTAGTTGCCTAGGAATCTACCTAACCCAAGTGGATCTCAGCAGTGTCCAAGCGAAAAGCCTCTCGTGCTGGGCGATGTCCTTTCTTTCATACTCTCTGTCCATAAGTTTCGATTTGTTAAGTTTCGATAACTCCCCAATCCTGGCTGCTCTCCATGGAAAATCACCTGCTCCTCTTCTCCCAGTCTGTGTGCCTGGTTATCTAAAAACTGCTTGCTACACATCCTGCACTGAATAGGCCCCTTCTGTTCTCCTCAAGGCCACTGAGGCCTCCTTACTACTGCTTTCCCACAGTCTTCCTGAAAAACACTAAATTGACACATCAAGTTATTAGCCTTTAATTTTCTTTTTTCCAACATTCCCCCTTTTAGACCAAAACATTGGTCTAACTCTAGTCTAATACTAAAATCTATCTAGCCCAGTGCACTTATTAAAAGAAAGACAATCATAAAAATCCCTAAATGTGTATACATTCATAGTGTGACTATGTCAGTTAGTACAACGTCTATGTGTTCTTTTATGTGATTGGTGGGTTCTGGATCACTCCCCAGTCGTGGGCCGAGACCTTTCAGACTATTTGGAGATGCCCCCCTTCATCTCCCACGGTCTCGTGACTTGACGTTGTCCACGAGACCCAGGTCCCGCCTGGTGGGAGATCACCTCGACCCGTTCTATTAATGTGCCCATGTGTCATGCATATTACTTTTAAGCTAGTGAATCAGCTTTCATGTGCTGTTGGTTGTGCTCTAATGTGTGGTGCGTCTTCATTCTTCATCAGTCGCTGACGCTGCCAATACCTACAAAGCAAGCATAATTAATCAAAAACAACAAGTTTTTCACACAGAATCGTCTTCTTCAGATGATATGTCATCATCATCCTCCGCCATCAGTGGCATAGTGTATGGTGGTGGGTTCTTTGCGTCCCCCTTCTCAATCGCGGCTGTGATCAACCTTTGGGTGAGAGATCTGATACATGGTATACAACAACATCCACAAATAACAACAATTGCAATGAACACTGCTACTGACATAAACAAGGACATAATTAGTGCCTTCCATTTCCCAAATACCTTCGTGAACCACTCCTCCATGGGGTTACTGATACCTGAGGCCTCCTGCATCTCCTTAGATAAAGCCTTCAGTCCGTCCAGAGCTCTGGTCACCGATCCGTCCGGTGCGGTGTTATTGGGAATGAAGGTACAACAGTTGTCGCCAAACATAAAACATACACCCCCTTTTTCCGCCAGGAGCATATCTAGAGCCATTCTGTTTTGTACGGCCATCAGTGAGGTAGCTCTCAGTTGTTCGCTCAGCCCCTCTATTGCGTCTCTCGTTAGGTTGGTTAATCTCAGTACATTGTAATGGACAAAGTTGATCCTATCTACATTCTTGTTCGGTGTTACTGGAAACAAGGCTGATATAATTGGAATGTTCTCAAAGCCTGTAGCTATTTGATCAACTAGCTTGTATTCATTGGGAACCCCCCCGAGGCACTGCTATGGAGTCAATGTATGTTGGTGACCCTATGGACAAATCAAAGGCATTACGCTTCTTTCTCCCTTGGGCTTTAGCAGGCTGCGGTGTGATTTCCCTCAGCCCTATCATTGTTATTGGTGTGATTAGTCTAACCATAGCACAGATTCCTTTAGCTTTTCCTGGTATTAATGCCAACAGAGTGTGTCCTCCGCAGTACCACCAGATCCCTGCCCGGGCTACTCTCCCTATCCCCGGGACCTTCGTTGTGGCGTTACACCAATCTGGTTCAATTTCTCCCACACTCATGAGTGCGTCTTTCTCGGTCAAGTTAAAACATTGGTATTGCCCTGTAAGTTTCACTGGCACGAAAGGAGCGTTACCTCCTTCCAAATTTTTGACATACGGAAAAATACTGTCCAGGCTGGAACAATTTGGGGTCGTAATACTTCTCACCTTAGTTAAATTCAACATACACTGATATCCTACTGGATCTGTTTCAGGATTCAGTGGGGCTGGTGAGGTCATTAACGCGGGTCGGGCCGCTGCACAGGCCACACAACCTTCTAACCCATTTTCTCTACTGTTTTGTTCTAGCCATGACAACCACAAATTCGAGCCGCTGTAACCGGTTGCTAATTCTATTAACACTAGAAGCGCCGCGCCTCATTTACATACTTATACCTAGAAGCGCGGAGGGCCGGTCATCTGACCGATTTCACCACCTCCTACTAGCGCCGTGTTGTTTTCACCTACTTAAAGCGCGCCTCGGGCGGTCAAAAGACCGCTGAGTCTTTACACAGGGGAGCTGGTACTGACACATAATTAACGCTAGATGGCGTTTTGCACAAAAGGAAGAATGAGCCGCCCAAACAAAATATTCGTAATGGTGACATTTGCACGTAACGTCAATATGTTAACAAATTAATGTGACTAAACCTTTTAGAATCAGTGCCATGTGACCTTGTTCTCAGTAGCTTTCCCATTGTCAGTTTTGTTTAGTTTCATATTGCATTTCCTGGTTTGTGCGAAAACGTAAATGCAAAATATAGTTTCAGTTTTGTTTCTTGGTTAGTGTAATAGTTTGCTTGGTTAGTGTAATAGTTTGCTTATTTGTCTGTGTGTTATTCTGTTGGCATATATGTCACTATATTATTATGTTCGTTCGCCACACCACTAACCCACTGGCCCGCACCCCCACTGTGAAGCGTTCACGTCTTTTGTCTTGCTAATGAAACAGACTGCGCTGCAGCCTTCCACCCCCACATCCACAAAAAGCTTGTTCGATACTCAGAGTAGCAAAGTGAAGCCCGTAGACCGAGCTAAAGCAAGTTTGTTTGTATACTCAATGTTACGCCATTTCAAGTTTTAATGTCTAAAAGTTGTGTATGTTAGTGAATTGTAGGCTATGGTGAACATAACAAATCTACAAATAAATGTCTATAATGTTTTGTGTTAGACAAAGAACAAAAAGCATAAATAGGCAAAATAATTACAAAAATATCATTATAAAAGGTAGGCTATGTACCTTTGCGTAACAAAACGCAAAATTATTAAAATGATACGGATGGCTTCACGAATATAGTTGCCTCTGTCCTCTCTAATGTTCACTTTTTTATCTTGCCGTATTGTGTTGCCGTTTCAAATGAGGTGTTTGATCGGTGAATAGCCGATGTGTGATCCCACGTCCTAACGACCGTGTTATCACCGAGCGTTATCACCATTCGGTGATTTACATGTATCGTATATTGCATAAGTTTCGTTCCCCACCTCAAATTAAGTTCCATTTATGTAGTGAATTGTGAACTTGAGAATAAACCTCCGCCGCTGTGGTTAATGTTCATGCACTGTTTGAACAATATTTATTAATTACAGCCAGGTTTTGGAGGTTGTAGAACACAGCTACAGGCCAACAACGGGTGCATCCCGTCTCTCTTTAGCGTATATTGCATAAGTTTCGTTCACCACCTCAAATTAAGTTCCATTTATGTAGTGAATTGTGAACTTGAGAATAAACCTCCACCGCTGTGGTTAATGTTCATGCACTGTTTGAACAATATTTATTAATTACGCTGTTCAAACGCCCAAACCGAGGAGTCACGCAAACTATGTTGCTGTTCAAACGCCAAAACCGAGCTTTCAAGCAAACTGTGTTGCTGTTCGATCGCCCAAGCAGAGTTTTCACTCAAACTGTGTAGCCGCGTCCCGACGAATTTATAGCTCACGTTGCCTCATGAATGCTATTGTGAATAAAGTGTTCATAACAGCACCGCCCATGCCATCATCTCAGTTTCGCTCGCAAAGGTATGCATTTACATACGTAACTTGCATTCTGCTTAATTCTTTTGTAATGCCAGTGTGTCAAAAGCAGCCATACATAATGTATGTATCTAACAGCTAGCCCTGGCGAAGAGGGATTATACCCGAGAGATCATTTCTTTGAGATATTGACTTGATAAGTAGGCTAATTACCATTCGCAGAATTCCTGCAAACTACTAAAGCATTTATTAGGCAAAGCAAGACGCTCTCACGGTTTGAAAACCATTGATGTAAACTTATATATAGTATATATTAAATAATATTAATAAATAAAGTATATATTTTAAGACTTTGGAAAGTGAAACACTTTCACTTTCGTTCAACGGACGAATTCCGTTTTGTCTTTACACAATAATCAGTTTGAACTTTGAATAATTTAGTTTTGAAAACTATTGATCTTTATTTAGTTATACTAAATATTAAATGACATACGAATCTTTGTGACACCCGCTGGCAGAAAAGAGAATCACAGTCTTGAAGTGTAGGCGACGACGACAATATTACAGAGATACGAGCGAAATCGATTGAAACTAGCATGTGCAGGGTTTCTTTTAACAATGTAAAAATACTAGTTTATTAAAAGGACAATTCTGGGAAAAGTCATGAAAGGAGGGTTCTGAAATTGGATCCAGTGCAAAGATATTATTATTTTTTGTGCTGCTGCGGTCAAGTGACCGGTGCTCGGCGCTTCTAGGTATAATTAGGTCGACCAGAGGCGGCGCTTCTAGTAGACGTCACAGCGGTCAAATGACCGGAGCTTTGGCGCTTCTAGTGTTAACTGCTGGGACGATAATTTAGTGAAATCTGTGGTTAGAGTGAACTTGTCTGCTGAATCCTCCACCTCTGTATTTCTGCCTCAGGTTTCGCTGGGCTGAGTGGCTTGGGTTTGGCTAAATAGCTGAGTTTAATTATTCCCCATATGTCACGTCCTGATTGCTCCACCCCCAGGGTGAAGTACAACGGTCTGTTATTACCCCATATCTGCCCATTCCATTTGACAGAAAAAGTTACTGGATTTTGGGACACGTGATAGTCTCGCTGAAATGACACATCGACCCACCATTTGCTCAAAGAGGTTGTGGACGGGTTACCTTTCTTATCTCCTAATGTCGGTTTCCATCTCACCGAGTACTTTATCACTGACCCCCAACCAGGACACCAGTCTGCACTATTGAAACTCCCCCTTCCTTGACAGCCCGCATTAACTTGTTTGGTCCAACATATGTACAAATCACATCCTCTGTATGAGGCATTGGCTCCCCCGCAGTCCACTACCTCACATAAGTCAAAAGTCCAGCTCGAGGCTGTACCATCTCTATAACTCAATTCCA
Source organism: Brachyhypopomus gauderio (assembly GCF_052324685.1). Lineage (NCBI taxonomy): Eukaryota > Metazoa > Chordata > Actinopteri > Gymnotiformes > Hypopomidae > Brachyhypopomus > Brachyhypopomus gauderio. The sequence continues at coordinate 41,940,796 of NC_135211.1, read as the reverse complement.
CACCTCCGTATGTCCGTACACACCGGTCCTTGGACTGTCCTACTGGCCTGGTTCCAGCTTCTCTTTGTTTTCTTACTTTAAAGTCTATTTTCTCTGGTTTGGTCGCGTTTACTAGCGGGTTAGGGCTGTGGATCTCATCGGGCCTCACCTCTTTGCAGACAGTGTGATTGTCGTCCCACTGACACAAAGTTACGTTCACGTTATTGCGTTGTTTCTGATTTCCTACACTAAATATTACCACCGCTCCTATTATCACCGCGGCTAGAAATGTTCCCCCCCATAGCCAAGTCCATGTTCTCAAAGTTAATCTCCCTACTCTAACGTATTATTGGTACTGAGCCTCATCTGGACGTCCCACACGTCCCGACAACATGTCTCTTATTTCCCACAGTTCCATCCTAGGATGGAAGATGGTGCACCACCACCTTGGTACCGGTTGGTTTAAGTAAAGTTTTAATGATTGGTTTCACAGTCCTCCAGTCTAATCTGTCTAGTCCACAACCCAGCTTCGGTATGGCTAGAGTGTTAATGTTCAATGATATTAACAATGTGGCCAGGTGTTGTATGCTTGAAATCAGATCTCCTAATTCTGGCTTCTCCCTGTAATATCTTTTGGTCACTAAATGGAATATGATGTGTGTCTGTGTGGTTTGTGTGGCACACTTGCCTATGGGCACCTTGGCTATACCTGTAGTGCCAAACGCTTGTCTGATCTGCAGAGCCACTCCAGCTCCCAGGTTTAGGTCCGCGCTCACACAGTGTGCTATAGCCTCACAGTCAGTCTCCAACAGGTCTCCTTCACCTTCCTCCCACCAGTCCTCGGCTGTGATGTATTCTCTGTAAAAAGCTACACTGGGGTCGGTACTTACCACCAACTCCTTCCCTGGGGCTTCTCCTGTCTCCTCCAGGTGTGTCTTGATCTCTCCTGTGGTTCTTGTTGGTTCTTTTGCTGCAACACAGTGTGAAATGTGGTACCAAGTCTTACCTTAGTCTTTCCTCACTTTCACTGAGTGCTCGTTGGCACCTTTGACCTTCCACGGGCCTGTCCACCGTGGCTCGTTCCACTTCCTCTTGTGCACCTTGATCCTTACCCAATCCCCTGGCTTCACCTTCACCTTCGGTGATTCCAGGTCTTCTTCTCCTTTTTCCTGTTGAACAGACTTATTGATTTCACAAAGCAATTTGGTTAATTCTCTCATGTACTCTGACATCTCCTGTTCCTGGATTTCTAAAGCTGGTCCCTCAATCCTCGGTCGAGGGCACCCTGGCATGGGTCGTGCTGTCATGAGCTGGTGTGGTGAGAGATTGTATTCTCCCGTAGGGGTCGCTCTCATGGACATCAACACTAGTGGCAGCGCCTGAACCCAGTCCATGTCTCCTGCTGCGCACACTTTGGCCAGTTTAGTCTTAATGGTCTGGTTGGCTCTTTCCACCAACCCCTGTGACTGTGGGTGGTAGACAGTGCCAAACTTGTGGGTTAGGCCCAGCTTTTGTTCTACTTCTGCCAAGTGTTTGTTATCAAAGTGGGACCCATTGTCACTCCTAATCACTTTTGGTAGGCCGTACCTGGGAATCAACTCATTTTGCAACCATTTTATGACTGATTTTGAATCTTCCTTTTTGGTGGGTATAGCTTCTACCCACTTGGTGAATCTGTCTACCATGACCAACAGGTACCTGTACCCCCTTACCCTGTTGTCCTCTTACCTTTATCACTGCCACTTCTTTGGGTAACATGATAGCTTCACTCAACTCATGTACTGCTCTCAAATGTTTGATTGGCTGTCCTGTGGCATTAGTGTACCCATTATCCATCCACCTGACTAGTTCATGGTGGATGACCCCGTGCATGTATGCTGAATCTGTGTAAATGTTCACAATCTGACCTGACGCGTGTTCCAGTGCTCTAGTGAGTGCGACCATTTCTGCCAGCTGAGCTGAAGCTGGTTGTGGAACCACTCCTGATTCCACCTCCTCCCACTCTTCCCCACATGCTTGTACCACAGCGTAAGAGGCCTTCAGTTCGTTACCTTGTCTCCAACAACTCCCATCTGAACAGAGTTCCCATGCTCCTGGTTTAGTAATTCTGACCTTGTGCAGTTCTGGTCTGAGCTGAATGTATCTCTCTGTGGCGTCAGCGCAGTCATGTGGTGTCGCATCTTTGGCTACTTCAATGTTATCAGTCAGATTCACAAGTTTTGATGCAGTGTTGTACGTAATGTGTGGCTGTGTGAGTATGGCTTTTATCTTGTTCTGTTGTGCTCTTGACAAAGAAAAGGCTTGTGAGTTTATGAACGCCATTACTCCGTGATTGGTGCTGACTATTAGTGGGTGACACATTACCAAGTGTGCTGTCTTCTCTATCGCTGTGGTGAGTCCTGCCATGTATGTTGTGCATGGTCCTGTTCCTATCACTGGTTGATCTAATTTGGAACTGTGAAAAAATAAAATGTTCCTTCCTTCACTCTCCCCCTTCTGAAAGAGACAAGCATGAACATGATTGTCTCTTACAGAAACATTTAAATGAAAAGGTTGTGTGTAATCTGGTGCTGCTAATTCAGTAGCGCTAGCAAGTGCTTGTTTCAGAGTTATAAAATCCCTCTCTGCCTCAACCGTCCAGTCAAGTTCCACCTTCCCGTTACTCAGACCTTTTGACACTGCGAGTTTTCTGAGGCTGTGAGCTAAATCACTGTAGTTAGGTATGTAGTTGCGGCAGTAGCCTGTCAGGCCTAAAAATGACATCATTTGGGACACTGTAGTGGGCTTTGGAAATGACAGTATTGACTGTCTCTGATTTGGAGTCAGGGTGTGACCTTTGTGTGAGATGTTTCTCCCCAGAAAGGTGACCATCGGCCTGGCCACCTGGAGTTTTGACTTGTTCACTTTGTAACCTAATTCAGCTAACAATGTTAGAATGGTTATGGTGTCTCTAAGGCACTTATCAGGTGAAGTACTAGCTATTAACAAATCGTCCACGAACTGTATTAGTACGGTGTTAGAGTCAATCAAATCATTGTCAGTTAATCTAGACAGATCTTTCAACAGACATTGATTGAAGATGCCTGGTGAGTCTTTGTAGCCTTGAGGTAGCCTGTTGTATGTGTACTGTTGACCTTTAAAGGTAAACGCAAAAATGTCTTTCACATTCTCATCAATTGGTATAGAAAAGAAAGCATTAGCTAAATCTATGCATGAAAAGCTGCAGTGTTCAGTCGTCAGGTTCTGCAAAGATCGATAGGGGTCAGGTACTGGTATGTTCTCAGTTACAGTGACATCATTAATGCGCCTCAAATCATGCACCATACGATACTCATCTTTTCCAGGTTTTTTAACAGGTAGTATGGGCGTGTTCCACGGTGACGTCGTGGGTTTCAGAACTCCAACTTTGATTAAATCTGCAATGGTGTCTGTAATACCTGCCATGGCTTCTGGCTTGATTCGGTACTGTGGCTGATGAACGACTGTTTCTCCTGGCTTTAACCTAATAGGAGCCATGTGGTGTGATGCACATCCTACATCTACCTTTGTCGTGGTCCACAAGTTGGCTGGGACCGTCTCTAGTTGTTCTTTGGCCTGGGCATGATCCAACAGTGCTCTGCCGTGTGTGGCTGTCAGGGGCTGGTTACAGAAGTACGCCAAGTCACTGGTGTCACATGCGACTCTCCAGTACTTACCATCCGACGTACCCTCTACCCCTGGCAGACAGGTTGGGCGAAACTGTTCCTTCATGGCAGTGGCCAGCATGGGGCCCAGCTCACGAGGTTCATGTCCAGCCGAGACCAACAGCGAGACATGTGGTAGTGAATCCTGCTGGTCCGGGTTTCTCCAGTACGTCATCTGTTCTCCTGTTAACACAACTAGTGCAGCCACACCTTCAGGTCCAAAAATCATTGATTCACAAATTATATTTTGTAATTGACCTTCAATGTTATTCCACAGCTGCCGTAAACCCCATCCTCCCCTCTGATGTAATTAAAAGTGCAGTGTGTGCTGTCTATTGGTGGGGTCATACTCTGAAGTGACAGGAACCATGGTTTCCATAAATTAAACGTGTAAAGCAAATTTTTAGCAGTTGCTTGTTCCTCAGGATGTTGTAATGTGGCCCAGTAAATGTGAGCTGGGCCGTCTGCTGCTTGTTGATTAAGTATTCTGAGGCGCTCATCATGGTTGGTGACAGAGACAGCTAATTTACCTTCACTCGGTGTGCATTCAATAATAGCTGAAAATTGACACAACAAATCTCTACCTAACAAATTAATTGGGCACTTCTGAAAATAAAAATGTGTGCTCGACCTGTGGGCCTGAGCCCACTGACACCTTTAAGGGCACAGTCAGTGGCTGCAGTGTAGTTTTTCCCAGAAATCCAGTAGTGGATAGTGACATCTTCGACAAGTAGCTTTTCCACTTCCTGTCTGTTAAGACTGACGTGGTGGCTCCCGTGTCGACTAAAAACTCTTTGCACCTATCTAAGTACGACATCGGGTCTTCATCTTCTTTAGGTTTAACTCCTGATAAGGCTGCCGTGTCAAACGTGTCCTGATTCTGCAATCTCAGCTGTCCCCACAAATCACTTCTTATTCTACCGAACGGAGCCTCATCGGCCAGATGCTCTGTTCCAGCCGCCTTCTCGGCTGTAGACAACATACTCAAAACTCCCATGGCTTTAAACAATGTTCTTATGTCTCCCAAACACAACATGTCCCCAGCCGTGTACTGTTCAAATTTAGACAAGAAATACTGAACGCCCTTTTTAGGATTGGGTAATTTATCTATCATGGTGTGCAAATCTCTGTGTGTCCACGGCGCATATGTGTGTGCGAAACTGCTCCCTGGTACCGCCATTATCGGATAATGACCACCAGGGGTCGACGTGTTCTTGGCTTTTGATCGCGTGACCACACCGTGCCTGTCATAGTAGGCGGGCACTCTCACCCATTCCTCGGATTCAGTCAGGTTACATTCATCTCCCACCTCGCTCTCCTCTGAAGAGGGAGTTTTCACTCGTCTGTTCGCCCCACCCTCGTCATTCTCCGCTTCCCATTCTAAATTTTCACCAGTCACAATCAATGTATCTCTACAGTCAGGTGCGCCTCTATTTCTCCTTTTATCATCCGCAGCGCATTTCTTTTGCTGTCTCGCACGCTCTTTTTCCAACTTAGCCTCTTCCTGCCTGATGGCTTTCTCCACGTCACAGACCACTTTCTCTGCTCTGTTCAACGTCTGTTCAAACCGGGTGGGGGCACTCAGACTCAAACTCTCAGCCATTCGCTGTTCAATTCTTTGCAATGCATCACTTATCTCTGTTTCTCCAGTTTTCTCACGCGCAGTCTTCGAACCTCGCTAGTCTACTCTCTATTTTGTCCATAGCCACATCACTGACAACCTCCATTACCACTTGTCTCCCCTCATCACATTCACGCTCTCTCACTGATTTTAGACGTGCAGAAGCCCCGTCCACATCAACGTCACTCATTTCACTCACAGACACAGGCGCCATCAGCGCTGCACGCGGACATTGAGGAGCACTGGGTTCACACGCTTTTTCTGCATAGGGAGGGTGCACAGGGAGTTCTGTCTTTTTGGTTTCAACTCGTTCTTTATCATTAATCTTCTGACAAATTTTCCGAAATGTTCTCACATACGACAAATAAGTTTCAGTTTCTTCCAGCTGGATTTTACGCTTTTGCTTAGTTAGGGCTCCGCTAGCCTCTAATCTTTTTTTCTCTTTATTAACCTGTGTGACCCAATGCTTCTCGATCTGCTCCCAATCAACCTGAGACACACCACGGTCGTCCGGGTCTGGCCACAACCCTTCGGATCGCATCTTTTCAAAAAATTTTTTCACATACATCACCGTGTCAGACCTCATTCTCGGCACAGCACGTTTCTCCATAGTATCAACCAAATAATCCTCCAAACCCTTAATATTATCCATGATATAACTCCGGTTTTTAAACTACTTCCAAATTACTTTTGCTTCGATTCGATTCAGTAAATTTTAAAACTTTTTCGTTGTACTCACTAACACTTTAATACCCCCAAATTAATTCAGTAAACTTTATCACTTTATCGTCGTGTTCGCAAGCGCTTTAATTCGCCAGCGCGCACCCCAAGGGCAGACAGACACAAGTTAATATCTCCACACTCCAAACAACTCCAGCTCAACACAGCTCGCGCGAGTTTCACTTCCAGCACTTAAATCGTACGTTTACGGAGCGTCATAAACCAAATTATAATTTCATGCATGAAAATATATAATAATTTTTGTTTTACACTTTAACCTCTTATGAAATGTTTCTCTTGTGCTTGTGTACACAATGATGAACGTCTTTCTTGGGGGCTCATGCAATTTACTCAGGGTTTCAAATGTCCTCTCATAAGAGGCTCATGGATTTATGGGCGTGGGTTTGTAAGTCCCCCAATGAAAGGCTCTCAAGTTTTATTATAGCACGTATGCTCAAACAATTTATACAGGTCTTTATTCAACATAAAACCACACGGTACATGAAAACCAACCCAACACTGCAATTTTGCAAACACGCATACACAGATACAGCTGTAGTTTCACCAATCACGCACGCAATTTCAACAAAACACACGGGGGCCCCCCAAAACCGGCTGAGCGCGTCCTCCGGAATTTCTTTGAATAATCTATTATTCTTGGAATCCCAGGCTACCTACTCATTCATTTAACCGTGACCGAGCGCATTCTCCACCGTTCTTTTTTTTTTTTTTTTTTTTTAGAACAATAGTTCCCTTTTTTTTTTTTTGAACGTGGGCTACCTACTCGTCACCTGAGCGTGTCCTCCACCATTCTTTTTTTAGAACCAAAGTTCTTTTTAAGAACGTGGGCTACCTGCTCTTTCTCTGGGCACGTCCTCCACCGTTCTCTTTTAGAACCAAGGTTCTTTTTAGAACGTGGGCTGCCTACTTTCTCTGAGCGCGTCCTCCACCGTTCTCTTTTAGAACCGATGGGCTACCTGCTCTTTAACCGTTTACTGCAGTTACAAGGTGTCCTCCTCACGACTTTATGAGTCGTAGGGCAATCCTCCTGTCTATATATCGAGTTTGTAACACGTATACAATTTCAATACTAAATTTACAGAGTATTTCGCCTCGACCATTTAGTGACTGAACTTTAATTTAGCCTATGACGTAGTAACATCAGTCAATAGGAGAGAATGGCTCCTTACCTTTTTTCAGACCGCGCGGTTTAGTTCAGTCACCTCACGGACGGATTGACCTCCTCTCTTGTCCTAATTGCAGAATTCGACTCCAGCCAAAAACCATCCTCTGCTACCAATTTGTTGGGAATTTTCTTCTCCGACCCAGACGGGCCCCAACACCGCCCCGATGAACCGACTGGTTTTTGACTGAGTGGTCCAAGCAAAGTCTTGACAACAAAAGTTCTTTTAAAATGATTTATATAGAATATAATTAATGCAATATAATAGAAGTATACGTGGTACAAACTCTTCAGTGCACTGGTGCTAGTTGCCTAGGAATCTACCTAACCCAAGTGGATCTCAGCAGTGTCCAAGCGAAAAGCCTCTCGTGCTGGGCGATGTCCTTTCTTTCATACTCTCTGTCCATAAGTTTCGATTTGTTAAGTTTCGATAACTCCCCAATCCTGGCTGCTCTCCATGGAAATTCACCTGCTCCTCTTCTCCCAGCCTGTGTGCCTGGTTATCTAAAAACTGCTTGCTACACATCCTGCACTGAATAGGCCCCTTCTGTTCTCCTCAAGGCCACTGAGGCCTCCTTACTCCTGCTTTCCCACAGTCTTCCTGAAAAACACTAGATTGACACATCAAGTTATTAGCCTTTAATTTTCTTTTTTCCAACACTATGACCTTAACACACAGAACTTAATGAGCATGCATATCTAAACAGCAGAACACACAAGAATATGTATATGCATGCATGCTTTCACGATACAATTCAAAGCTACAAAGATAGGTGTATCTAACTACTGAAATTATAGTAATACATGGATATGCATCAATGTGGTGTGATTATATAACCACAGAGATTCTGATAACATTACTTAATGCTTAATACATGAAAGATCACGATTGGTTTCTTTATATCAACCACAGATCACATAATGTTCAATTCAGAGGTACTCTGTCCTGGTGCCTGAAGGCTGGGAAGCTGGATATTGGTTCCATGCATAATTGTCCTTCCCTTGGGTGAAAGATAGTCATGTTTGGTGTCTCTAGACTGCATCCGCCGAGCTGGTTCCTGTAAGCTGAATTCCAATTCTGTGTACAGTTCAGATTTGGAGTTACAAGGATTTCTAAAATATTGCACCTTTAGTTCTGGGTCTTAACACAAGAATTCAAGGTGTTATAAAATGAGGTCAAACCTTGGAGAATCAGATAGGCCTGTGATTTAAGTTTATGAGTGTAGACCTTTACTGCTCTCTGCCCTCCTGAGAAGGGTTGATCCTGGCTAGAGCATATTAAAGGTCTTTGTTTTACTCTCAGACAATCAGATTCCTAAGTTAAGATTCCTAAGCTTTTTGGAGAGGAGAGCCATTAGGAGTAGGGATTCCTTGGTGATTGTTACCGAGCGAAGGACCAGTGTTTATGTTTACATACACTTAAAGAGCTGTGGATGGGTTAGTCTCTTGCCTTCCAAGGTGAAAGTAATCCACTTTGTGATTTTGCAATGTCTTTGGCTGTCTCCGTTACAACTGCGTCGAGTTCGTCATCTGTGAGAAATCAGCCACCCTTGAGACAGAAAGAAGCAAAATACTAAAAATTCTTCTCATTCGGAAAATTGTGATTTTAATACAAGATAATGTAGACATAACGTGGTTATATTTCATAAACGTACCGCACGTCATTTTCCTCCATTGTTCGCACTGACACACCGAATATTTTTGCAATTGCTGTTACAGTTAATCCAAGGCTGAGATAGCGGATTATACCGCTGAGTGGGACAGGTATTTTCAAACGTCCTCTTCCTGGTTGGACTGCTGGAGCACGGAGTTGTTCGAGAATGTTTCTCAGTGCATTTTTCGAAATTTCGGAAAAGTCTTCGCCGCTTAGTGTGTGAACATGGCCCATGTTCTCTAAAATCCACTCCACTCTGAAAAGCACGTAGTCTTCTGTAACTGTACCAGCCTCAATTTGTCCAATTAGAGTGTTTATTTCTTCTTTTATTCTGTCGTGAAAAGACATTTCTGCTGCTTTCAAATCCAGCTACGAGCGATTGCTTCTGACTGGAGTCTAAGCCCCGCCCTAGATTCAGGCGAGCGTTCCTATTGGACAGTGATTAGATTTCATTCTGGCACAAATACAGCTTCGCAGAGACACACAGTGGAATACAATGACGTTCAGTCGATTGCATTTCAAGGTGGCTTCTGGCAAGACTTCAGCATTGGAGCATTGGAGCACACTGGAGCTTTTACTTTTCATTGTGGCATGTTTTCATCACATCAGTGTTTAAATCAATCTCGTGATCATTACATTTAAAGGAAACATTTATGTCTGAAATACCGTACAGTGAAAAGCAATACCTCGGTGCCGTGATTACATTTCGAGCTGTATTATATTCAATTCTGGCACAATTTTTTGGTTTTGAATGGCAATTCTTGTGTATTGTTTTTCAATAAAGAGATAAAGTGCATTGAAACGTAATGTAATAGTGCTTTTGCATTTCATTGTGGCACATATTCTGCATGTTTGTATGGAAAAGCAATGCATTTTGTAGATTGCATTTCCATTTTTGCCTAGTAGCGATTACATTTCGAATTGGCACGGAATCTTTTCCATACTGGTGAAGTTGAAAACGAAAAAGAAAAGTGGAAAATGAAAATGAAAAGTGGAAAATGAAAAAGAAAACTACCAGCAGGTAGCGCCAATCCTCCTTTTTTATTTTAATTTTATTTTTGTCACATATGACCCGTGCTCGAGTGAAACAATAAATTGCAAATTAAGTGATTTCATTTTATTTTTAATTTTGTCATAATATTTTCACACATGTATGGAAAAAGAAATGGCAAAACGGTATTTTCATTTTAGTGTTTTCACTTCAGTTTTAATATTGGCAGGATCTACCTCCCATAGATTGGCAGGATCTACCTCCCACGGGGCTGATGTACATAACTGTATCCAGGAGGAGCTGCTTCATTAAAACGTACATATTCGTTTACTCTAGCCCATGTCTCTGTTAAACAGAGTGCATTTAGTCTGTTATCTGAGATTATTTCGCTTGCTTTTGATGCAAGCGATCTAATGTTTAGAAGTCCTAGCCTTAGCTTAATATTGCTGCTCACTTCATGTTGATTATTTAATTTAATTTTAATTAGATTTTTAAAACATATCGCCCTGTTATTCCTATACCTATTATTCCTATTCACGCTATTTTCCATGACAACGCTGGGCAGGGCCATTTTGGTTGACTTTGTGTTGGAACTTCCGGTGCTACGGATACGCTGATACCCAGCCCCGTCGACAGGGGGGGACAACCGGGTCTGTTGTCCCGGGCCCCAGGGCCAGGGGGGCCCATCAAAGAGCCCAGCAATTTATTTTTTATTTAAAGTCTATAATTTTTAAATAATCTTGAAATCTTTCATTAATATAAAATAATTCTGTACTCAAAATAAACTCAATGGCTAAAATATATATGTTTTTTAAACTATCTGCATATTTTCCATTAAGTGCATACACCCCCACATCCCACTGGAAAATGGTTTGATCCAGCACCGACCGTAACCGGCTGGTACCCCCACAACAGCGGGAAATACAGTGGTGGATAGTTAAAGTAAATACAGAAATCTGGAGCGCAGAAAAGAAAGGAAAACATTTACCTGACGAATTTTAATGTTGCATTGTGTTCCAGGTTTGAAAAGTGCTGGAATTTAGGCTAAAGTACTTGAAAATGCTTGAAAGTAACTACTTCGTTTCACAACAAATAGCTGTCTGACTGAACAGTTCTCGTGAAGACGTTAAGATTGGGCGTTTTGAAAATAAACAATCATTAAATAATGTGATAAAAAGCGAATTATTTCGAGTATATGTATAAATATTTAACTTAATTAAGTTTAACGTGCTGGAAAATATTGAAATGGACCTTTAAAGTGAAGTACAAGTGCTTTAATTCCACATTATAAAGGTGTATGAACCCTGCGAACATGACTGTTCATTGCGCTGAAGCGCGTAGCGCGCGAAGTTACAAAAGTCAAGAGGTGCAAGAAGAATTGTCAAATGACGAAATTCAAATGGGGGGGGGGGGGCACATTAAACTTTCTTGTCCCGGGCCCTAGCAAGACTGTCAACGGGCCTGCTGATACCGATTACAAGCAAAACGACAAAAACACAAAATGACTAGCATAATATGTTCAGTTAGAGCAGAGGTGGCCAACCCGTCAGAGACCAAGAGCCACAAGAGGGGGCATGGCGAGTGTAAATTATTAGCGGGGGGATGTAAAATGGACACAAATTAAGTATTAAGTAAAAAAACAAGCACAAACTTCGATATAAACATAAGTCGTGATATGCTTCAGGACTTTGTCACGTTTGGAGCACACTACGAGCTCTGTTATGTACACAACAGTTGTTTTCTAGGTAAAAAGTGGATAAACTCCGTTATCAACACTCGTTACAATGCCACTGACCTGCGCTCACTTTTAGGAAGAAAATAACAGACAGTGTCAGTAGTTTTTAAACCTCCCTCAGTCGTGTGCGGTGCCTTTGCTGAACCTCGTATGTGGTTTATTCCAAACGTGTGACAGAAGAACCGCGTCTCACCAACAAGACTCAAATCACAATCACAATATCACAGATACTTCATATCGCTAGTCTCCAGTTTTCTACTACGCCGGTTTTAAAAGTATTAGCGGCTCGCTGGGCTTGTAAACAAACCGCGCAGCATGAAGATGTAGCAGTGCTTGACCAATAGTGTTACGAACACAGCTCGAAAAGATCTGAGTGTTGTGGGGCACCTTATATCCACCGCCTTCCAAAGAAGAGGACCTACGTCTAAGGCTGAAGGCGCTAAATTTAAAACATCCACCCAAACGTCCATACTGCTCTTATCATTTTGTGGAGGGGAAACCAACACCAGATCATCCTTATCCTGAGAAATGGCTCGGTTATGAAGTTCCGATGAAGCAAACGCGTTGGGTGCTTGTGAGGCTATCAGATAAGTAACTATTTTATCAATGGCCACATCTTTTCCTTGCATTCATTTTGTAAATTTAAGTAATTAAGTAAAGAAGTAAATAGACAAGAATGCCTATTTTATGAAAAAAATCATTCAAATGTAGTAGTGTACACTAATGCAAAAATAGCTGACCGGAAGTTCTAACACAAAGGCGGAAGAAACACACACTTGAAAGTGGGTGTGGCGAAATACGGTGAATACCTGCCACGGTTAACAGACACAGTCTCAATGGTTTGGTAGGTAGGGAAGCAAGTTATACTTAACGAATGGCCGTTGGAAACCGTTTTTTTTTTTCATTTTTGGGTGATGTTGTCCTTAACTGTCTGTCTGTTGTCAGTTGTATGTATCGGCACCATTATTTTGTTGTTTTTGTTGTTTTGTTGTGTTAGCGCTTGCTAACAACTGTCCGGTCGCTGCTACTCTGTTGCCGTTAGAAACGCAGAGCCGTTGCTCTGCCTTACCGGTGCGCCGCTGAAGTTCCGCTCAGTTTCGGCTGCAGTTTAAAATAAACTCTCGGTTTTGTTCTTGGAAGATGCTCTGATGTTTCTTCTATCCTTTTATCACCTCGATAGATTATATTACAAATTTCTCTAGGTGAAAATCTTCTCTCGTACGTTCTCCTCCACAGCGCGGGGTCTTGCACCCTCACACGCCGTGAGTCGATTTCACTTCATCCCTCACTCTCTTGCCCCCTCACTCTCAGTCATATATGTGTCTATGTTCCATGTGCATTGTCTACGCATAAAATAAATGTTACGCGTGTATCTTCGCTTTTAAGCCGTCTCGTTTGTCCACGCGCATTCAGCATCACATTAAGTAATTATTTTAAATGGTCAATAATTCATTTAAATTCATGTTATTTATATTATACTAAATTAATAATGAATTTTAAAAGTCTAATTACAATTTACGATTTTACAATTTAATAATTACAAATGTAATTTTACCACAGAATATGTAAACACTATTTTTTTTTTTTTTTTTTCTTGAATGGTACCGTTGTTTCCTGGTTTAAGTGGCACCACTCTGATCTCCTTCATCTCCTGCTCAGATAAACCCACAGAACAGGAGATCCAGTCTGACCCAGAGGGAGAGAAAAGAACCCAGGAACTCACACTCACCAACCCTTCAGAGTCTTAATGTGTGTGTGTGTGTGAGAGAGAGAGAGAGAGAGAGAGGATGAAAATGGACATTATTTAGAATACATCACTCTATAATCTTACAAAAAAGTTTTACACAGAGACAGACAGAATACTTTGAAAACTGCACTTAAATTATTCATCATTGTGTGGTATTTAGCCGCAGTCAATAACTAACTAGTGAAATAGCAAGTATAAGTATACAGCGTGAGACTGGGAGACTCTCTCTGTCACATTGAGGACCCCGGCCCCTCCCTTTTGGGCGTGTGTTTACGTCGTCTACGTCTCCTAGTCTGCTTCTGTGGATCTTGTTGTGATTTGGGGTTTTTTGCTTAGCAATTAACACATGCTTTGTTTATTCTTTTAACATTATTCTTTTAACATAATGCAATATTCTTTTAACATCATACAGAAATAAAATGTAACCACTGTTTAATGTAGAAGTAAAATGTGACCATTGTCTAAGATGTGTCCGAGCGGTGAACCCTGGGGGGAGGATGTTGAGCAAACCACACTGTAGAGTGAGATCTAAAAAGCAGAAGGCGTAGGCCTGATTGTGCCGACGTTGAGGAAATATGAATTTACAGCATCTTCATGAATGGTGGCCTCTTTCCGACCTATCAGTCCATAGACAGGAACCATATGTCCATGTTGGGATTGCAGAGAAGAAAGAGAAGTATTGTATGCTTGAAGAACAACACCATGTAAGGTATAGAAGAAGATCTAAGCAGGATTGACTTCCTGCTTTCCTCCTGTACAGACGCTTTTCTGTCAGCTCTGCTTGTCCTTTCATTTATTTGAGTTATATCTACAAGTTCAAGTTATTTTTACAAGTTAAAAGGATCCATTACTCGTTACTTCACTTGGTAAGCTTTTTTACATTCATCTATAAAGGATTATTTAGCATTTTTTACATTCCGACAGTCCGACACTGCGAGTGAACTGTTTTTTGCGCCTCATCCTTGTGAGTGGTTTTGTGCACTGTTTTATCAGCAGCTGATACTGTTTTCAGCTGTGAAATACCTGCCAGAACTTATTGGGTGTTATTTTTGCACTTTGGATTTTTAACTTGGATATTTGAGCCTTGTGCCCGGTGCTTTTGCGATTATGCCTCATGCTTCCACATCATCTATTTGCTCTGAGTGTATCAAACTGTCTCAGAGGGTTGCAGAACTTCAGGAAAGAATCCATACCTTACATTCTATAAGGGAGGAGGAAGAATATCTGGACTCGATTCTTGCCACACAAACCGCTGACAAAACCGTCCCTGTGACTGGCAAAGAAAGAGACGTTTCTCTCCATTGTCGCTGGGATGTACTGGGGGCAAAGCCTAAGCTCATCTTGGCCTCAACTCCTAATCCTGTTAACAACAACAATGATAAGGGCTGGACTCTTGTTCGGGGGAAGGAACGTAGCAGAAACCAGCACAGCAGCGGCGGCAAGCAGCAATCTTCAGAACAGAACATTCTTCTCGATAACAGATATGAAGCTCTTGCCTCAACTGAAGTAGCAGAAACTGAGCAGTCTCATCACAACGTACTGCCTCCCTCTCCAGGACATCAAGGACATCAAACGCACCCCAATCAGCATCAGAGATCCGACTCCAGTCTGGCTGCTAAGCTTGCAAATAACTCTGGCCATTCGCGGACCAACCACCAGGCTGCCAACTGTGTTAGCCAGCAGCATGCTAACAAGCATGCTAAGAGGGTTAGCCATCGGGATGCTAACCATGTTGGCCATCGGGGTGGTAACCATGTTGGCCATCGGGGTGGTAACCATGTTGGCCATCGGGGTGGTAACCATGCTGGCCATCGGGGTGGTAACCATGCTGGCCATCGGGGTGGTAACCATGCTGGCCATCGGGGTGGTAACCATGTTGGCCATCGGGGTGGTAACCATGTTAGCCGCCGAGGCATTAACGGTGAAAGAAGACGAGGAACACCGCCACAGCCCAAAACGCTGCTAATCGGGGACTCAGTCATCAGAGATGTATGGAGCAACAGTATTAAGGCCTTTTGCTTTCCTCGTGTTACTGTCTGTGAAGTGATACCCATGATTCCACACATATTGCATGACCATCCAGCTACGGAAAGACTGATTGTACATGTCGGCTCTAGCGATGTTTACAAACAACAGTCTGAGATACTGAAACAGGATTTTAACCATCTGCTCGACATTCTGGAGTTTTCCCGGTGTGAAGTGTTCATTTCTGGACCGATACCAACTGCACGTCGAGGCAGTGGTCACTTTACCAGACTGCTGGCTCTAAACAGCTGGCTCACTACAGCCTGTGCACATCGGAAGGTAAACTTCATTGACAATTTCAACATTTTTTGGAGGCGTCCTGAGCTTTTTAAACCTGATCAGCTTCACCCTAACAGGGCTGGGACTCAAATGCTTGTGGACAATCTAATGTATGGAATCACTCACATGCGGAATCTGCACCCAACCGCCAGCAGTAACGTCAGTAATGTCAGTCAAAGGAGCCCACCATCTCCTGTCAGAGAATCTGTCCACAGTCTCAGAGGTAAACTCCTGGAGATTGAAGAGGTTCTGCAACACTACAGTCTGCTGTCTTGCAGGAACTCACCCACTTCTCCTGCACACTCAGTGAATTCTCAGGTCTGACACACTGGAACCCATGCTCCTAGTCAGTGCTACATTCCAGTTATTTTAAATAGCCGGTGGCATGGCTCTCAGAATCGAAATAAAAATGTAATCAGAAGAAAACATAAGGGTACAAAACATTGTAACAAACAAAATTTGATCCCAGTGAAATGCACAAGTGATGTAAGCGATGCTGATCAAACACATCAAGTCTTCAAAGTCTCCTTACTAAATGTCCGCTCACTCACAAACAAGTCTTTTATAATAGCTAAATTAATTGAAGATTACTGTCTGGACTTTCTTTTTCTAACAGAGACTTGGCTTGATAGCAATGGAGCAATAGTGCTAAATGAAGCTTCACCTCCCGACTTTAACTATTTTAATGTCTCCAGAGTAAATAAGAGAGGTGGTGGTGTTGCATGTTTTTACCATAAAGCATTCCGATGTAAGCAGATCTCATTAGGGGAACATCCTACGTTTGAATATCTGGCAGTACAACTCAACAGTACTTATTCAGTTCTTTTGATTGTTATCTATCATCCTCCCAGACTACATGCAGATTTTCTTGAAGATTTTGAAGAAATGCTTTCAAGGATTTTAATTGATTTTGATTATGTTTTAATTGCTGGGGATTTTAATATTCACATGGATATATCCACAAATCCAATCACTTCAGAATTCATGAGGATGCTTAACTCTTTTGATCTCATACAGCATGTATCAGGCCCAACTCATAAGCATGGCCACATTTTAGATTTGGTCATTTCTAAACGTATAGAGGTTAATAATACTGAAATTACTGATGTTGCAATCTCTGACCATTTTGGTGTATTTTTCAACATGTCATTATCTACTAGAACACTCAGTGAAAAGCGCACAATAACCAAGCGTTATCTCAGTACTGGCAGTGCCGTGGCCTTCACAGACATGATACAGTCCTTCCCTCCCCTCTCAGAAAATGGGAATGAGCTAGTTGAAACATTCACACACAGAGTTAGGAACTGTATTGATGCTGTGGCACCAAAGGTAACTAAAATAATCTCTGGTAAAATTAAGATGCCCTGGAGAAACACTCCATCTATTGTAAAATTTAGGCAAGATTGTAGGCAGGCTGAGAGACGTTGGCGAAAGTCAAAATTGCAAGTACATTTTGATATTTATAAAACAACATTGCAGAATTACAACAGTGAAGTGAAATCAGCAAGGAAAAACTATTTCTCTACCTTAATCAATTCATCCAATAATAACTCAGCTGTCTTGTTCAGAAGCATAGATCAGCTAGTAAACCCCACCTCCTGTGGCTTCCCTGAGACTGTTTCAGTTGAAAAATGTGAGGAGTTTGCTATATTTTTTAGGGACAAGATTACTAGTATAAGGCAGAACATAGCAACAAGCACTAATAGACCATCAACCCTTATATCAGTTACTCAGCCTAACTTTAATATGTCTTATTTCCAAGAAGTTGACATGGTAACACTACTTGATGTGATTTCATCACTAAAATCCTCTACTTGTGAACTGGACCCTTTACCAACAAGCTTTTTCAAGCAGGTTCTGAGCTCATTAGCAAATGAAGTTCTAACGGTTGTTAATCAGTCTCTGCAATTGGGTGAATTCCCTAAAATTTTTAAAACTGCAATGGTTAAACCACTATTAAAGAATAGAAATCTTGATCCCACAATTCTTAATAATTATCGACCTATATCTAACCTTTCCTTTCTTAGCAAAATCATTGAAAAAGTAGTGTCAATCCAGTTGAATGACTATGTCAAAGTAAATCAAATAAATGACACTTTTCAATCTGGTTTCAGAGCTCTCCACAGCACTGAAACAGCCCTAGTTAAGGTAGTAAATGACTTGAGATTGAATAAGGATGCAGGCAAACTCTCAGTCCTTTTTCTGCTAGATTTAAGCGCCGCTTTTGACACCGTTGATCATGAAATACTTCTTGATCGACTACAGAGCTGGGTAGGCCTTAGTGGCTTAGTCTTAGACTGGTTTAGATCGTACCTAACTGGGCGTGATTACTATGTAGCATTAGGTACCTCTTCCTCCACACGTCAAAAAATAACTTGTGGTGTCCCCCAAGGATCAATTCTTGGGCCGTTACTATTCAACCTATATATGCTTCCATTACCACACATCATTAATAAACATGGTATTAGTTATCATCAATATGCAGATGACACTCAACTTTATATTTCGCTAGAACCTAAAGCCCTAAAATCAATTTGCTCACTGTTTGACTGCATAGATGATATACAGACATGGATGTCTGACAATTTTCTGCAGTTAAATAAACAGAAGACAGAGGTTCTTGTTCTAGGCAGTGATTCACAAAGGAATGATGTCCAGACTTATTTAAATCAAATGAATCTGAAAGCCAGACAATGTGTTAAGAACCTGGGCGTCACCTTTGATAATGAGCTCAGCTTCAAATCACACATCATGACTACATGCAAGACAGCTTACTTTCATCTTCGAAACATCACTAAGGTCCGAGATATGCTCTCTCCTGCTGACAGTGAAAAACTTGTCCATGCATTTATCACATCAAGGCTAGATTATTGTAACGCTGTTCTATCTGCTCTTCCAAAGAGCTCTATTTCGCACCTACAGCGAGTTCAGAACGCGGCTGCAAGGGTTCTGACCCGCAGGAGAAAGAGAGATCATATTACACCTGCACTCCACTCACTGCACTGGTTACCTGTCAGCTTTAGAATAGATTTTAAGGTTCTAGTCATGGTTTTTAAATGTCTTCATGGTCTTGCCCCTCTTTACCTAAGTGAAATGATGGTTAGATATGTTCCAGTCAGGTCTCTCAGGTCTTCAAACAGTAATCTACTGGTGATTCCTAAAAGCCGATTAAAGATTGGCGAGGGTGCTTTTAGCCACTATGGCCCAAAGCTCTGGAATTCTCTTCCTGAAGAGCTCAGAGGCATTTCATCCCTGCATAGTTTTAAGAGCAGTCTCAAAACATTCCTGTTTAGATCCGCTTTTAGTTAAAACTATTAAGATAGTTTCTTATCTTATTTACTTTACTTTTTATTATCTTATTTACTTCACTTTTAACTTTTTATGTTATTTTAATATTTTTATCTTTAATTTCTTTTAACATTTTCTTCTGTCTTTTTGTCTTTGTCTTATCTCCTTTTAATGTTTCTTTTATTTATACTGTAAAGCACTTTGAGTTACATGTATGTATGAAAGGTGCTATACAAATAAAGATTATTATTATTATTATTATTATTAAGCGTTTGGGGGCGGAGAAATCATATATAAAGACGGCATGCTCAAACACTTGTTGGGTCTCTGATGTAAATGTTAGAATGTGAGATCCCCAGAGATATCTCTGTTTTAATAAAGGCCTTTTTTGTTATATTGCTATAATTTTGGTATGGTGGTTCCTGCTATCTCCTTCCCATCAAACGAACACGCTGGGCTAAGGTGGTAGGTAGAAGTTTACAGCCCTCAACAGTTGGTGACCTTCCGACGTGATGGGAAGAGATAGATTTTTGGAACACGTCTTCTAAAATACCGTTAGTTCGTCTGAGCCGGCTCAATTAAAGGTAAAGCAGAATACCTGTTACAACTAAATTTCTGCACATTTGTATAATACCAAATTGTGATGAACTAATGGTGTTTGGTCGATGCTAAATTAAATAGCAATTTTTAAAAAAATTTTATTATCTTTTTTGGTTTGGTTTAAAAGGTAAAATATATGGTTTAAAAGGAAAAAGGTTTTCAGTCCCTAAAAGGAATATATAGGGTTGGAGTCCCTATGAAAACAGGGTTGGAGTCCCTAATGGCCTAATAAGTGTTTCTTTGTTTCCTGGGGTGTGGCAAACCCTCCCGTTTGCCTGACGAGGCGACGGTAAGACCGAGCGGCGTTCTCGAGTCAGCTGGGTCACAGGCGTCCCGGGGACTTGAGGTACCCCCAAAATCGCCTGGTTTCGGACCAAGAACCTGAATTGATTGAGGGTGGTAAACCTTACGGTGTCAACAGAGCCCTCAATCTATTAAAGTAAGGTTGAAGACGACTGCAGGCGAGTATCAGTTTTTTTATCAACAACAATGGCTGGTGAGGAAATGCGAAATGTATGCAAAAGTTTGATGTAAAATGGTTGGTTTATGGTGTTGGTTTCTGTGAGTGGAAAACTTTATAGGAACAAATGACTGTGACTTGTAAAGTAATTCATACAACTAATGTTATGAGACATTAAAAGTATGAGGTGACCAAGACAGGCAGGCGACGACCGTGTGTCTTTAGGTGACATCATTGACCATAAATCATCACAGTCTCTCTGCAAATTAGAACAACTGAAAGAGCAACATGAGAATGTAGGAAGACTGAAGCGAGCGCAGTTAAACCGTAAAATAATCAATTGTGAAAGAGAACTAGCATTGCAATGCAAAATATAAGTTTGTTGGCTTGGGCTATCGGGGAACAGGCCAGGAAGATAGCAGACAGTCAGAAAAATGTGCCACCTTATGATCAAGGCCCGGTAATGCCCACAGCTTCCTCACAGGAGAGTGCCACCAAAACTCAGGGAGAGGTAAAAGGAATCTATTCAGTGGTTAATGTAGAAACAAGAACAGTCCAAATAGTTAAAATCCCCAATAAAGAGTGTAAAAAACCCATGTCCCAAATAGTTAAAACCCCCAACAAAGAGTGTAAAAAACCCCATGCAAATTCAGTCATTTGACAAGATGAGAGCAAGCAGGGGGGGGAGAACTGTGACCAATGAGGAAGTGAATCTGAGCACTCTGGAGAGACTGACAGAGAGGAAGTGGTGAACAACATTAGAACACGGTGCACACAGAAGACAGGCAGGCGAGCAGAGGTTAAATAAATAAATAAATAAATATAAAATAAAATAAAAAACGTGCTAATCCCGCTAAAGGAGTTAAACTAGGAAAGACCAAGAAGGGAGTTAAGGGACCAAGAAAAAGGGAAATAGACAATAAAAGTAAGTCAGGTCGTGCGGTAAGGATTAACTGCAAATGAATAGGGACTGGGTGGAGATAGTTATAGATGGCGCACACACCGGGATAAGCGAAGTGAGTAAGTGACGTAGACATGCCAGAGTGAAACGGTGATGTATTTGGCAAGTTAAACTAGATAAGTTTTGATAAGATATTGGCTTTGGGAGACGTTAGAGGTGTGGTAGCACGTTGATGCACTGTCATACATTCATTGTATAGTTCTGCCCTCATTTGCCATCTCAGCTGTTTCTAGTTTATATCTCATTATTGTCTGGGATTTAGTTCCTGGTTTTATATGTTCTGATCGTGGGCTATTGTGTTTGTGATCTTGTGTTTTTTCCCTCTGTTACTCTCGTCAGTTGGGTCATAAGTTTGTTTAGGTAAATGTTTAAAAGTTTTGCTGGTATTGGATTTTTACTGGTTCATCTAGCCTCCTTGTCCTTAGTTTGTTTTGGTGTCTGGTTATTAATGAAAGTATGATAGATGTTCATGCATTATTAGTGTTTGAATCTGCCTGTCTAGCAGTTTTGTCTTCGGTTTAGGTTACTGACATGTTCCCTTGCTACACATGTTTTTAGCAGTCTGGTTTAGTTAATAAGGTTCTGTTTTGTTTCTGTATCGCTAGTTGCTTTAGTTCCTATGGTGTTTTCCCTGTGCCCTGTGTTATGTTAACATTCCCTTACATATAAATTTCTCTTCCTTGCAAAGTCACGGTGGACCTTCATATTCTTAGTGTTAAAGTGCACTGTAAAACCCAACAAGTTCACTAAACTCAAAAGTTTTGCTGTAACCGATTACCTAAGAAATGTTACGTTCATGTAATATAATTTTTAAGTACAGTTAACTTAAAAAAAAAAAAAAAAAAAAAAAACTTTAGATAAAATATATAAGTTTAGGAAAATATTAATTTTTAAGATATATATATTTAAGTACTGTATACTACAATACTTTTAGTAATAATGATATAATTAATAGAATTTCCTCCAACTTAACTTTTTTTTCATTTTTGTGGCATCTGGCAGACGCTCTTATCCAGGGCGACTTACATTTTATCTCAAGTGAGCAATTGAAGGTTAGGGGTCTTGCTCAGGGACACCTCAGTCATGGCTTCAGGTCTGGGAATCTAAACTTAAAACATAACAAAAAGTTAAGACAGTGCAAAACCTTAACGCTGGGTTTACAGTGTAGTTTTCACGCACCAGCCGCACTGTCCACCATGTTTGTTCAAAAATCACAGTATGTTAATTAGATGGTTTTAACCAATAGGCATGCAGGAGCGCATTGTGTCAGACGCTCGGCAAATATTAAATGAAAAACAATGAGTTTAGTGATTGTCTTCACTTGAAAATGTTGAGCTTATTGAGATTAAAACTTGAATATCATTGTATGAACTTTAACGTTTTAAGCTGTTTGAACTGTTTTGCAGTTTTGCTTACAAATAGAATAATTTTAATGAGTTCACCACACTGTCAGGGAATACAGTGTGAAGATAGCCTACTGTTTAAGTTAAGTGCTTTTCAGTATGCAGCAAGCACAACTCACCTGCTACATGAAGTACCCCTCACTAGACATAATGGAACATTAAGGTGAGGCCCTCTGTTAAATGGCCAGTACATGCAGCATCCGCCATTTGTAAAGTCACATGGTTGGATAAGTCAACTCCCACAAATTATCAGAGCCAAGCAGCATACATCCGGGTGTCCCAATGCTCACACCTTAACTGGTTTAGAAAAGGGTGTACGCAGGCAGTGTACGCGTACAGGGGCCCGCCCCAGACTCCTCAATATGTTCTCTATCTGCAACAGGGGTGGGAGTACCCACCAATGAGATTTAACTCAAGTTTAACAGGGAGGGGTCGGGCAAGGGGCAACGGTGGTCAGGGTTGTCCTGGCAACTGTGGTTGTGGCATGTCGGGTGGATGTTTCCTTGTGGGCAGGAGTGTTACTGGTCGAGGGAGTGTCCTCAGAACGCCGTTGGACAAGGGAGGTCCAGAAGTCCGTATGTACCAGCACCAAACCAAAGCTGCGGCAGACCCCATGCTGTCCCTCACTGTCTGTACTCAAAAGGTTGTCATTTCTGGTTGAAACAAAGGAGCAACTCATTCAGCAATCAACTGTGTTTTACCTGATGCTGATTCTGGGACCAAAGCCTGCATAAAGCTGTTCCAATGACTGTGCAATGTGGCCAGCAGCCCATTAACCACAACTTCCTCATATCAGAGACTGCACGTGATAACGTCTGCAAAAGAGACATTTTTTAAACTAGGAGCTACTGTGTTATGTAGCCCTCTAGGACTGGTGATCTCCACGGAATGGCCTCCCACAGTTCACATCTTCTGGAGTCAGACTCCTGCACTGCGAGAGGCGTCCACTCTGTGTTCATGGCCTGGGAGCTGTGGATCACTCTGAGCCTTGCGTCCTGCCACCCGACCCACTGCATGTTACTTTGTTTTATGACCAATAGGGGATCCAGATTATGGGGAGGAATTTGAGGAAGAGCTACAAGATAAGGTATGGGAGATTGCAACCAGGGGCATATGGGTGGAGCCTGAGGGTGTGGTGG
Source organism: Brachyhypopomus gauderio (assembly GCF_052324685.1). NCBI lineage: Eukaryota > Metazoa > Chordata > Actinopteri > Gymnotiformes > Hypopomidae > Brachyhypopomus > Brachyhypopomus gauderio. The sequence goes on along the minus strand of NC_135211.1, from coordinate 41,917,328 downwards.
TCCCTGTGGGGCTGACACCTGCTTAGCGACGCTGGTATGATTAGGAGAGCCACTATAGCTAAGAATTGGGTAATAACTAATATTCCATGTGTGAGCTATGCTAAGTCTTGTAATACTTGATTTATTAAAACAATGTCATTTGTCAAAGTTATTCTAATGTGATATGTTGAGCAGGTTCCAGGAGAGAGAATGCTGCGATCATCTTGACCATAATTTAATTTTAGATCAGATAACAGCTTCTCTGTGGTCAGAGGGACCTCATGACGTTGGCCTCATCTCACAGCCACCAGCTGCGTTTGAGACACAGGCAGATTACTCTAGATGTTTCTGAAACACCCTCTTGTGGTTCAGAAAAAAGGGGGGGACAGGAAGGTGCTGATTTATTACATCAACTTGTTTAAATAAATAAAACAGCACACATAGTCACAAGACATTCATTATATATTCTAACCAGTCACAGCGTCATGGCTTTTGTAAAATTACAAATGTTCACACTACAGAAGGTTTTGTATTTTAAAACTTAATGTTTTCACTTGAAGGAATTAATATGGCATGGTATGTTACAGGTCCGGCACATGAGTGTGTAACTGAGGTGGCATATGCAGCTAAATGGAACCAATTCCTGGGGTAGAGAACATGTGGACAGATTCAGGAGTCGAGATGGTGGTGTTGAATCAGGATTTGTGGTGGTAATGGAAGCTCAGGGAGATGCAGACGAGTTCTGGGTAGCACATTCAGGTAAAACTGGGTAGTACAATCAGCACAGAGGGCTGAGCTTTTGGCTGTTATTGCAGCACTAAGGTGGGTGGAAGGCAAGAAAGTTAACATCTGTACACACTCTGCGTACGTGGTAGGAGTGGTTCATGTAGAACTCTGTACAAAGAGAGCAGGTTACACCACTTCAGGAGGTAAATTCATTAAATGATAAGAAGATTTAAAAGGTGTTGTTACTATTGGTAAGAGTTGCTATCATTAAATGTTCAAGTTATCAAAAGGGGGCAATTTAATACAGAGTTAATGCAGCTGCGGACGTGGCCGCTAAAAAAAGGCAGGATATGTTACAGGAGCCCATCAGATGGTTTGCAGGGCAGAGGACAGTGGTCTCCTCTGCCATAGGATTCAGAGCTACGTTAACTACAGGAAAAATGTTGTGGTTCAATAAAGGTGGTAAATGGGGTACGGAGGTTTGGAAAGGACCTAATGTGAGACCGATTTTACCAAGTCAATTGATTAATTCAGTGTTGTCTGAAGCACACGAGGTAGCAAAAATGAAGGACAATGTGTTACTGGTCACATCCACACTTAACTGACTTAATAGCAGACTGGACTGAAAATGTGAATATCTGTAATGCACATAACTTGTGTTTTAAGACCAGGTCTAAGCAAGTTTCCTGGGCAATAGGAGCCAGGAGAGGAGATCCAGACTGACTACACTGACATGTTAATACCAGTACGGGGACTAAGGTATTTGTTAGTGACTGTGGATAAATTCTTATGTTGGGTAGAAGCATTTCCTACCAGGCCAGAGGACTCCAAGTTGGTCTGCAAAATGTTGATAAAATTACTGGATACTGCACCATTGTATAATAAATTAAGTGTACTCAGATAATGGGATGCACTTCACTACCTAGGAGCTAAAATTTGTGGAACAAAATTTGGGTTTGAGACACAAATATGGGTTGGTTTATCATTCTCAATCTCAGGGTAAATTGGAAAGGATAAATGGTAACAAAGGATAAAGGAAAAGATATGTGCACAAATGTATGTGTTTGTATTGTTGGCCAGAAGATCTTCAGTGAATTTTGTTACAGGATTCACTCCGTATGAACTCATATGACAGTGAGAAGTTTTCGGGGGCCCCCCAACGCGCTTGCGACATCCCACAGGAAAACCACAAGGTTGTACAAATAATGGTAAAATGCACTAAAAAGCTGTCTGTGAAGCTTATTCTGTCCAGGTGGAAGGAGGAGTCAGAATCAACGCCATGAGCAGATCCACCAGTCACCAAGTCATTGAGAAGACATCACACGCCATCCAATTGAAGGGCAAAGAAGAAATGTGGTATCACTTCAGCCAGTGCCGACCATCAGAACCATTGAGCGCGCAGAGATACGGAGCTCTCAAACAACGAGTTAAAATAACACTAGAGCTGGGGCACGTTAAAGGCCTAGTTTAACATTGTTTATTTGACTTTGTTTATTGTTATTTGTTTTTTGTTTGTTTGTGCATTATTATTAAAGTTGGCACTAATGTGATGATTACTATGTAACAGAATGTTAACGGGCCGCCCAGTGGAGGATGGGTTCCCTTTTGAGTCTTGGACCTCCCAAGGTTTCTTCCTATTCCCCACCATCATAGGGAGTTTTTCCTTGCCACTGTCGCCTTTGGCTTGCTCACTAGGGATCTGGACCCGTATGATTGTTAACCTTGTAAATCCTGTAAAGCGATTTGTGACAACATGTGTTGTGAAAAGCACTATACAAATAAATTTGATTTGATTTTGATTTGAATGTGAAGCCATAAAATGTTTGTCTCACCAGGACATTCAGGGGACTGCCCCCTGTGTATGTGGGTCCATGGTGGGTCAAGGCCTTTATTATCTTAATAGTAACTGTAAAATTGTTGTTGTATTCCATGCGTAAGAAACTTAGTGTGATGGTTTATCAGCACGGTGATTGAACAGAGGAATACTCAGGGACAAGCAGCTATGACGTCACTGTTGTATCATGGGGAGTCAGATGAGAGGGTAACATTGGGAGATATTTTGTGATCTCTGTTTTCTCAGAGATCAAGAGAGGGTCTGTTGTGATTTGGGGTTTTTTGCTTAGCAATTAACACATGCTTTGTTTATTCTTTTAACATTATTCTTTTAACATAATGCAATATTCTTTTAACATCATACAGAAATAAAATGTAACCACTGTTTAATGTAGAAGTAAAATGTGACCATTGTCTAAGATGTGTCCGAGCGGTGAACCCTGGGGGGAGGATGTTGAGCAAACCACACTGTAGAGTGAGATCTAAAAAGCAGAAGGCGTAGGCCTGATTGTGCCGACGTTGAGGAAATATGAATTTACAGCATCTTCATGAATGGTGGCCTCTTTCCGGCCTATCAGTCCATAGACAGGAACCATATGTCCATGTTGAGATTGCAGAGAAGAAAGAGAAGTATTGTATGCTTGAAGAACAACACCATGTAAGGTATAGAAGAAGATCTAAGCGTTTGGGGGCGGAGAAATCATATATAAAGACGGCATGCTCAAACACTTGTTGGGTCTCTGATGTAAATGTTAGAATGTGAGATCCCCAGAGATATCTCTGTTTTAATAAAGGCCTTTTTTGTTATTGCTATAATTTTGGTATGGTGGTTCCTGCTATCTCCTTCCCATCAAACGAACACGCTGGGCTAAGGTGGTAGGTAGAAGTTTACAGCCCTCAACAATCTCCGTGGGTGCGGTTGTGTCTTGTGCTGATTCGTCTCACCTGTGGCTCGTCTCATCATCACGTGGGGTTTATGTGGTTTGTCTACTTAATGTGCGTTCGCGCAGTGTCCTGTGCTCGTCGTTGTCTGAGTCTATTTGTGAGAACACGTACTTCATGTTCTGCGTGCGCTATCAGCGCTGTTTTTGTTGTATAATAAACGTGACGTTGGAAGAGAAAGCAACCTGTCTCGCCTGTCGCCTCGCCCCAGCGTCACACTCTCATTATTCTGGCTCCATCTCTGTGGTGATGCTTCAACTTCATTTTAGTCTCACATTATCTATCAGGTGCCATTTCGTTTCAATCTCACAATTAACAGCCAAGTAGACATCATAACAAAAGTCCTACGTAGCAAAAACATTTCCAAATAAAAGTCAAAACTATATATTTATTTGGCTTGCATGATATTACAAAGCATTTTATTTAACAAATACACATTTAATGCAATGGTTTGTAAAATTCAGGTAAAATACATGAAAATATTTAAATATTTGAATATTGCTCAACCTCTGGCAGCCACAGAGCACTATGGGACTTTAATGAAAGATTTTAACATAACTGTTTGACACTTTTTAGAGTTGCCATGCGACTGGACCCCAGGAACTCCAATCCCCAGCATGGACAAGATTACTGGCTCCTATCCTCCTCCCTTCAGAATGGGACTGGTACAACCTCTCAGTGTATTTCTTAACAGACCAGGAGAGAGCCAAGAAGTCTCCGGCCCTAGATGTGGTGCTTTCGCCACTGCAGGGCTGTTCGACTGCCCCCTGCTGGTCAGAAGAGGAACCGGAGCAGCCCTGGTGCTCCCCTGAGACCTCCTTCAGTGTTCCTTACTGCCAGGAGGTGTCGGTGAACTCGGAGGAGGGCAGTGTGGAGAGAGGGAAGTTCTTTCCCCCATGGGAGTTTGAAATGGGGGATCCCGCCCTCACCTCCATTTGTGTGTTTGTTATTGCCTGTGTGTTCGAATATGTTATTCGGGTGACCTGTTCCATGTCTCATTAATGTTATGTGTTGCACTTGTGTCTGGTTTATGTTTAGGTATTTAGGTGTGCGTGTTTTCAATGTACCAGAGCACCTAACATTCTGTGTTTAAACATTCTGTGCTCTGTGTTTTACAGTGTTTCCATGTTTACCATGTTAACCTCTGTGAATATGTAAATATGGAACTTATACACAGCTTGTATAAATATGTTAATTAGTGGTAAAAAATTAGGATCTCTCTCTGTAGCTATGACCATGAATCAACCGTCTTATATATGTGTTAATTATAAACCTGTTTTGTAGTGTTCAGCACTGTTCAGTTCTCTTCCTCCTCTATCTCTCCAGGTGAGTTTGGCCTTTGGTGACCATCCATCTGACACACAGGTGACATTCACCTGATCTCCAGCATCAGCCAATGAGAGGAGAGGATGAGAGCCAATCACTACAGGACAGAGGAGAGGATAAGAGCCAATCACTACAGGACAGGGGAGAGGATAAGAGCCAATCACTACAGGACAGGGGAGAGGATAAGGGTGGGGGAGGGGTTGATCATGACCTCACATTCAACAAATGAACAATGTTTAAAATATGATGTGTATGGGTCAAGATACACATGTAAGTGAAATATTTGGTATAAAATTACATAAAGTGTAATAAATATTTGGAATGTTAGACAATTTCTAAATTTAATAACAGATTTCTTACCTGTAATATTCAAGCTTATACTGGCCTCATCGTACCACTGAATACTCTCAACCAAGCACACATTCTCCTCTGTCTTCTACTCTGAGGTTCTCCAGAAGGAGAGAGACGTTCCCCTTCTCCAGTTCTCCTACCAGACACTCTGTTCCTGTACTGAACATCTCCAGTGTTCTCCTGGACCCTTAGATCCTTGTAGAGCAGAACCGGGTTGTTGTATTGATTGGGTCGGTACCAGCGTACTTCATAGCTCTTACAGTCCACTGAAGGTGAGATTGTACATGACAGGAGAACAGAGGATCCTAACCGTGCTGATATGAACCCATCAGGAACCAGCACAGAGAATATGTCTGTCTGACAATCTGAAAAAGAACGTTTCTGATCTGATTTCATATTCAATCCAAAAGTGTTACCCAAGATGTAAATCACAGAATCAGACATCTGATGATGGTTAAGAGGTTTACCTGCACAACTCAGGAGATTAACCATAAACAAGAAAAACAGCATCACTGTCAATAGAAAATATTATCAGTTAGTGTTTATTAGGTTTCTATTCAACGGATTGTCACATGTGACTCCTCCCTCCCTCGTATTTAATCTATTCAGTTTTCCCCTTTGGTTTGGTCCCGCCTATGTTTTCAGTCTCAGCTGCTCCTTGTTTCCCTGTTTGATTACATTTAGAATTTATCTTCTGTGTGAGTAAGGTTGTGTCAATTTTGTGTAATTGTAGAGCCTGTTACATTAGTTCTGTCCCACGCCTCGCACATATCTTGTGCGCAGATTCTCCTTGTGTCTGGTCGGTAAACACTGAGTGATTCACCTTGGGTGTTTTCGCACCCAGTGATCTCCCATCTTCTAGCTCCTAGTTAGTTATTCTTAATGTGTACTCTTCCCTGGTCTTAGACTATATCTTGTGGGTTCAAAGATTGTTCTTGTTTAATTCATAGTTCATAGAGTGTTCAGTGTATGTTTCTGTGCTTTGGTTGTCCTTTGTATGTTTCCTTTATTTAAATTGATTCCGGTTGTTCACAAGTTTACTGTGTGTTTTCTTTTTTGGTCATTAATCGTATTAATCAGTATTGAGTTCTCCCTACCAAGTGTCTTTTGATATTTACATTGGTTGTGTTGGTTCCAGAGATGCTCACAAGTCATTTTTTGCAAGTCCAAGTCAAGTCCCAAGTATTTGAGTGACACTGTAGTCGCAAATCACTGCATAGTTGTAATGGTCTGTTATGACACTTCTGATGTGTAATGGCTTAAACTGGTAAATGAAGTAATACAATTTTTTTTAAGTGCACACACACACACAAATGTTTTCCAGATAAATTTTATATCCGTATTTTTCTCCAAAAAGTATTTTTCTTACAAAACTGACATTTTTCTGGATACAATATTTTCTTCTTTCAGTAGAACATCTGCTATATTTTGTTCTAAAAGATAAAGGAGGGCTGTGAAATACAAAAAATCTAAATCTTTCTAACAATCTGTCACGTTGTGGGGGGGCCCCCTACCGGTCGCCCCCGGTTACAGCGGCAGCGGTCCTGTTTTTGGTCACGTGATGTTCGTCCCTCAGCTGGGCGGGACCCGTGATCCGTCTCACCTGAGGGTCGTTTGTTCGTCTATATATGTCTTGTCTTTGTACCAGTTGACTGCTGGTTATTATTTCCTTCATTTGGAACAATGCACGGGTTTTTGGTTTGCACACTTTCTATTAAACCATCCTCTTTCCCTGAGACTTGGCGTGATCACTTCCTTTTTGAGTTGCTCACCCTGCCCGTCACAGAATAACCAGCCACCTTTCGGAAGCCGCCAGTCTCCTTTGCTTTCTCCTTCGTTCGTGGTCATGTCTCGTGGTAAGTGTTTGTCTACATGCTGTGTGTTTGTCGTGTATTGTCTGAGAGAGTGTTGAGTCTGTCCCCACTCGTCCCGCCGTGTTTAAATGTTTGTGTTTAAACCCGTAAGTCACACGGCGGTGACTAGAGCTGGGGACCGGTAGACTCCGCTCTCGCCCAGCGAAACTACCGGTGCCTCACATTGCGCACGTCCGTTGTCCATTATCGTCTGTATGTGTGTGTGTGTGTATGTACGTTGTAGTGTTTTGTTTTAATAACGACGCGGACGTGAGCGAGTGTGTGAGTGTGCCGTGGTGTGTGTGTTTCGCTGGTGGTGTTCGTGTGTGTATGTAGTCGGGTCCACCGGTGCGTGCCGCACGCTAGACCGCGTTAGACGCGAGGATCTCTCGGTGCCTTTTGCCTCGCTCACCCGATATCCCGTGGTGACGGGGGTGAGCGACTGCGCCCGAGAGACGCGTCGCTGTGGGCGTGATGCGCAAGCCGCTCGCGTATAGCTCTCTCTCTCTCCAAAGATCTGCGGATCCCGTTGGGAGAATGGTGAGAGAGAGAGAGCTGGAGTGGGCGCGTCGCGCACCGCAGAGCGCGCGCATCGGTGGGTCCTGTCCGTTTGTTTGTGTTCTGTCTTTGCGTGTTCGTTTTGTCCTAGAGTGTAGCGTGCTTTGTTTTATGTAATTCCTCTCTTGCACCCCTCTTCACTGTGTGTGGGGAGGGGCCCATTTGAGGTCCCGGGCATCCTGGGTGCGTGTATGTTGTATGTTGTGTCTGTGTTTTTTGTTTTGTTGTTCCCCGGAGGGGCCCCCCCTAAATATGTTTTTGGGGGGGAGCTATGGGGTTCCTGAGCCACGGCATGTGGCTCAGAAGGCACTGCTCCATTGGGAGACCTGTCCTGTTGGGAGGGACCCCTGAGCAGGTAGGAGCCCCTGTACCCCTTTAAGGAGGCAGAGGATGCCTGGGGTGTTAGCGGCAGGGTGTCTCCTCAGGCTAAGAAGGGGTCTCCTCCCCCCTGGGTAAAGGGGGTTTAACAGGCAGGGCAGTGCGCGTTATGTGTTGTGTGTCGTCTGTGTGCGTGTGTGTGTGTGATGTGTTGCAGGTCGCTCCTGGTGGTGGACTGCGGTACTCCCAGACCTAGTGGGGTCTCCAGGAGGAGACCCTCTCCTTCGAGCTCGGGGTGACCAGCGTGTCCCTGTTGCGGATTGCCAGGGCCCTGGTCTCTGGCGCTCCTGGGTTGGGTGGAGGAGTCCACCTTGAGATGAGGGGCCCCGGGAGGGGTTCACTCCCCAGGAGTCTGGGGTGACCCCTAGCGAAAAGGGCAGGGGTCAGCTCCGAGCAAGGAGGTAGGTTCGGGAGGTGTTTGTGGAAGCCGTGGCCGCACCCCAGTGTGGCGGCCTGCACACATCCACACCTGTGACGTGTGTTGGGCCATGTGCTCCCGGTCCGCTCACAGCGGTGGGGCTTAAGCGGCCTAAGGCCGGTTAGGGCGCGAGGGCCCTGTGACGGACCGGGGCGTGGTTATCGTCTTGTTGACGGCCCAGTCGGTCCAGGGTCCCGCCCAGGAGGCGAGCTAACCTATGTGTTTTATGTTTTCAGCTCCAGGACTGCAGGGAACGGGTCCCTGCCTTGTCTGCGTCCTGTGATGAGGAGCTTATGTGTTTTGTGTTTTGTGTTTCAGCTCAGGACGGCAGGGAACGGGTCCCTGTCTTGTCCCCGCCCTCCCGCCCCTTTGTTGTGTTTTGTGTGCTGCCGCTGTAAGCCGCACATCCGGAGGGGAGTGCGGCTTTGGTGGGGGGGGTCTGTCACGTTGTGGGGGTGCCCCCTACCGGTCGCCCCCGGTTACAGCGGCAGCGGTCCTGTTTTTGGTCACGTGATGTTCGTCCCTCAGGTGGGCGGGACCCGTGATCCGTCTCACCTGAGGGTCATTTGTTCGTCTATATATGTCTTGTCTTTGTACCAGTTGACTGCTGGTTATTATTTCCTTCATTTGGAACAATGCACGGGTTTTTGGTTTGCACACTTTCTATTAAACCATCCTCTTTCCCTGAGACTTGGCGTGATCGCTTCCTTTTTGAGTTGCTCACCCTGCCCGTCACACAATCATATTTTTAACTATATATGAAAGGTCTGCATATAAAGAAAATAGCAACCAAATTAGCGATTATAAAATAAACATTTTAAACAGAATTCAAATTTTACAATAATAATGATTCTGACATAAAAAGCCCTGCAGCAACAACTTTTTGTCTCCTAATGAACTGGATGAAACACAATCTATTTGAACTTAAAGGTGTCTTTCAGTGTCCAACACATGGAAAATGTTTATGATCAGGATTAATAGGGTACTTGCACTTAGCCTGGCTCGGTGAGGGCGCATTATGAGGCCTCCATGACTGAACACCCTCTCTACTGGTGCACTGGTAGTTTTTGTACCCAAAACTTACTATGAATGGTGGAACAGAAGCAAGCGTCCTCACCAGCGCCACCATGATCTTGCGGCGCGCGCATTTGTGTCACGTAAAGCGGTTGCGACCGTGCGAGTGAAAAGCATACAGACAGGCAGAGAAGAGATTGTCAAATGAAACACAAAAGAACATTACAAATAAAAGATTGTTCACGAGTCTCAAATCACGAGTCCAAGTCGAATTGCATGTCTTTTGAATGCAAGTCTAAGTCGAGTCTGAAGTCACTGTATATGTGACTTAAGTGCGACTCGAGTCCCCATATCTAGTTGGTTCAGTTCATATGTGCATCTGTTTCCTTAAAGCTAGTCTGGCTAATGTTGTTAGTCGTGTTAATCCCTGAATCCTACCGGTATATTGTCTAGGACAGGGGTGCCCACAATTTTCAGCTTGCGAGCTACTTATAAGATGACCCAGTCAGAAAGATCTACCGGGGTGGCGGCGAACGTAATTTGTTGAGCGGGGGGGGGGGGGGGTGGCGAACGTGATTTGTTGAGTGGATTGCAGATTGGCTACCGTGAATGTCAATCAAAATACAACCGTCAGTGCGATGTGCGATTCATCTACTACTATTTTATGTGACGCGATCTACGCACATTCCTTCGCGATCGACCGACACTTCCTTCGCGATCGACCGGTCGATCGCGATCGACATAATGAGCACCCCTGGTCTAGGAGTTTATCTGTTCGGTTCCTTCCTTTGTTGTTTTGCTAATAGCATAGTCTGTTCTTTGTCCGTGGTGTTTAATTTCTATACATGCCTTCATTCTTGTGTTTCAGCTCTAGGTAATGTCGTTTGAGTTGTTTGTACGTTGTATTTTGTAGTTTGGTTTTCATGTATGTTATACCTTGGTTGTTTGTCCTTCTCTGTTTAGTAAATGTATTCAATCTTAGTTGGTCTCCATAGTCATTGAGTAGTCACTAGGAGTGAGTCTTGAGAATGCCTCGTAGGGCGTGGACCTGTCGCGTGGGGGCGGTGAGCTTAGACGAGGATTCCCGCCATTCTAGAGCTAAACTCAACTCGCTAACGCATTTGCCTCCGCCACCTAGCTGAGAAACGTTACATCAGGGTTGCCAACTCTCACGCATTGAGCGTGAGACACACGCATTTGACCGTCTTCACGCGGTCTCACGCCACACTTCCGATATCTCACGCCGAAAAAAAATCTAGTTTATTTACCTCTGATCCATATCTATGATTCAATGAGTTACTAGTTCGCTCTGGCGCCAACCACTGGCGATCGATAGATTGCGATATAATACTTAATTTGTGTCCATTTTACACCCCGCCCGGTAACAATTTACGTTCTCACTCCAAGTGATCTTGAAAAGTTGGCAACCCTGTTACATAGATATTGCTTTCGCTTTTTAAAATGGTCTAGAGCAGGGGTGCACACAGAGTTGCCAGGTTCGCGGTTTTCACGCCAAATTGGGCTTGTTTGAAAATCCTGCCGCGGGTAAAAAATTCTGGGGTCGCGGGGTGTGGTTTTTTGGGCTACTTTTGAGTTGGGCCACTTTGGGAGTTATAAATCAACACAAAGAATCGATCGCGATATATTTAATTTATCTCCATTTTAAACACTCTCCATTTTAAACAATTTTAAGCGGGATATTTTTGTAGGACCTGGCAACCCTGGGTGCACAACATACGGCCAGGTCCGTTGCAGCCCGCCGGCTGATAAATTATTTGACCTGCCTTCTGGCTTCGTGCCTGAATTTGAACGACAAACCAGAACCAACAGTGTTGTTTTTTGGGCTACTTTTTAGTTGGGCTACTGCAGGAGTAAGTAAACATTAACAATCAATCGCAACATAATACACAATTTGTATCCGTTTTACACTACTCCCCCACCCCCATCCCCCCCCCCCCCCCCCCCCCACGCTAATCAGTTTAAACTCGTGCCCTTCAAGCAGCTTTACATTTATTTTTGGCCCGGCTCCTCCTTCAAGTTGTGCATCCCTGGTCTAGAGTAATCTAGCATACTAATCTCAATAATACAGATCTTTGAATTTGTTCCCACCATGTAATTAGCACAATAAACGATTCTTATATCTGTGCTCATGGTCAAGGTGACTACAACACACTTCACTCACCTGTGTACATGGTTGTCTACACCTCAGTGCCCTTTATATCGAAACAGAAATGAAGAAAAAACACTGTTCACTAGAGACTTAAGGTTAAGTCACTGCTGAAGATGTATTTCCATGTTTGGTTTTGAGTTTTTATATTTGTCTAAGGAAGGTTGACGGTGTGTAAAATACTGTCATCAGATACGCTGGTTACAGATTAATCCCAGTGAAGGAGATCACCAGAGATCACCAGTGAATACTCCAGTTTGAATGGTCAATAAGGAAGTCATATAACGTTGTTAATATTATACATGGTGGACCAGTAGTGTATAACGCTGTGTATAATGACAATAAAGGCTTTCTATTCTATTCTAGACAAGGTACAGGGTCCATCTGTTAGTATCTGCAGTTCTCTCGTTCGCCACCAGAGGTCCACCTCTCCAGAGTTCTAGGGTTGCCATGGTTTTCTACATCAGCTGTTCCTCATCACTCATGAACCATTCCCTTCCTGGTTCATACCTACTTTGTGAAGTACTGGCTGCATCTCAATTCAGGGGCTGCAGCCTACGTAGACCGCGTAGACCGCAGCACACGGTGGCCATACACTTCGAAGGCCGGGTAGGCTGCATCTCACGGCTGTTAAATGAGACAGTCTATGTGTCGGACGTGTACGTTGATGGCTAGTCGCCCACCCACGGACCATGTGCTCCGGTCAGAGAACAGCTGCAACTTCAGGTGATAACTTATTGAAAGGTTTATTTATTTCCAGGCATTACAGCGTGTGCGTGTGTGTGTGTGTGTGTGTGTGTGTGTGTGTGTGTGGTCTCTGCAAATTGAACATGTGCAGAAAAGGAGGAATTAGGAACTGTATAAACCAAATTCTACAATATACTAAATTATGCAGAATATACAGTAGTAATATCAAAATACACATTAAGTTACATTAACAATATATACATACTGACATAATTGCACTGAAATAACATTAATGTGTTCACGGAAACCAAATTACTGCAAATGGCAGAAGCGGGATTCACTGCCGTAAAGTCTAGAAAGACGACCGTTCACGTGAACAACTCGTGGCGCAATAGACATGGCAGCGTAACATTTGGGAGCTAAATAATGTTTCAAAATAACCCTAGAACAGTGGAAATAACACCGCAGATCGAAAATACTGCTAATACAATCCCAAACCCACCTATTTATGTGTCTTTAAACCAAGGGATGAGCATTTAGCAAAGCATTTAGAAACGAGAATTTCCCGTTGAAATGTAGCTCGCGGTAAAATGAGCTTGCGGTAAAACCAAAGTTACACTGTTATGCTGTTTAGTCCGGTAACCAACACGAGCGGATGAAATACGACATAATTTCAAGTAGAAATGACGTACTTACATTATCATCAACCCACACGTGCACACAAAGAACATTCAATTTCAACAACGCGCTGGAGCAATACAGCAAGTGTCCGCTAGCAAAGCACACTGAAAGTTAGTCATGAAAGTACGCAAATGCGTGGTGCGTCACAGCTGACGTCACAACGCTGACTCCAGCAGGGAGTTTTCCACAGCCGCCCCCGGATTCGTAGAGCGAATACGTAGAAAAGGAAAGGCTCTGCTGGATTAGCATGCGCTGGGTTTACTATCGTCCGGCATCTCCGGCAGCTCGACCAGCTTGGCGACAGGACGGGTGTAGAGATTGCCCTTGATGTCCACCTCTGCAGCATGGACTTTACCGTCATCACTGAGGATGATACGGGTGATGCGCCCAATGGGCCACAGTGCTCTCGGGAGCTGTGGGTCGAGTACCGGTGCCTACTGCTAAGTCTGGTGTAACAGTTCTCCACTTCTGGCGGGGCTGTAGACTAGGCAGATACTTGCGGATGAACTGACCCCAGAAGTGGTCGGCAAGCACCTGGCTGTGTCGCCATCTGCGTCGTCCCAGCAGGTCACTGGAGCCGTAGACTGCCTGGGGCAGTGAAGCATCTCGCCGCCCCATGAGGAGAAGATTAGGGGTGATCGGGTCAAGATCGGCCAAGTCAGAGGATGCGTAGCCGAGGGGCTTAGAATTAAGGATTCCCTCGATTTCTATGAGCACAGTCATTAGGACTTCCTCTGGGAGGACTTGGTCCTTCAGGACAGTCTGGAGGGAGGCCTTCACTGATCTAATCTCCCTCTCCCACGCTCCCCCAAAATGTGGAGCGAGAGGGGGGTTGAATCTGAACAGGATGCAATGTTTGGCCAACTGTTCCTTGAGCGATGGCTCAAGTGCTTCAAACGCTTGCTGGAGCTCCTTCTCGCCACTACGGAAATTGGTGCCTCTGTCGCAGAGTATCTCATAGGGCTTGCCCCTGCGCGCTATGAAGCGGCGGAGGGCAAGGAGAAAGGAGTCCGTGTCCATACTTGGCATCAGGTTGAGATGGACACAGCGGGATGTGAGACATTTTAAAATGATACCCCAACGTTTCTCTTGCCGCCGTCCTATCTTGACAATGTACGGGCCGAAGCAATCCACTCCGGTGGACCAGAATGGAGGCTTATTGAGTCGGAGGCGCGCCGCAGGTAGGTCAGCCATCTTGGGCGTCGTAGGCTTGCTTCGCCATCTGCGACACTCGACGCAGTGTCGCTGGTGCTTCCTGATGGCTTGACGACCTCTAAGGATCCAGTACGCTCTCCTGATTTCTGCGAAAACTCTCTCCGGACCGGCATGTAGGAGACGGTTGTCGTAGTCCTTCACCAGGAGTTGCGTGATGGGGTGGTCTGGTGCAAGGACAATTGGGTGAATTGAGTCTTTGGGTAGATCGACAGCTTTACGGAGGCGTCCTCCCACTCTGATGAGACCAAGAGTACAATCGTACTCCGGTGAGAGTGATATGAGGCGGCTACTCGGTCGGATAGGGCAGTCATGTTGCAGGGCGCCGAGTTCCTCAGGGAAGCTGTCAGCTTGCGCTCGCTTCAGGAGAGTTACTTCTGTGTCTATGCGAGCTGGAGCGGACATGGAGGTCGCTGCCGCCCCGTGTTGGGACTGGTAAGTGGCGTCTACCAGTTCAGACCAACTATTGTACTGTAGTGGATCGGGACAGGTTTCGGAGACTGCAAGCTGTCCGCAGAACGTGTATTTCCTGAGCTCTACTGTATCCCCCACTCTCTCCGCTAAATTCTCCGGCCAATGGCTAGGGGGTTCATACAGGAAAGCAGGTCCACTGTTCCAGCGGCTGGGTTGAGCTAGTTGATGAAGTGACTTCCCCCGAGTGATGTCATCCGCAGGGTTCTGGGCAGAGGGAACGTACCTCCAGTCACTGATATCGGTGTGTTCTTGGATTTCAGCTATGCGAGTTCCGACGAACACCTTGTACTGAGCCGAGTCAGACCGGATCCAACTAAGCACCGTGGTGGAGTCTGACCACATGATTGTGTACCTCAGGGTTAGGGTGAGCTCAGAGTGTAGCAGTTTGGCAAGTTGAGCTCCGGTCAGCGCAGCACTGAGCTCGAGACGGGGCATGGAGAGCTGCTTCCTTGGTGCAACCCGGGATCGGGCCATGACGAATGCCACATGTGGGTGTCCTTCTGCGTCTTCCATACGAAGGTAGGCAACGGATCCGTATGCCTTCTCGGAGGCGTCGCAGAACACATGAAGGTCGGAAGCGTCAGCGCTCATGTTGACAGGGCTCGTCCCACTGTTGTTCGTGCCTCCATAGGGCTTGGATCAGGATCTTGGCACGAGTGGTATAGGGGATAATATACCCTACTGGATCGTACTGAGATGCCAGAATTCGATACACGTTCCTCAGCGTGGGCTCAGAAGATACTGGTTGGCGGTACTTGTAGCCAAGCGTGTCCGTGGGACAGTGCCACCGTAGGCCTAGGGTGAATTCCTGAGGATCCGCTCTCTCGGCAGTTAGCCACAGTTCACTGCCTTCGGACCTTGCCTCTGATGGGAGATGAGCGATGACCTCTGGTCGATTGCTCGCCCACTGCCTCATGTCGAATCCACCAGCCGCGAGCAAGACTCTCATATCGTCAATCAGCCGTCTGGCCTGTGGTGGAGTGCGGAGAGACTGAAGGCAATTGTCTACGTAGAAGGCATTGTTGACCGAGTTCAAGACCTCTTCGTAGCTGGCACTGTTGGTCTTGACGTGCTGTTGCAATGCGTATATGGCACAGCACGGGCTGCAGGTAGTACCGAAGGGCAGAACACGCCATTCATAGATGTCTGGGCTGCGTTCCTTCTCCATGTCACGCCACAGGAAACGGAGGAGTGGTTGGTCTTCAGGGAGTAACCGGATCTGGTGGAACATCCCTCGGATGTCCCCACTGATGGCCACTGGATACTCTCTGAACCGAAGGAGCACGCCGAGCAGTGACGCTCCTAGGTTGGGTCCAGGGAGTAGGATGTCATTGAGGGCGGTCTGCTGGTACTTGAACGAACAATTGAACACCACCCTGGCCTTCCCATTGTGATGAACAATGTGGTGTGGAATGTACCAGGACTCCTCTGACTGGCTTGCTTCGTCACTGCTGATCTTGATAACATATCCAGCTCTCTCCAGCTTATGGATCTCCTCGTTGTAGACCTTAGCCAGATCTGGGTTGCTGGTTAAGCGTCGCTCAGTAGCACGTAGCAATGGCATCACCGCCGATGGAGGTGCGTGTAGTTTGGGAGCTACCAGCTTGCGGAGTAGAGGTGTGGCGTAGCGGGCTATGCCATTTACCGTGATGCGGACAGTTCGCTGGTCAAGTGTATTGACAGCTAGCTGATCTTGCTTGGAGCGTGTCGCCTCCTTCTCAGACCGGAACGGCAAGGTATCAACTTGCCAGAGCATCTCAACATGCCTGAGTAGGTCTCGATTAGGAGAGTGGAACGCTGCATGGAGACATGACGTCTCCTTGGAGGGGGTTTGTAGGAATTTGGTAGGTCCCTGTATGGTCCATCCCAGTAGGGTACACACCGCGACTGGACCGCCTTGAGGTCCACTCAGTACTGGACGTACAGGAGTGATCAGGTGTGGGTGATCGGAACCGATGAGGAGTGAAGGCTGGACTACGCTAAAGCCTCGCACTGGAACACCACGGAGGTAGTCAAACCTCTTCTTGAGCCTCTCTGCAGGGCAGGACTGCTCTGCAAGACTGAGCTCTTCTGCAGTGAAGGCATGATTGATGGCGTATTTCACCCGAGTGTCGTTCGGATTGCATACCTCAAATGACACTGATGCTCCATTAAGCTTCACCACATCTTGTCTGATGGTGCGGAGTGACAAAACTTCATCCTCCCTTTGCAGACCAAGATGCCTGGCAGCGGCAGGAAGAAGAATGGTTCTTTCAGACCCATCATCTAGTACGGCGTAAGTATCCAGTGTCTTGTCACCGCTGTGCAGCTGAATAGGAATAACCTTTACCATGACGCGCCCGGAGTGACTGGACTGGCTTACATACACCATGCTGGAGGATGCAATACTCGTGAAGGGGGTCTGGCAGGCTTTGGTTGCTACTTCGTGCAGGACAAGAAGGTGTTGCTCGTTGCAGGTGGAGCATGGCTTCTTCAAGGTGCAGCTCTCCGGCTTATGTCCACGCCCACATCGCCAGCATTTACCCTTCTCCTTGATCCAAGCTCCTTTCAAAGTCAAAGTCAAAGTCAAAGTCAAAGCGCTCCCGCTTCTTGGAGGCTTGACCGGGGTTGGAACTGACTGTAGAGGTGACAGAACTTTGTGGTGACTCCGAGCTTTCAGGTTGGTTAGTCACGTAGATAGTGGCAGACTTAGACTGCTGGGGCTTGGTAGTCTTGTTCTTGCATTCGGGCTGCGTGACTTCAGGTTTGGAGGCTTCAGTAGCACGTCTTGCCACCTGTATAGCTTGAGCCTTGCGTTCAAGCCAATGTGCAAAATCTGGAAGCGTGTATGTCTGATCACTGCCACTGCAGATGATCCCCTTGGATATGCAGTGCTCAGCAAACCGGTCTCTGTACGTGGCGGGTAGCTTACTCAGCAGTGTGTCCACGTGAGAGCCACATCTCAGCTCAGCTCGAGAGGGACCATCAATAGTGCTCAGCAGTCCCACTAAAGTGCTAACAGCAGATGAGAAGTCCTCTAAAGCCTGTGCGTCACCAGGCCTGATAGGGGGAGAGTTCAGGATAGCTTTCAGCTCTCCTTGGACAAGCTGGCGCGGTTGACCATAGCGCTGTTCGAGGGCATGCATGGCGCTACTATATGGTGTTGGATCGTTCACATACCTCTTGGCCACCTGATAGGCGTTGGGCAGTTTGAGAAGGTCAAGAAGTATTTGGTACTTGTAGTCCTCGGTTAAGTGTTTGTGTGGACTTAACACACTGTCTAGACCTTTCTTCATCATGATAAAGTCACTCTCCTTGCCAGTGCTGAACGGGATAAGCTTGGGCTTTGGAATGCCGTAGGAAGAAGCAATGGCCATTTCCAGGATGCCTGGAGCTGTTGGGCCCCGTGATGGGACAGGTTGCCCGTAGGGTGCTGGTGGTGGCATACGAAACATGCGAGTAGCTGGCGGGAGTGTTGTATAATAAGGGCAGTACCCTCCGGATGGGTAAACTTCAGGAGGATAGGCAGGGTACTGAGGGCACGACTGATATTGTGTTGATGGAGGAAGTGAATGCTGAGTAGGCCGAGGAATAGGATCGTGCGGTGGGACAGGAAGTGGATGGTTTACTGACTGTGCTGGCAGAGCCTGAGGCGTAATGGGCTGTGATGCAGGCCATGGTGGACATCCATCCTGTCGATGTGGGGTATGAAGTGCAGAGTTGAAGTGGGAGATCCATCCATCCTCCATGGGCACTTGTGCCGAGGCCTGGTGGACTGGCTGGGTGAGCATGGCTTGGTCTTGTGCACGTGGCTCTCCAGTCTGAGGCAGAAAGTCGGGCTGTTGTGACGGGGAACCACCCTGTGACACTGGCTGCTGAAGGGGTTCTTCCCTGTCTGCGGTAGTGTAGCGGGCGGGGGTGTGCACTGGTATTGACCGATGGCTGCCAGCAGGGCTGTCTAGGGTTAGCCTTGGCAAACTAGTGTACTGTGGAGGATAATGATGGTAACATGGAGGATAGGAGGGCTGATACGTTGGAGCACTTTGTGAATAGGGCAGGTGTTTGGCGCTGTCCATCACAAGCCGCAACTCCTGTAACTGTTTGGTAAGGTCGTTGCAGCGGGCTTCAATACGATGCAATTGCTCCTCTTTATCTGTCCTCTGCAAAGTTGGAACAGGCGTGATGAAGTCGGCAGGCACTAGCTGGTTAGTAGATTGACTCTCTGTAGCCTGATGAAGGTGTCGCTCAAAGGGAGGCAGCTGTTTGGCTGGGAAACCAAGTTCGTAGTCCCCAAGATGCCGTGGGAGCTGTCTCACTCTCTGGGGACGGGCTTGGACATCGTCCTCTCTGTCATCACCTTGGAAGGTCGCCATAGTGCCGTGGGCGGAGCTATCCGGCTCGAAGGACCACTTGTGTCGGACGTGTACGTTGATGGCTAGTCGCCCACCCACGGACCATGTGCTCCGGTCAGAGAACAGCTGCAACTTCAGGTGATAACTTATTGAAAGGTTTATTTATTTCCAGGCATTACAGCGTGTGCGTGTGTGTGTGTGTGTGTGTGGTCTCTGCAAATTGAGCATGTGCAGAAAAGGAGGAATTAGGAACTGTATAAACCAAATTCTACAATATACTAAATTATGCAGAATATACAGTAGTAATATCAAAATACACATTAAGTTACATTAACAATATATACATACTGACATAATTGCACTGAAATAACATTAATGTGTTCACGGAAACCAAATTACTGCAAATGGCAGAAGCGGGATTCACTGCCGTAAAGTCTAGAAAGACGACCGTTCACGTGAACAACTCGTGGCGCAATAGACATGGCAGCGTAACATTTGGGAGCTAAATAATGTTTCAAAATAACCCTAGAACAGTGGAAATAACACCGCAGATCGAAAATACTGCTAATACAATCCCAAACCCACCTATTTATGTGTCTTTAAACCAAGGGATGAGCATTTAGCAAAGCATTTAGAAACGAGAATTTCCCGTTGAAATGTAGCTCGCGGTAAAATGAGCTTGCGGTAAAACCAAAGTTACACTGTTATGCTGTTTAGTCCGGTAACCAACACGAGCGGATGAAATACGACATAATTTCAAGTAGAAATGACGTACTTACATTATCATCAACGCACACGTGCACACAAAGAACATTCAATTTCAACAACGCGCTGGAGCAACACAGCAAGTGTCCGCTAGCAAAGCACACTGAAAGTTAGTCATGAAAGTACGCAAATGCGTGGTGCGTCACAGCTGACGTCACAACGCTGACTCCAGCAGGGAGTTTTCCACAGTCTAGTCTTCGCAAGACGTATGTTTGCGTGACCACGCTCTGCCCCGTTACATACGTTACATACGTGTTAGTGCGCTGTCCGACAAATATCACATCACCTACAAATGCCTAAAAGAAAATGCGTTGAACATGTATTCACATGATTGGCGGGAAGTATAACTTCATAACAAAATTCAGTGTATTTTTATAAACGTTACTCTTTAGTAAATACTCAAAGCACAGGTTTACCTGCAATATCATTAATAACTGGCATGTTATTTAGCATCTCATTGCAGTATAAATGTCCATATTTAAAAAATACCGACATTTAAAACGAATTCTTCGGCCCGTACACTAGACTCCGCCTGTTTATTGTTCATAGAGCAATGAATCCTGGGATATCGTGGGACGTGAAGGATACTCAGATGCGTCCTTCGTTTTCAGGGTTTTGAAGGCTACATTCGTCGGCCGCATAAGCAGGAGCCCACGAATTGGGACAGCCTCGTCGCGGCGCAGTGACGTAACCGGCCTACAAATGCGCACTTCGTGGGCTGCAGCCCCTGAATTGAGATACACCTATTGGCTGTGTTTGAAATAGCCTACTACATAGGCTACTGGATACTGCACTCAGTATATACTGGATACTGCATACTGGTCAGTTTTCCATGCAGTACAGTTTCCAGTATGCGACAAAAGTAAAGCACACTATGGGGTCACGTGAACGTAGCGTTGCATGATGGGATGCAGTACACCACGAAGATAGCTCTGTTCGCGTACTGGAATATTTTATGGAAGTAGTAAGTCACCTGGGGATGTTTCGCATACTGGAAAAATTAATCTCTGGTGAGATTAATTAATTAATCAAAAAGTCACAAAACATCAATGAGTTTGTAGTTTCCTCTTCAGGTGTGTTTCTGTGGCCTTTTCCTCAACTGTATTACTCCTACATCCCTCTATATCCTCCCTCTAGGGTCAGGGTTAGCCCCGCCCTTTAGCCCCGTCCACCTGTAGTACATCTACATCCCTCTAGGGTCAGGGTTAGCCCCGCCATAAATGGTTATTTATAGGGACTGGTAAAAACTAGGCCTATCAAATGCCTGCTGAAAACTGATTGGCTACTGCTAGGTCTGTCAAATGCATACTGAAAGCTGATTTGTCCAGTTTGCAAATTTGGCAATTTTGTCCAGTGATCAGGTCACCTTTAGAAAATCTCAAATTCAGCAAAGGGGCAGAGTGAAATGACTAACCCAACTACCCCACTTACCCCACTGCTCTGGGGTTCTAAGTGTTCCCTGCCCCAGAAAAGCTGATCCAGCTCATGACGGGTGTGATAATGATCTGATGATGGAACGGGTGCACCAGAGTCAGAATGGCAGCAGCTCCCAGGACAGACTGACCCTCACTTAACATCCTGTATATGAGCTGAGAACTCACAGTACACTGACTAAGTCATGTGCCATCCAGTCCAAATCTCCCTGTGACATTTCCATGTTTAAAGGTCATAACTGCATAGGTGCATGACAAGACTGCTGAATCTAAAGGAGAGGTTGTTTCACTGTGCAAGCATCTCGTCAAGACACAGTTTTTATTATATTCAAAATAATATTTTGGTTAAAATAGATTTTTTACTCAGGATAAAATCAGACTCTCACACAGGCACGGAACTTTAGACAAAGACGAGCACAAGACACTGCGCGAATGCACATTAAATAGGTGATCAAAACGTACCCTCGTGATCTCGAGACAAGGCACAGGTGAGACTACGAACACGCTCACGGACTACCCACACCCACGGAAGTACATACATGGACATAACGACATGGACATAACGACACGCAGACAACGTAGCGGCATGCCCACAGGGAAGGGTCCGGAGCCGTCACCGTAACAGATGTAGTCAAAATGAACTACTGTTTCTGCTGGATATGAGACATGAGACACATGACAAATAAACACTAATATAATACCTGTAACAAAGTAAGTGCAGAATGTTCATTTAGAAAATAATTATAAATAGTCATTTAAACCAGTTTAAAACCTTTAAATCAATACTTGAACTAAACGACTGCAGTGAACTGAAGAGACACCGCCATCTACAGTTGAGAGTGGGTATCACGTGGTACTGATAAAACACTGGATGAAAGTATGTTAAAAAGTATGTTAAAAATAAAATATAACCTATTTATGAGTATATCTGGGTTCCATTGCAAATATTTTGACAATTATAATTAGATCAAAAATATTTAGTCTAAATAAATGTGAACAAGTTTTTTTCTGTCACACTAAAATCCTGTGTTCATGACATGAGTGTTTAAAAAATCTATAACAGAGTAGCAGAAAATGGTTTAATGAGTTGAAGCTGTAAACATTTTACACGAGAATGATAGAAAGAGAGATTGGGACAGAGAGAAGGGGACAAACTGGGATAGAGAACTTATTTGAAACATTTAATGTGTCCTATTTATTCTCAGTAGAGAGTCTTAGAAAACTGTAAGAAACTTGGTACACATCACATTACTTTCTTTGAAAACACACAGGGTACGAATCCTTAGTTCCAGGACTGACTGCAGCAAAATATTTATGATTATTTGTATTATTCATTGTGTAAGTGTATAGATGAGTCTCTTTGTCTACATTATAGAAGGACAGAGTGTGATCTTTGAGGTCTAAGAGCAGCCCAAGAGTGGCACAGTGCTCTTGATTAGATATCAGAGTGTTACGGTCAGTATTGGCGTAAATGCCGTAATGCTCCTCATAACAGAGAGCTCTGAGCACGTCTTCTGAGGTCGGCTTTTGAGTCACGCCCACACACCATGATCTTTTACAGTTTCCTTGTTGGTCCAGTACTACTTCCCAGTACTGATGTCTTGAGGAGAGCTCTTCTTTACTCAGTACATTAGGAAAAGGTTTTGATAGCGACTCTAGGGTCAGATGTCCACAGTAAATGGCCATCCTGTCCCCCGTCACATGCAGAGGATTCTGAACACCGTCTGGATCGAAAGTGAGATTCACTGTGAAAAGAAGATGCATCAATATCATGAAAAGGCTGTAATGAGATATGAAATATTTGAAAGCTCAGAGTGAGATTGTTTACCTTTAGATTTTTTAAACTTTTTCCACTTCCGTATTTTTTCTTCATCAGACACTGAAGGTGCAGATGACTGTGAACTCTGACCTGTATGTTTAGGACATAAATATCTGATCTATGTAGACATGCCAGCTATAATGGAGCGATGTTTCTATCCTTGTTTTAAGCTCTAGGCTAATAATAAAAACCTTTTCCACTAGTCCTGAATAATGAAGACACCAGCTTACCAGAGACCAGTGTATTCTCTGTGGTCTTCTCTGTGGTCTTCTCTAGAACATAGACAATGTTAGACCAATGAAATTGTCCATATTACATGAGGCATTTCTTAAACTTTATTATTTCAAATTTTTAAATCAAGCATTGTTCTCTTGGACGTGTGAACTGAAAAGATAATTCACAGTGACTTCATTACCTTTACCACATCCCACAGAGTCCAGATCTCCCTGTGACTTACTAGTCATGTCTGTCACAAAATACAAACACTTCCTGCATTATCCACAGGGAAGTGACTGGTGTGGTTTACTGTTCTGACCATGTTGTTGTGGGCTTGTTTCACTGTAGTGTAGACCACACACAAATAAACATCTACATTATCATGAAGACAACTAACATAGTCACTGGAACACTGGAACAGCAACGGTGATCTTGTCATCATTATCATCATCATCATCATCATCATCATCATCATCATCATCATCATCAACAACAACAACTACAACAACAATGATCGTAATAATAGTGGAGTAACTATATTATACCATAACTATTTCAGCCCTGTTTCATGTCACAAGTACATGATATTGTCTGTAATATTGTCTGTGCAAACTAGTGTCAACAGGTAGATGTCATCATCAGACACACTAGAAAGTGATCAAACGTGAGATTCACTGTGAGAAAAAAAGATCACTAGCCTGAAAAAGCTGTAATGAGATATTTGAAAGAGTGAGATTGTTTACCTTTAGATTTTTTAAACTTTTTTGACTTGGGTTTTTTTTCTTCATCAGAAACTGGAGGTGCAGATGACTGTGAACTTTGACCTGTATGTTTAGGACCTTATCAGACACGGTTCTCTTTCAGACATGCTAGCTGTAATGGAGCGAGGTTTCTATCCTTGTTTTAAGTTCTAGGCTAATAATAAAAACCTCTCCTACTAGCTGTGAATTATGAAGAGACCAGCTTACCAGAGACCAGCGTCCTCTCGGTGGTCATCTCTGTGGTCTTCTCTGGAGCAAAGACAATGTTAGACCAATGAAAGTCTCCAAATTGCATGAGGCATTTCTCAAACTATTTATTTCATTTTTTTTTTATCAAGCATTGTTTTCTTGTTCTCTTGGATATGTAAATTGAAATGAGAATTCACAGTTAACACATCCTACAGAGTCCAGATCTCCCTGTGACTTACTGGTCATGTCTGTCACAAAATACAAACACTTCCTGCATTATCCACAGGGATATGACTGGTGTGGTTTACTGTTCTGACCATGTTATTGTGTGCTTTTTTCAATGTAGAGTAGACCACACACAAATAAACATCTACATTATCATGAAGGCAACTAACATAGTTACTTTGGTCATTGTTCATTACTAAGCATTTGCATTGCAAATTGAAGTTGGAAAGTGGAGATATGTGCTTCTTAGTGCTGTCATGTCAATTTGAAATGCTGCAAGTGAAAGGTTACCTGTAAGGGGGAGTGTTTCTTCTGGGATGGATTCATTGGAATTGGCTGTATGACAATAAAAGTAAATAAATGTCCCTGTGTGTCCCTGTAACATGTGGACCAACATTTCTGACTGATTATTTCATCTGGAATGAGGGAGGTGATTAATACACTTCCTGAGACACAGAGGGGTTTCATGTCCATGATATTGTCTGTACAAACCAGTATCAACAGGTAGGGCATAAGTGATCCATTTACCTGCCATTTTAGCGTTCTTCCGAGAAGAGCAGTGTGGTAGTAAATCTGTTTAAAGAAAAATGAAATTGATGTTGTCATTGTTGCAATGGTGCGTTGAAGCTTGTGTCCAACACTTCGATAGGAGTGATTCTCTGAGGTTTTTAGTACCTTGTCTTACTAAAACCAGAAGAACCACCAGTGTAATGATGACAATTAATGAAAGAGTCAGAGATGAGATGAAGGCCTCCCTCCAGAACCCTACACACACATTAGCATGGATCACATGGGAGAAAAACTTCAAAACGTACTACAGTCCCTGACATAAGTTCTGTCGCTTATCCATGTTGTGGAAACAAAAGTTTATAACCTGACTTTAAATTCATCGATTGGTTTTAGAAATGACTCATATGAAATCTGAAATCCTGCCAAATGAGATTTAATTTACGAAAATAAATTTGCTTCACTGCAGAATTATTGATCATTTAATGAACACAGAAAGGTCAGATTTTGTTGCCTTGTCATATAATGCACCCAATCCTAGTTTACAGCCTCACCTGTGCTCACTAATTGATTGGTTAATTAGTGGGTGTGTATAAAAAGAACTCCAGCACCCCAGACCTTCACTTGCACTGCAACTTGACCTCTGACAACATGCCAAAAATCCATCCTGCGACCAAAGCCATGATTATCAAGACACTGAAGACCAAATCCACTGCAGAGGTGGCTGGTACCTTTAATGTGTCTCAGCGTCAAGTACAAAGAATTTAAAAAATGATTTGAAGAGACTGGAGATGTTTTTGACAAGCCCAGGTCCGGCAGACCCCACAAGACAATTGCTCGGGAGGAACGTTTGTTGGTTAGAAAATCCAATGCCAGTCCCTCTTCCACTGCAGCAGAGCTCCACCAGGCCTGGTCACCTCAAGTCCCTGTGTCAAGAAGAACAGTTTGTAGGATTCTGTCTTGAAATGGCCTCCATGGTCGAATCAGTGCCCAGAAGCCAGCACTAAACAAATGGCAGGTAAAAAACCAGGCCCACAGCCTGCTAAATGGATGGATGCTGGAAAAGTGGCAGAAGATGGATTTCTCAGATGAATCTTCAGTATGGATCCAAGATTCACCCAGAAAACAGTCAAGTTCAGTGGTGGAAAGATCATTGTCTGGGGTTACATTCAGTATGGGGGTGTGCGAAACATTTGCAAAGTGGAAGGCAATATCAATAGCCTAAAATATCAAGAAGTATTAGCTACATATTACATTCCCAATCATAAAAGGGGTCAAATTTTGCAGCAGGATGGTGCTCCATCTTATACATCCATCTCTACATCAAAGTTCCTCAAGGCGAAGAAGATCAAGGTGCTCCAGGACTGGCCAGCCCAGTCACCAGACATGAACATCACTGAGCATGTTTGGGGTAGGATGAAAGAGGAAGCTTGGAAGACAAAACCAAAGAATTTTGATGAACTCTGGAAGGCATGTAAGACTGCATTCTTTGCTATTCCAATGAATCATTGTCGAACCTCATGGATGTGGTCCTTCAAGCTCGTGGAAGTCACAAAAAATATTATATATGGCTCTAATAGCACCACAACGTCATTCACCAGTGTTATGAAGCATATATTTGTATATGAAGTGAATTATTTGTTTGGTTTTCACCTTAATTTCTGTGGGCGACAAAACTTTTGTCTTGCCAAAATCTGACCTTTCTGTGATCAATATTTCTGCAGTGAAGCAAATTTATTTTCATAAATTAAATCTCATTTGGGAGGGTTTCAGCGTTCATATGAGTCATTTCTAAAACCAATCTGTAACGAAGCACGCAGGGCGACGGACGAGGCACGAGTCCAGCAGTTTGGACAAACTTTACTCTATTTAAACACAAAATAGCGCAGACAGCGCACGTATAACACTTAAACATTAAGTGTGGCGAGACTCAAACAAAGACGAGCACGGGACACTGCGCGAATGCACATTAAATAGACAGCCCACATAATCCCCGAGTGATCACGAGACGAGCCACGGGTGAGACTGATGAACACGCTCGGACACAACCACACTCACAAAGATCCACAGACGCAGACATCTAGATGTAGACGACATAAAAACACGCCCAAAGGGGAGGGGTCAGGGGCTGTACCGTGACAGAGCCCCCCACCAAGGGCACTACCCGTCCTGGGGTGCCAACAGAACTTGGCACCCCCAAATTTTGTGTAAGAAGTCATACAATTCTAAAATGTATGTTGAATGTTCAGGTCAGTTCATCACCAGGCCACATGACATAGCTAATTATTTTAATATTTTTTTAATTAACAAGGTTGGTAGCCTAAGATCATGCATGCAGGTTGATGTTTATTTTACACCTAATATTGTTAACAGCATTATGAGAGAGAAAACTTGTTGTTTTTCATTTGATGAAGTTACTCAAAATACAGTTGAAGAGTTGTTGGCCTCAGTTTCTGAAGGTACAGTTCCTGGCACAGACAACCTAGATGGATTTCTTTTAAAACTTGTTGCAAGGTCACTTTCCAAACCAGTTTGTCACATTTTTAATAGATGTTTGCTAGGTGGGGCCTTTCCAAAAATATGGAAGGAGTCTAAAATTATACCACTTCAAAAAAATGGAAAAGAACGTTTTATTGGTTCTAATTGTAGACCTATTAGTATGCTCCCTGTTCTTAGTAAGTTAATGGAGAAGGTAGTTTTTAGACAGATTTTAGCTTATTTTAGTAGAAATGGACTGTTTACAACTACACAGCATGCATATAGACCGGGGCACTCTACCAGCACTGCATTAGTACACATGACTGATCAATGGTTAACATGCATTGATGACAGGAAATTAGTTGGGGCTGTGCTCTTGGATTTAACTGCGGCCTTTGATGCAATTGATCACAGTATCCTTATTGCTAAGCTTAAATGTTATGGTTTTTCATCTTTAGCTTTGAGGTGGATGCATAGTTATCTTTCGGAGAGAACTCAGCGTGTATTCTTTAATGGTAGTTTTTCAGATAGTAAAAAAGTAATTTGTGTTCCGCAGGGGAGCTGTTTGGGTCCACTTTTATTTTCCATATTTTTAAATGATCTACCCAGAGCCGGCCCTGACCAATGTGGTGCCCTAGGCGAGATTTTGGTTGGTGCCCCCTGTATCATCAATCATCGGGTTGATTGTGTCACTATTAAAGAAACAAATAAAAAGCAAATGACTTAAATATTACCATATAACAAGCAATAAATATAAAGGTGTTGCACAAAAAATATTTTAAAACTATTTTACATAACGTAGTGCAGAGAACAACTTTTAAATATTAATAATAAATTAAAAAAATAAATTAAAAACAACAACTACCACCAGTGCAAATCAGGGCAATTTGCCTACTGCAACATTATTATTTCAAAAGTGCATCTGCAATGAACAGAGGTGCATATGTGTGTTTTAATATATATTTATTTTAAAAACTTGCTGATCTAAGCTAATAATAGCACCTACTAGGATTGGGCAGTATGATGACAGTGGCGGTTTTCACTAAGATCATACAGAGGGGAAAAGCCACAATGACGATTGAGTGTTAGTTGTGAGTCAAGCGAGCTGGTTTCAAAGAAAAACACCAACAGCTACAGATTGGCAACATTTTGGATTTGTTTCAAATAAAAATGAGAGACCATTGGAGCACGCCCCCACGATTCTAATTTGATAATATGACTGGTTGATAAAACTGCCAATCTATAATAAAAGCTCTCAATGTAAAAGGGCCTTTCTCTTTTTTACCTAGAAACAACGGTGTGAAATATTCTGATTGGTTGATTTTTTATTTCACCGCTGAGGTTTTTTTCAAGCACAAGTATGAAAAGTGGATTTGAAAGCCGATTTATAGGAAAAATACAAATTATTGGTGAAGCGTTATTAACATATATTACATATAATAGATAAAGCATCCTTTTAAAGATCAATTAACCTTTAGAGAAGGCGTTGAAGTCCCTGACGCCAATGGTATAGTGTTAATTCACTACATATTATCATTATATTACCTGTTTTTTTGCCACCTTTCTTCCTCCACTTTTCTCCTTTTACTACCCTGGGCACCAGAGGACTTCTGCCTTGTTGACGTCTTTACGGGGAGATGTCACTCACTCTGTGGTGTCTTTTTTCCCCACAGAGAAACAGTAACGAGGTGCGCAGAGCACGCGGGGGAGGGCGGGTTGGCGCGCGGGTGATAGGTGTCGTGTGTTGTTATTATAAGAATTATTAATTTGACTAATATTATTAAACAATGAAGTTGTGATTATGTGGACTTTGCTTGTTTTCACATTTATGAATTGTTCATTTGTAAATTAATAAATAGATAACGTATTCACGCGAGCGCCCCCCTGGACAGCCGGCGCCCCTAGCATTTGCCTATATCGCCTAATGGAAGGGCCGGCCCTGGATCTACCTTATGCTGCCAATAATTCTGAAGTAGTCATGTATGCTGATGATGTAACTTTGTTCTATGCGTCACCAACTTTGGCGGAGTTGAGAGACAATTTAAATGTTAAATTTGAAAATATCTTTTATATTTAAATTTTTTTATTTAAAAATACCAATATTTTGGTATCAGGAGCGCACTTGCCAAATCTAATGAACTTAATTTGTATATAGATGGGTTGACAATTGAGCAGGTTATTAAAACTAAATGTAACAGGGCTTGCGCCACGGAGCGAGGAAACGGACACAAATGCTGAGATGAGCGAGATTTAATGCCGGGAATACCAAACTCAGTCGTACAAACAAGCAGGGGTCATAGCAGGCAGGCAATCCGAACAAGAAACACGAACTGACATAATAACACAAGAACAGGGAGGACTTACAGACCAGGGATAAAACAGGCTGACAGAAAACACACACCGACGGATACGACCAAACAAAACCACGGATAACTAGACTAGGGGAATACTGGGACTTAAATACAATGACATTTAACGAGGGACAGGTGACGGTAATAACACGGGGCGTGGTAACAAACAAGGAATCACAAAGACAAACGAGCGGGGCGGGATAAATGGGCAAGGAAGTACAGAACCACGATAACAGAGACATTGGAGTGACAGCGGGGAGAGGGGGGTGTAGCCATACGTGACACTAAATTATTGGGAGTCAAATTAGATCATTTGTTATCTTGGTCGGACCAAATCGATCATATTGTGTCAATGATGGGTAAAGGCATTGCAATTTCAAGGAAATGTTCTTCATATGTTCCATTGGCTGTCATGACTGATGTAGTGCGGTCACTTGTTTTGTCACACTTGGAGTACTGCCCAGTGGTTTGGTCAAGTGCTGCTGATAAACATCTGAAAAAACTCCAAATTGTACAAAACAGGGCAGCCAGATTAGCTCTTCATTGTTCTTATCGCGCTAATGTGTGTGAAATGCATAGACAATTATCATGGTTAACTGTGGAAGCTAAATTGAAATCTTGTTTTTTGTTATTTATGCATAATGTAATCTGGAAAAATACTCCATATTTCTTTCATGAAAAATTAGTGTTTTCAGGTTTTTGTCATGGGTATAAAACACGTCAAGTGAGTACAGGTCAGCTGGTGGTGCCAAGTCCTAAATCAAATTTTATGAAAAGAACTGTTCTTTATAGGTCTTTTCTGGCTTGGAATGTGCTTCCTATAAATGACAGGTTGATAATTAGTAGATTTACTTTTTAAAAGTTACTTAAACAAAATTTGATTAAGCTTACATGAATGTTGGGGTGTTCTCTGTCTCTGTCTATTTTGTGCTTAAGTTTTTGGATTTTTTTCTGCCTTGTCCTTTTTGTTTTCTGTTGAATTTGTTTGATTTATGTTAATTTCTGATTGATTGTTTATTTCGATTGATTTTGTTTCTGTGTGGACCCCAGGAAGACTAGCGACCACATTGTGGAAGCTAATGGGGATCCTAATAAAGAATAAAGAATAAAAAACTGAATGCCCCGAACTCACACCGATGGGCAAATCCGCAGCGCTCAGTCCTGCGTCTGGGAGGTGACCGCCCTTGGTGGACAATCCAACACGAACAGCTTAGAACACCCTCCCTGGGAAGACAGGGGAAAACACGTTAGACACACACAATGGGACATTCACGAACACACAGATAGGAACATGAATAAACAGAGGCACAAAAGAGAAAAGGGGATTCGGGGTACACACAGGGACGGACACAAACACAGACACAGACACACAAAAACGGAGCCAGGCTTCGCGCCTGGAGGAGGGCTGCCAGCGGGGAGAATGCTCCAGGAGCTGCAGGCACTGCGGTGGGCGATCTTCCTCTCGCCTTCGCCACAAACCCTCCGCTGGGTGCGGTGTGGCTAGTGGATGCAGTCCTCTCGGTGGGCCTGCTTTCGGTTTCTTTGGAAGCCCTTGGGGGGCGCGCCACAGGGTAGGCCTGCCGATGCTCGCCTTCCCTTGCTCATGGACCCCACCGGGGAAAGTCCCCTCCTCCCGGTGATCGCCCTCCTGGCCTGGCGGTGGGAGCGTTGTACTCTATTTCCATGGGCTTGACCGGGCTCGCGCCCCAGAAGTAGTCCATCGTGCTCCCCTCAGAGTGCTCAGGAGAAATGCCCTCCTTTGGACCTCTCCTCCCCCTCACGGTCTCGGCGGAATTCTCCGAGGGAGACGGGCTCTAATCTTCCTCTTCCGAGCATGGCCCACCGTCAGAGTACTCGAACGGAGGCTGGCTGCCTTTCTCGTCTTCACACTCAGTGAGGTCCGAGTACTCGGATGGAGGGGGACTCACCTCCTCCCCGTAACGCTCGGTGGGAGCCGAGCACAGGGATGGAGGGGAGCCTTCCGCTTCTTCCTTACCCTCGCCATAGTATTCGGTGGGGGACTCCGGAGTCTTGTCGTCCTCCCCTCTACAATAAAGCTCCACAGAGCCGACTCTCAGAGGCGGGGGGTCTCTGGAGGAAAGGAGGTGTCGATCTCACCATATCCACCGCGCATCCTGGCGCAGGTGTTCAGCCAATGCGTCATCCCTTGTAGCCTGTGCCTGATGCAGCAAAAACGCAACCACAGGGTCTAGCTGCATCTCCTCGAGGCTCACTGGGTTCTCGCGGTGGGGGGCAGGGGAAGAGGCATGGTGGTACCTGCTGGGCCTCTTCCCCTACTTGGCGCGGTTAGTGTAGCCTGGCATACTGTATTCGGCTCGTCTTTCTGTAACGATGCACGCAGGGCGACGAACGAGGCACGAGTCCAGTGGTTCGCACAAACATTACTTTATTTAAACACAAAATAGCGCAGACAGCGCACGTATAACACTTAAACATTAAGTGTGGACTAACTTAAACAAAGACGAGCAGGGGACACTGCGCGAACGCACATTAAATAGACAGACCACATAAGCCCTGAGTGATGACGAGATGAGCCACAGGTGAGACTGATGAACACACTCGGACACAACCACACCCACAAAGATCTACAGACACAGACATCTAGACGTAGACGACATAAACACACACCCAATTGGGAGGGGTCAGGGGCTGTACCGTGACACAATCGATGAATTTAAAGTCAGGTTATAAGCTTTTGTTTCCACAACATGGATAAGCGACAGACTGTAGAATAAACAGCAAAACATTTACATCTGTAATCTTTTAATACAGATGTCAAAGCATATTTATTAACTTGTTGAATAAATAAAACACATCAGAGATTGATTGGCTATATTTTCCCTAAACAGCTTAAGTAAGTAATGAATCCAAATTAACATTTTTTATATTACACTAAATTAATAATTAATTGCAATTAATTAAATACCAATACCAAAATATATTGGTAAATAACCAATACTCCTAAAATCATATTTAGGCGGCGCACACATTTGACCTTTAAATGGTGCCACTCTGCTCTGCATCATCTCCTCATCAGATAAACCCACAGAACAGGAGATCCAGTCTGACCCAGAGGAAGAGTGAAGAACCCAGGAACTCACAGTCACTAGCCCTTCAGAGACTGGAACACACAGAAAGAGATGAAGGAGAAGAGAGATGGAGGAGAAGAAAGAGAAGAAGGAAAAAAAAGAAAAGGAGAAAAAAGAAGAAGAAGAAAGAGAAGAAGGAGAAGGTGCAAACAGAAATGATAACATCCAGCATCCATGTTAGTTAGCTACAAAATTTCCTCTATTAAAACTTTCAATTTTAATATATGAGGAAAACACATAATAAGTAAGTGTAAGTGAATAAGTAAGTGAAGCGTTTAATATCTGGTGAGTTTTCATATTGTCTTAAAGGCGTGTGTGATAGAGCTCAGACCTTTCCTGTAGCTAATGTGACTGTTGTTCAGTTCTCTTCCTTCTCTGTCTCTCCAGGTGAGTTTGGGCTTTGGTGACCATCCATCTGACACACAGGTGACATTCACCTGATCTCCAGCATCAGCCAATGAGAGGAGAGGATGAGAGCCCACTGCTGTGAAGAATTCAAAGTGCTTGTTAATATTTATTAACTGATTCTACCATACTGTATACTTTATGCACCACATAGTTAAACATTTACTGTTTTGCAGTCTACGTTATGATTTTCCTTTTGTGAACACGTTTACACAATTACGATTAGGTTAGCGCCTAACGCAACATTCAAACTAGAAACTCTTCAGCGTTAGGGTTAGGTCACTAAAGGTCATACCTCTCACTGTGAGATTTGCAGAAGCTTTGTCATACCAAGTCAAACTCTTAACCATACAGGTGTATTCTCCTGTGTCTTGTGCTCTGAGGTTCTCCAGTTGGAGAGAGATGTTCCCATTCTCCAGTATTCCTACCAGAAACGCTCTGTTCCTGTACTGAGGATCTGCAGCACCTTCCTGGACCTCCAGATCTTTGTAGAGCAGCACTGGGCTGTCGTAAGCGTCCCTCTTGTACCATCGAACTTCATAAGGTTTGGCCTTTACAGAGAGACCAAGACTGCAAGACAGAACAACCGACGTCCCCACATGTGCAGCGACTGGAACAGCAGGACCAAGCACAGTGAAGTCTGAAAGAGAGAGAGTGAGAGAGAGAGAGAGAGAGAGAGAGAGAGGGAGAAAGAGAGACAGAGGAAGAGAGAGAGGGGAGAGAGAAAGAGGGATAGAGAGGGACGGAGGAGAGAGAGAAGGAGAGGGGAGATGGAGAGGGAGAGACAGGAAAAGAGAGAGGAAGAAAGGATGAGAGAGAGAAGGAGAAAGGAAAAGAGAGGGAGGATAAATCTTAATATAGTATATATTTGTCTAATTCAATGACACTGATTTTACCATATTGTACACTATATACATTATGGAATCAAACTTTTAGTGTTATGCAGTCTACTTTATTATTTCCTTTAGTAAAAACATTTTTAACCAGCTAGACATAGTTTACCACTTAACACACAAAATTAACATTTAAAGCTGAACCTCTTCAGTGTTAAGATGAGGTCACCAAAGGTCAATCGTCTCACTGTGAGATCTACAGAAGTATCGTCATACCAAGTCATATACATATAAAGACAGAGAGGAGGTGTGTGTATTTACCTGCTGCAGAACACAGCAGGACAGATGTGAAGCTTATGAGTAGCACAGCTATAAAACATAAACCAAACCCTTAGTAAAAAATCTGAAAATACATCTTTAAGAAAAAGACACTATTCAACATGCCTTTGTCACGGGTTTAGACAATAAAACCCGTGAATCATGGGTAAAACACACCCACACATGCACACACACACACACACTTCCCCGTCAGCAGATAACAATAAAAGAAAATACATTAATAGTTACAAAATATAAAAAAGTTTACATTTAAATTAAATTTATTTACATGGATATATTGCAGACAAAATCACAGAAATGTCTTCAGACAACTCGGATTCCAGACTATTTCAGCCCTGTGCCTGATCCCTGACTCTGTACCACTAATAATTCGCTAACTATCGCAATAAAGAAATTATTTACGTATTATTTCTACATCTGAGAACACGTACTGTGTTTGTTTCTGTTTTTCTGGGGTGTTTTTTGCGATCCTACCTGCCATAGCTGACAGAATCGAGTCCTTGCTGCCTTCCTTCCTCATCCTACTGTACTTCGACCTTTATGATCCAGTGACAAGGTGCAGATATGACACGTTTCACAGACCTCCATATTCTCTCGTTATGTTGACTCATTTTCAATAGATTTGACACATTTGCACGTATGTGGACAAAAAACAAACAAAAAAGAAAAAACATTTACAATTGACAAAAGAAAAAGAACATTACGAGACAGTATGAGGCAAAAGCCCGTATAGAGCAAGTTATTATTTTTCTCTCTTTGCCGTTTTTAAGGATTAGAAGTATGAGAGAGAGAGAGCAGAGTTCACGAGCTGAAGTGTGTGTAAAGTGTTTAAAGGCAGTTGTGTAGAATTAGGCAGCTGTAGCAATTGTCATGTTATTTCAATCTTACACCTATGTTGCTAATTTTCTCCCAATGGGCTTTATTATGGTTTGATAAGGACAGAGTTCCTACAGTTTCTGCATTAAATGCTGGTAGCTATGGATTATGTTTGTGTAGAAAGGATCACACAGACTTTGAAATGCAGTATGGTTGTAAGGGGCGGATCTAGAAAAATATTTATGGGGTGGCGAGAGGGGGCCAGGAATTATTGAGGGGTGGTAACATATGACAGACATATACATTCTGAATTTAATCACAGTTTTAGTATGTTCACACTACAAAAAGTCACAGGCTGCCATTTACAAACTCATACAGACAAACTTAACCTCCACAGAAATATGGTAACACTACTTTAGGTGGGCATTATCAAAGGAAAGGCATTAAAGTAAGATACAGGTGATGGCAGATGTTTGAGAGGGAAAGCAAACAGTTTTTGATTGTGTCAGAGTGTTTGCGTTGCAGGAAGCATTTGTACAAGAACAAACTAATCAAAGAAAAACATACCCATGAAAATCTATAGACTGAGCTGTACTAAGGTGAGCATAAATACAATGTGGTAATAAAAGGATCATGGCACTCAAACAAGGTTCTGGACATTGTTTTTATTATTTACTCAGAACACACATTCACCCTCATCAGACTGTGTTAACACACACTAACATTTTAGCCTTGGGGGAGTGTTTTTAGGTTCATTTGTTTAATTTTGGAAGTTAGCAATAGATTCATTGTACACAAAGTATTAAAACCCTGTTCCCATCTCATCACACTTACAAATTTCCTCAATTATTCATATTTAATTATTTATATTTATTTGAAGAAGTCTAAACAGTGTCTCAAATACACCATATAGCAAAATATCAGTTTTTGTCATTCGTTGTTGTTCATGTGTATCTTAGTGTACTATGCAGCAACAATTTCCATATGTGGACCAGCTCGCCTGGAGATTGTTGGTGATGTCTCAGACACGTTCCCTTTCACTGTATGAGTGAAACTGCATGTTATCTTGTCTCTCGCTCTCTTCATCTTGGTGATGTTCTCCCTCCTCCATATCTTCACCGCTGTGGTGTTCTCCCACCTCCTCCATATCTTCACCACTGTGTTCTCCCACCTCCTCCATATCTTCACCACTGTGGTGTTCTCCCACCTCCTCCATATCTTCACCACTGTGGTGTTCTCCCACCTCCTCCATATCTTCACCACTGTGGTGTTCTCCCACCTCCTCCATATCTTCACCACTGTGGTGTTCTCCCTCCTCCTCCATATCTTCACCGCTGTGGTGTTCTCCCACCTCCTCCATATCTTCACCGCTGTGGTGTTCTCCCTCCTCCATATCTTCACCACTGTGGTGTTCTCCCTCCTCCATATCTTCACCACTGTGGTGTTCTCCCTCCTCCATATCTTCACCGCTGTGGTGTTCTCCCTCCTCCATATCTTCACCACTGTGGTGTTCTCCCTCCTCCATATCTTCACCACTGTGGTGTTCTCCCTCCTCCTCCATATCTTCACCGCTGTGGTGTTCTCCCTCCTCCATATCTTCACCACTGTGGTGTTCTCCCTCCTCCATATCTTCACCACTGTGGTGTTCTCCCTCCTCCATATCTTCACCGCTGTGGTGTTCTCCCTCCTCCATATCTTCACCACTGTGGTGTTCTCCCTCCTCCATATCTTCACCACTGTGTTCTCCCACCTCCTCCATATCTTCACCACTGTGTTCTCCCACCTCCTCCATATCTTCACCACTGTGTTCTCCCACCTCCTCCATATCTTCACCACTGTGTTCTCCCACCTCCTCCTGTCCCTGGTGCCATTGGACTTGTATTCTATCGCTGTCATGTTTCTGTTGGCCTTCTCTCTCTCCTTCCACCTTGTCCTTCTCTTCTCTCTCTCCTTCCACCTTGTCCTTCACTTCTCTCTCTCCTTCCAACTACTTTCTCTCTCCTTCCATCTTATCATTCTCTTTTCTCTCTCTCCTTCCAACTCCTTTCTCTCTCCATCGTATCCTTCTCTTCTCTATCTCCTTCCACCACTTCGTTTACCTTGCTCAGTTGTTTTTTTTTTCTATGTCTCTCGCCTTTCTCTTCGGTGAGAAAAAACTATATAGCCTATGCTACCTTTCCTCTTCATTTCTGTAAAATTCAAAGTAACTTCACAATGTTTTCCTTAACAGACAATGAGTAAATATTACCTTAACCTGTTTTACACAGAACTAACGTCAGACCTAAGCTAAAATTACATGTAGGCCTATGTTTAGCGAAATAACGTTCATCAATTTTATCATCTCAAAATCAGCATCGCAACTTTTCCAGCACTGTGCTTTCACTATAATTTCATATCTTGATAGATAGTTAATCAGTTTTTACCTCTTTCCTCCCATGTCTCTTTTTCTCATGTTTCCTGGTTCCTTTGCTTTGTGCCACTTCGCGTTTGTTTTCCAAACAAATCAGGCTTTTGCCGCTCTGACGTTCTCGTACTGATTCACTGCAGCCGGACATTCGCCCTCGTAAATGTCAAATTGCCCTTAACTTTTCCTTTAATTCGTTGCTGCCAAGTGTGTGATGCCATCCCGGTCCGCCCGTTGTCAGTACATGCAGGTATATGTCTTGTCTTTGGAAGACTTATGAAACACAGCACCAAGCAAGCACACACACACACACACACACACACACACACACACACACACACACACACACACACACACACAGAGAGAGAGAGAGAGAGAGAGAGAGAGAGAGAGAGAGAGAGAGAGAGAGAGACAGACAGACAGACAGACAGACAGACAGACAGAGAGAGAGAGAGAGAGAGAGAGAGAGAGAGAGAGAGAGAGAGAGAGAGAGAGAGAGAACTGTTGCTATAATCTCACAGTGGATGATTTTTTTACACTTAATAAAATAATTCTGTTACATTTTTAACAATTAAGAGTCAGTGTCTATAAAAATACAAAAGCATTAACATAAGAAAAATGATAAGGCTGTTTTGCAATATTCACACAATAGACAAAAAGTCATTTGTATTATTCCCATACGACATTAAACTCTGATCTAAAGAAATCAAATATTTGATTAGCTATTTATTCCTATTTATGCTTATTATCGTAAATAATACAGCCCTTCCTCACTCAGGCGTTGGCGTATCCCTCCATTCTCCGCTGTTTGCGGGGCTTTTGTTTTGTATTATAATGCGGCGGCCACGCCCTCCATTGTGAGGGGTTGATCCGCCGAACTGTCACGAGGAAGACGTCACACTTCCGTGTTTACGGAACACAGGACGCCGCAGATTGGACCCACTGTCATGGACCACAGGGGTTTTACTTCTTTTCTGCTTATTTTTACCTGCGTGTCAGCGCAGTATGTCCCTCCGGTAAGTCGCTATTTACTCCGCGTGTGACAGGCATGTGATAGACATTATAAATAAAAGCGTCCAGTCATGATGTTGATCTAATACTGGACTGCGTGTGTTTATTCTACAGTACACTGAAGACTGCCGCACTGGCATGTATCCGCCCAGTGGACCCACGTGCGTATTCACTGGTGCTGCATGTCTACATGTTTCATATAGTAGTATGAAATCATTCGTAGTTCATGTTTAAGTCGTGTTCATTAGATGGTGATAGTATGGGTCATTCATATGTAGCTCCTCCTTAGTGTCTGTCTATACTGTTCAGGTGTTAACGCACATAAAACATGGTCTGCAGGTTTAAAGGCGCAGTGCCGTGGTACACTGTGGACCTAGGCCTGCCTCCTAGCAAAAGATGGACAGGTGTTATCACGGACAAAAAGAATGAGGTAAGCTGACCACAGCCCTGGCTCACCTCACCTCGCACTTCCTAAATCCCATGCTGGACTATACACACTCTTAGTTTCTGTACACGTGTTTAATGCTGAAAGCAAAGGTTCACATACTTTTGCCTCTCACAGATACAGAAACTGTAATAATGGACAATTTTAATCAGTAAACAAATCAGTGTCTAATATTTTAGTCTCAGCTGCTTGATTTGATTGATTTGCACTCCTGGATTTAAGTGTGTTTATTGATTTTGTTATTATTTTGGTTAGTGAATGATCCCTGCTACACAAACAGGGTTTTAACCCCCCCCCCCCCCCTTAATTGACTGTTTGGATCTGGGTTTTCTTATAGTTGGCAGCAATGATCAAGGCAATCAAAGACCTCGCAGACGCCTTCGTCCCTAGCGGGAAACTCCTTGATCTCGTCGACAAAGATTTAGTGAGTGTTCACACACACACACACACACACACACACACACACACACACACAAATAAACATTGTGTACTAGGCATTTGTTTTCAGAAACATTACCATATCAAACCTGTGACTTCTTCCCCCTAATAATTTTCAGTTGGTACAGTCCATTTAACAAGCCTGCATAAGTCAGGTTGAGGCATAAATTTGTTTCTTTATTGTTTTAAAAGTAAAATGATTCCTTCGTAAGTTGCCTATAAACAATAAGGCAGCGAGTAGCTACTGTTATTTATATCAGCCTGTGCCTTGCGATTGATTCACATGTCATTTCTCATATCCTGCTGCTTTTTATAGTGACTTGCTTAAATGTTCTGAAGTACTGATGTACTGATTCACTGATGTACTGAGTCAGATGTTTGGTTCCTAGCCCCTGATGGTTGATACACTGCCCTATCCTTTCAACGAGGAGATTAAAGGAGTCGCTACAGCTTCAGGAGTTCCTCTGGGTGAGAGCTTCAACACGATCTCGTCTCGTCCCTGTGTAGTGGACAGGAGTGTCTGGTCCCTGTGTAGTGGACAGGAGTGTCTGGTCCCTGTGTAGTGGACAGGAGTCTCTTGTCCCTGTGTAGTGGACAGGAGTGCCTTGTCCTTCGATGGTCCTCGATCAGCCAAAGCCCGTGTGGACTCACATAAACCTTTAGTCACACTGGCACTTATGAATCTTTACTGTATGATGACTACCTGCTTACACGTTTGCTTTGCGTCACCAACCCGTCTCTTTATCCATCGTGTGTCTTTATTGTTTGGTCTTCATCGTTTTGTCTTCATCGTTTTGTCTTCGTCGTGTTGTCTTTGTCGTGTTGTCTTTGTCGATTTTGTCTTCGTCGTGTTGTCTTCATCGTTTTGTCTTCGTCGTGTGTCTTTATCGTTTTGTCTTTATCGTGTTGTCTTCGTGGTGTTGTCTTTCAAAGGTGAGGTGGTGCTCTTCAACATTTTCTACGAGGTTTTCACTGTCTGCACCTCGCTGGTGGCGGAGGACCCTGCAGGTGAGCAGACGCTGACCCCACCTGCACACACAGGTGCTCATGGGAGTTCCCATGCTGGCGCTGTGGTACATGCCCCCCTCCTCCTCCCCTCCTGTCCCCTTCTGCCCCCCTCCTCCCCTCCTGTCCCCCCTCCTGCTCCAGGTCCACACTGAGCCCCACTCTGTTTGTTGCAGGAAACCTCATTCACGCCAGAAACCTGGACTTTGGTCTCTTCATGGGGTCAGTTGAGTGTGTGTCATTGGAGGAAGTGTTTGCTGGGGGGGTATTAATGCAGTGACCTACACACACACCCTCTCCCACACACACACACACACCCTCTCCCACACACACACACACACCCTCTCCCACACACACACACACCCTCTCCCACACACACACACACCCTCTCCCACACACACACACACCCTCTCCCACACACACACACACCCTCTCCCACACACACACACCCTCTCCCACACACACACACACTCTCCCACACACACATACACTCTCCCACACACACATACACTCTCCCACACACACACACACCCTCTCCCACACACACACACACACCCTCTCCCACACACACACACACACCCTCTCCCACACACACACACACACCCTCTCCCACACACACACACACACCCTCTCCCACACACACACACACACACCCTCTCCCACACACACACACACACACACCCTCTCCCACACACACACACACACACCCTCTCCCACACACACACACACACCCTCTCCCACACACACACACACACCCTCTCCCACACACATACACACCCTCTCCCACACACACACACACCCTCTCCCACACACACACACACCCTCTCCCACACACACACACCCTCTCCCACACACACACACCCTCTCCCACACACACACACACACACACACACACCCTCTCCCACACACATACACACCCTCTCCCACACACATACACACCCTCTCCCACACACACCATCTCCCACACACACACCCTCTCCCACACACACATACACTATCGCACACACACACACACACACACACTCTCCCACACACACCCTCTCCCACACACACACACCCTCTCCCACACACACACACACCCTCTCCCACACACACATACACTCTCCCACACACATGCAGTTGCACCTATTGAGAACATTTTCATAGCATTTTCAAAATTGTATACAGCAGTATGAAAAATGTTGGGAGCATTGCTTTAATGTGTGTGTGTGTGTGTGTGTGTGCGTGTGTGTGTGTGTGTGTGTGTGTGTGTGTGTGTGTGTGCACGCTGTGTGCATGCTGTGTGCACTCTGTGTGTGTGTGTGTGTATGTGTGCACACGCAGCTGGGATTTGAAGAACAGGTCATGGGTGATCACGGAGACGTTGAAGCCTCTGGTCGTGAACGTTGATTTCCGACGGAACAACCGCACGGTCTTCAAGTCCACCAACTTTGCCGGCTACGTGGGAATGTTGACGGGCATCAGACCTGTAAGAGAAGAGGGACTGTAACGGTCCCCACTGAATAATAACGTCTGCACAGAGATTCATAATTCTCCCCCAGTCCTGTTCCCCACACAGGGAAGCTGTTTATACTTAAGTTGCATTTGTGTGTGTCTTTGAAAAGGAGGAAACGGGTGATGAGACTGCAGGTCCATACTTAGCGCTTGCTCAACACATGTTCAACACGCTTGCAGCTTTTCACTTCTGTTATTGTAGCTGTAAAACTTTAGCATCACATTATCTTGTCATAAGACTTACTGACATGTGACCTGTTTCTCTTCTCTATTCCCCTCTCCCCTCCACCTTTCCTTCTTTCTTTCTTTTTTGTCTGCTTTCCCTCCCTCTTTGTCTGTTTCTCTGTGAAGCAAACTTTTACCCTCACGATGAACGAGCGATTTAGTCTGGAAGGAGGCTATATTGGTGAGTGTGGCCTTCAAAGTGCAGGGTACACTCTCAATGTAGAGCACACTTCAGGAACCATAATCAAGTGTACACTCAGTGTAGTGCGCACTTCAGGAACCATAATCAAGTGTACACTCTCAGTGTAGAGCGCACTTCAGGAACCATAATCAAGTGTACGCTCTCAGTGTAGTCCACACTTCAGGAACTATAATCAAGTGTACACTCTCAGTGTAGAGCACACTTCAGGAACCATAATCAAGTGTACACTCTCAGTGTAGAGCACACTTCAGGAACCATAATCAAGTGTACACTCTCAGTGTAGTGCGCACTTCAGGAACCATAATCAAGTGTACACTCTCAGTGTAGAGCACACTTCAGGAACTATAATCAAGTGTACACTCTCAGTGTAGTGCGCACTTCAGGAACCATAATCAAGTATACACTCTCAGTGTAGAGCACACTTCAGGAACCATAATCAAGTGTACACTCTCAGTGTAGAGCACACTTCAGGAACCATAATCAAGTGTA